>NC_047106.1:118669448-118975073 GCF_902500255.1 Thalassophryne amazonica | reverse complement strand
TGGGTATCATGTGGGCCCAAGATCTCTTGTTTTGGTGTGGAAGAACTAAATTTTAGTGCCAATGCAAACATTTTTCTTGAGATTTGTCAATATTGGGAGATTTTCAGGATTTTCATCAATTTCTCATCCAGGCAGCTCAGGCGAGCGCATCTCTCCGTGAAAGCACAACACGCCCTTGAAGACCAAATAATAAACTACCCACAGCCGCCTGACTCATTTTCACAGGATCTCCACTGTATCTGCACAGAACTACAAACACAGATACTGTATAAACAAGAGCAAACCCAAATTTCTAACATCCACCAATCTGGAGCCGGATCCCCTCCAAAATTCAGTGGAGTCTTCTGTGCTCTAATATGTATCTGTGGTGCAAATTTGATGGGAATCCATGAAGTAGTTTTGATTGTAATCCTTGGCAGACGTAAAAAACAAAAAAAACAAAAAATACTAATATAATTGTGTATATGATAACAAGAACCTAAAGAATTTATAAATATATTAAGATTAAACATCACATGTGGGTGTTGCAGTTGGTCTCTGTGTCAGCCTGATCCCGTCAGATCTCAGAAGCCAAGCAGTGCAGGATCTGCTTTGTACTTGGATGGAAGACCTCTGCAGAACACCAGTGGCTGTGTGTTTCATCCGGCATAAAACTTGTGCCAGATACCAATGCAGATCTGCCTGTGTCCGCTAAGTGCCCTTGAAATTGCAACTGACATCAAAAGACTGCAGGCTACAATGTAACTCTTATACAAAACATCCATGAATTGCAGCGTTGAATAAACATGCCCTCATGCTAAATGTCTGTCATTAGACGCAATATTAATGTGTCTTTAAGGGAGAAACGATTAGGTCTTTTATTAAGGTGCATATTTGTCTCAACATTTAGCTTGATATTTAGCTTGATGTTTGTAAAACTACCTAAAACAGTTCTGCATTTTTAAAGGTTTAAAGTGGTCTCACCATTTCCTTACTTATTTATATCTGTTGTCAATCGTCAGTCATACTGGACTTTGCCACCGGATAGCAGGATCCTGCTGAGCGGAACAGCGGAGAAACGGGTGCACTGCAGGATGCTCCATCCGTCAAAGCGGAGCAGAGCGCCTGTCCCAGGGGACAACCGCAGAAAAGAACCACCGAACCTTTTACACTGGTTCTGTTTTGTGCAGCTCAGCAAGCAGGGGTACCTACAGCTGCAGGGAGGCGGCGGCAATTTGCTAATTCCCACACAGTGATATGATCACCGCTTTGCGGTGCAGGTGATGATTTTTTTTAAGTGTCTGTGCTGCCCCCTATGTGTCATGAAAAAACTGCGCCCCAGGCAGCTGCCCACTTCGCCCGCATCAAAAACCACGTCTGCCACCTACAAAGCTTCAACAATTAGTGTCCTCAGTTCCCAAACGCTTATTGAGTGTTGTTAGAAGGAAAGGTGATGCAACACAGCGGTAAACATACCACTGTCCCAGCTTTTTTGAAACGTGTTACAGGCATCCATTTCAAAATGAGCAAATATTTGCACAAAAACAACAAAGTTTATCAGTTTGAACATTAAATATCTTGTCTTTGTGGTGTATTCAATTTAATAAGAGGATTTTCAAATCATTGCATTCTGTTTTTATTTACATTTTACACAACGTCCCAACTTCACTGGAATTGGGGTTGTAAAAGAGCTAATTGTTTCTCCCTAAAAGACAGATTAATATAGCGTCTAATAACAGACATTTAGCATGTGAGGGCATGTTTATTCAAATTTGCAATTCGTGGATGTTTTGTATAAGAGTTACATTTTAACCTGCAGTCTTTTGATGTTAATTGCAATTTCATTGGCACTTCTAAAATATTAAATATAACAATAAAATAAGAAAAACTGGCTGTTTGTGCAAAATTTTGGCTTTTTTTTTTAAGGGGGGGTGCTTGGAGGGGGTCTCACCCGGTGAGTAATTCAGTATAGAACCGCCACTGGCTAGTATTATAGAAAGACTTTTTTACTTAAAAAAACAAAACACTGCTGCAACACAATACAGCATTTACCAATTATGAACTGCAACTGGATTAAATATATATAATTTAGAGGGATGTTGAAACATGTTTCTCAGCATTTTCTCAATACAAACTAATGATTTAACAGAAAATAGGAAAATGTATTGGCTGTGATTACAATATCAACTCATATTTCATAAATGACAAACCTAACCTATGAAAACAGCTGTTGTTATTTGGGAGATTTTATATCCTTTAATTAATTAAAATTAATACTTTTAATGTACTAAAAAACATATTTTAAATATTTACATTTTAGGGAATTTTTGGCGGGATTTCACACAACGTCCCAACTTCATTGGAATTGGGGTTGTAAAAGAACTAATTTTTTTCTCCCTAAAAGACAGATTAATATAGCATCTAATAACAGACATTTAGCATGTGAGGGCATGTTTATTCAAATTTGCAATTTGTGGATGTTTTGTATAAGAGTTATATTGTAGCCTGCAGTCTTTTGATGTCAATTGCAATTTCAGGGGCACTTCTAAAATATTAAAAAATAATAATAAAATAAGAAAAACTGGCAGTTTGTGCAAAATTTTCACCAATGTTTTTTTTTGGGGGGGGGGGGGGGCGCTCGGAGGGGGTGTCGCCCGCGGAGTAATTCAGTATAGAACCGCCACTGGCTAGTATTATGTTAAGATTTTTTTAAAAAACAAAACAAAAAACAGTGCTGCAACACAAGCATTTACCATTTACAGCATTTACAGCATTTACAGCATTTACCAATTATGAACTGCAACTGGATTAAATATATATAATTTAGAGGGATGTTGAAACATGTTTCTCAGCATTTTCTCAATACAAACTGATTTAACAGAAAATAGGGAGATTTTATATCCTTTAATTAATTAAAATGGATACTTTTAATGTACTGAAAAAAGATATTTTAAATATTAACATTTTAGGGAATTTTTGGCTGGATAAGAGTTGATTTATCTACAGCTGCGCCAGTTATTTATATTATTAGTGTTTGTCTGTAGCAAAATTTAATAGGTTCTTTGCAGAAGTGAATCCAGATTTCAGAGGGCATGTTTGGACTATATCTCACTTTCTTTCCTGGGTTATTTTGGACTTACCCGGGGAACGTGGAGAAAGGTGAGGGATTCCTCTGAGACAGACCCGGGGTTTGGATCCCTTCGTAGCCGGTGTGTGTGAACGGATTCTCAGGGGCCCCCGTGGACTGGCCCCAGTACTGGGACTCTGGCGGAGACGCGTGGAGCTGCCAGCGCGGCGCAGGGTGAGCGGACACAGCGGCGCACCTGGACTCGGTCCTCACTTGGTTCAGCGGCTCAGACTGGTTCAGATCCATCAGGAAGTTTTGGGAACCCGCCAGCCCCGCCGCTGGAACGAAGCTGCTGGACTCTCCAACGTGTTGCTTCCTATCCGCGTCCACAGCCGACATGTCCGCGGACGGATCAAACGTGGGACACGGCGCGTCCATAATCACGCACGAGTCCTTTTCATCTTTGATGAACTTACAGGTGGAGGGGAGAACTAAACTTTCTGATGTGATCAACTCTGCCCTCGGAACTTTTCCAAAGTCTTCCCACGGCACGCTGTCACACTTCACGTATTCACCGCCGCGGTCGTAGAAGTGTTTGGCAGCGAGCGGTGCGCCGAGCGCGTCACAGAACACTCCATCACCGGCACCGGCGGCTCCGAAGTGACGCGCGGAGGAGGACACGCACGTTAGAGGGTCGTGGGCCAGCTTCGTGTTGCTGAAGCCAGCTTCGATGAATTCGCTCGCTCTCGTGTCCGTGGAATCAGCGAGCGAAGAGCTGATGGCGCTCATTCCGTTTTTCTCTTCCATCATTTGCGCCACGGATCGCGCGTAACGTGGAGGCTGCGTGTGATCCTCCCCCCTCCCCTCGCCGAGCTGCGACATAAAATATTAAACTGACACAAAAATGCTGGTTGCAACCAATTTTTTTTTCCAATTTAGAGATTATACTGGTCTGAGAGGCCACTCCACTATGTTAAAGATTATAGGTCAAGACTGAACGTCAGAAAGAATTTTTTCAGCAACAGAATTGTCACCTTGTGGAACAGTTTACAGGAACCACGTCGTTAACTTGCCCTGTGTCAATGTTTTTAAAGATACATTGGTATGATTGATATTATTGTGGATTTTAGGTTATGGTTTGAGCCTAGGTGGTGTGTTTTTATGTGCTATTGTATCAATTGCATTTTATGTTTTTTATTATTTTTTTTAAACTATTATTTTAACCTTAGATATTTTGTGTACTCATTGTGCAATTAGTATTACTATGATTTTAATTATTACTATGGATTTTAACTTTTGATGTGTGCTTTTATGTACTATTTGTACAATTTATTTTATCACACAATAAAATGTTATTTTATGTTGTTATGTTGTGTTGTTATGTTACGTTATGTTGTGTTGTGTTGTTATGTTAAGTTGTACACTGAAAAAAACTTTGGATCAACTTAAAAAAAATGATGTAATTTGTTACAGCTAATTTTTTTAGTTTCTCACAATGTATATTTATGATTTTGTAAAGTGATTTCAGCAGATTTAAACTGGAAACCACAATTTTCCATTAGACCAATGTAAATAAGTATTTTGAATGAAGTGCACCGTGTTTCACTTTTTTCAGTGTATGTTGTTATGTTATGTTGTGCTGTTACATTATGTTATGGTGTTATGTTATACTGTTATGTTGTTATGTTATGCTGTTATGTTATGTATGTTATGTTGTTATGCTGTTCTGTTATGTTGTTATGTATGTTATGTTGTTATGTTATGTTATGCTATTATGTTATGTTGTTATGTATGTTATGTTGTTATGTTATGTTATGTTATGCTGTTATGTTACGTTGTTTTGTTATGCTGTTATGTTGTTATGTTATGCTGTTATGTTGTTATGTTATGCTGTTGTTATGTTGTTATGTTATGTATGTTATGTTATGTTATTCTGTTATGTTATGTTATGTATGTTATGTTGTTATGTTATGTTGTTATGTTATGTATGTTATGTTATGTTATTCTGTTATGTTATGTTATGTATGTTATGTTGTTATGTTATGTTATGCTGTTATGTTGTTATGCTATGTTATGCTGTTATGTTGTTATGTATGTTATGTTGTTATGTTATGCTGTTATGTTATGTTGTTATGTATGTTATGTTGTTATGTTATGTTATGCTGCTATGTTAGTTGTTATGTTTATGCGTGTTATGTTATGTATGTATGTTATGCGTTATGTTTATGTTGTATGTTATGTATGTTATGTTGTGCTGTTATGTTATGTTGTTATGTATGTTATGCTGCTATGTTATGTTGTTATGTTATGTTGTTATGTATGTTATGCTGTTATGTTATGTTATGCTGCTATGTTATGTTGTTATGTTATGCTGTTATGTTATGTTGTTATGTATGTTATGTTGTTATGTTATGTATGTTATGCTGCTATGTTATGTTGTTATGTTATGCTGTTATGTTATGTTATGTATGTTATGTTATGCTGTTATGTTATGTTGTTATGTTATGTTATTCTGTTATGTTATGTATGTTATGTTGTTATGTTATTCTGTTATGTTATGTATGTTATGTTGTTATGTTATGCTGTTATGTTGTTATGCTATGTTATGCTGTTATGTTATGTTGTTATGTATGTTATGCTGTTATGTTATGTTATGCTGCTATGTTATGTTGTTATGTTATGCTGTTATGTTATGTTGTTATGTATGTTATGTTGTTATGTTATGCTGCTATGTTATGTTGTTATGTTATGCTGTTATGTTATGTATGTTATGTATGCTGTTATGTTATGTTGTTATGTATGTATGTTATGTTATGCTGTTATGTTATGTTATGTATGTTATGCTGCTATGTTATGTTGTTATGTTATGTTGTTATGTATGTTATGTTGTTATGTTATGTTATGCTGCTATGTTATGTTGTTATGTTATGCTGTTATGTTATGTTGTTATGTATGTTATGTTGTTATGTTATGTTATGTATGTTATGTTATGTTATGTTATGTATGTTATGTTATGTTATGTTATGTTATGTTATGTTATGTATGTTATGTTATGCTGTTATGTTATGTTGTTATGTTATGTTATGCTGTTATGTTATGTTGTTATGTTATGCTATTATGTTATGTTGTTATGTTACGTTATGTTATGTTATGTTACATTACGTTACGTTACGTTATGTTATGTTGGCTCTCCTATGTTTCACATAAGATTGCCCAGGTCACCGATCAAAAGGAAGCAAACCCAGTGAGGTTTTGCAATAAAAGACAAACATAATCATGGATAGATTCTCTCTTGGTGTCTGTGCTGGGGGACAAACCGTCCAATTGAAGGATGTCTCAACTGTTAAGTCTCCACCTTGCTGCAGGACTCAAGCAGTCAAATCAGCTACATTTTTTTAATTAAAGGGGTAATGTTGTGCAAAATGAGTTTGAATCCATTTTGCAGTTTCGTCAAAGTTCCACACCTGTATGAGTGCACACATGCAAACTCTTCTGGCATAAGTGCACTTTAAGCTTCTGTGACATATGGAAGTCCATATACACTTTAAAACATGCCGCTGCATTTAGTTATGTCCACTTGCTACCCCTCTTTAACATAAAGAGCTCTTACAAATTTTGGATGTTGAACTCAATTTTACAACTCAACTCAGCTTGTATAGTTGAGTTCAACATCCAAAACTTGTAAGAGCTCTTTATGTTAAAGAGGGGTAGCAAGTGGACATAACTAAACGCAGTAGCATGTTTTAGAGTGTATGTCTGACACACCCACATGCTCTGTGTTACACTGAAAAAAGCTAAACTTTTGACCACCTTTTAAAAATGACAGTAATTTGTTCCACAAATGTATTAGTTTCTCTTAAAGTATATTAGTAATGTAAGGTTTCAAACAAACTAAATATACTTTGAGAGAAACAAATACATTTAAGTGGAAGAAATTACAGCATTGTTGTTAGGTTGGTATATATATATATATATATATATATATATATATATATATATATATATATATATATATATATATATATATATATATATATAGTGTGTGTGTGTGTGTGTGTGTGAGTGAATTTGGAAATTTACAACTTGGGTTTTCTGACTTTATGTTCCTCTTGAATGCAACATTGGCTCAAAATTTTGGGACTGTATGGTTTTTCAAATTTAAAAAACTCACAAAATTGAGTTTGTACCAAAATCCAAGCATTTTGATATCAGTTTGTATTTGTATTTGATACATGTTGCAAAATTACAGCTCATTTTAACAAAGAGAATAAATTTACCTGGGGGGAATTCCATAGCAGATATTTTATTTTTCCTTTTAACGCTGTCTGCACCACAGGAAGCACATGTGTACATGCACAAGGTTTGGAAATTACCAGAAGTTACCTTTTGACCTTGTGTGATGCGCATTCATGGGGCGAGCACACTTACATCCGTAACGTGTTGTAAAAGAGGTGTTATCTGCTTAAAAAAACAAACAGCATTTTAGATTTACAAGTGTTTATTTCTCACGAACTTTTACATAATATATGAGAAACATACTAGATTTATACAGAAATAAGCAGCTTCAGAGAGTTTACCACCATGTTGGATTATTTTATTCAAGAGAGCAGCCATCTGATGTCACCCTGCATCTCTACTTTGATTGGCTGTCACAGTGTGCTTCCCAGCATCCCTCACATAAAGAGGTGGAAGCCCTCACGTAATCCATGATGCCACTATCATAGACTGTATGGGTGGCTACTCTAAGTAGTTTAGGGCCATCTGTTCTTTATTAATTTTTCAAGACAATTGAAATTCTGATCATATTGGCGATGTCATATTATGAATACCCCATTTAAAGACATTCAATGGCTTAATTTGCCTCGTTGAATAGTACGTTCCATCTTTCACCTCATGAAATAATCATTCCACTGAAAGAATGAAAAAACATTCATTATTTGCTTTATGTAACGGTGAAAATAGATCCTTGTTATTTGATATTTTAATTTGTATATGTTGCAGACATGAATGAATGAAGCTCTTCAGCATCTCACCATTCCATTTTGGTCCTTCAGACATTTTTTCAGTAATTGCTTCTGAGAAGCATATGCACGGCTAAAAATATTCAGCATCACCCAGATCCCCAAACTACAGCTCTCTTAATACAGCCCTGCCACTTTCAGCATTTTCTTTATTTCCATTGTCACATGCCTGGAAAAAGTCATCACCATCTCATTTAGGTCTGCCACACTTTATTTTCAGTAAATATGCTGGGAGCATAAGCATGGCAAAACTCTTCTGCTTCTGGGGAGCTTGCCAGCCAGACCCCCCAACTACTGTCCTCTTAATCGCCGCCATTTTAAGCATTTCCTTTAATTGCAGCTATGCCCCTTTTAACCCCCTACCACCATGGGCGCAATTTGGTGGGGGATAGGGGGGACATCCCCCCCCCACCTTTTCAACCAGGAGGGACAGAATATAGTATGTCCCCCCCACCTTCTGACATATGTGTGTACTTGAAACATGCTATGTCAGTCTTATGTGCAAAACCATGTCAGAATAATATCTTTGTTTCTGCAAGTTTGTATTTTTAGCAGCATTGACTTGTTTCCAACACCTGTTTCTTGTTTGTCACATTCGGAATTTTCTGGGACTGCATTTGCCCAGATTTGAAAACAAAATAGTTGCCTCTAGGCACTAGTGTCTACACATAAGTATCAATGGACCATATGCTAATTTACTAAATTCTGACAGAAAAGGAAATCAGAAAAGCTATCTGGGACCTCAGAAAGCCCATCTGCAATTATTGCTTGATCTCCAAAATCAGTCTATGCAAGCGAAATTATGTTCAGTATGAGTGTTGTCATTAGTGCCACTTCAAAAATTAAATTCATGATAAGTAATTTATCCTAAACTTATGATCTGTTGTTTTCTCAAACTTATGCAAAAACAAATCTTGAAAAAAAAAATACAGTATGCGATAGTTAATAATTATTAAGAGCCTATTCTTTCATATTTATGAATACATTTTACCACATTTCAGTTGTTTTTTAATGAAAACTCAACCTATCATTATTTTTGAGTTCTGCACATGTGGTGATACCTTATTTACACCAGGATGTTAATAAAATCAATGCTGGCTATTGTCAGAATAAAGTACTTATATCTGGGGGCGGCGTTAGCCTATTTTTAGGGGTGCTCAAGCACACCTAAATATATTTTAAGCACCCCTAAAAAAAAGAAGAATATATATATATATATATATATATATATATATATATATATATATATATATATATATATATATATATGTGTGTGTGTGTAGCGGCTGCACTCTGCGTTGTGTTGTTATGGCACCGCCCATTCGCTCCCCTCAGGCCGTGAACTCACGAGCTCCGGCATGGAAGTTGGACTCTCTAACCAGAAGGCTAAAACCCAGGACTCTGGCCTTATGACCAGAGAATCCTTTTGAGCTGTTGGGAGTGCGGTTTACTAACTACATCTGCACAGCGCCACCTGCTGGCCTCTGTTACATATGCTTCTATACTACTATTTTTTTTAAACAACCTATTTCAAGCATTATGCCAAAATATGTATTACAAGAACACAGTAATTTGATCATCTCTACTTCTTGGTCAAATGATTCAATCCACGAAGCGTGCCTACATTCATCTCTCTCTCTCCGTCCGCGGCTGCGTCTGCTCTGACGTGTTTGTGTCATGTGGTGCTGCTGCGGGTGGCGCTAATTTAGCAGAGGCGCTGTCCTGTGAGTGCTGGTGGTAACCTCGCCCAGCCGCGCTGTCAAGTGATTTTTGTGCAACTTTCTGAAAAGTGCTTATTTTACTCACCTGGCTACCTATCACTAAACACAGTATATTGCTCTACAAATTAGTGTGCGCTGTGCGTGGTCAAATGTAAGATTGATTCAGTGTTGTCCTTTTTTTTCAACTAAATCCTCTTGTCAGCTACTAAATGGTGCTGCCCTTCAATCTGTGTAGCTTCCATGAACAAATCCCTCTCCTACATCAAATACCATGTACACAGATCTGACCTGAAATGCTTAGTTAAGGTCCTTAACTAAGCATTTCAGAATTAAGACAGTAAACTTTACCACAACGTTTAATGCACAGCATGATAATAAGTGAATAATTTAAATTCCTGCTAAAAAGGCATGAATCATAAAACTCATTTTGTATTTTTATTTGTTGGCGGTAAGTGGCAAACCAAGCCTGCAGTGCAGTGATGGATATCAGAGCATTTTTTTCAAAAGCAAAAAAGCTTCAGGTGAGGTTTGTGCACTCTATAGACCTTATGTGATAGTAGATATGGACATTGAGAATAGCAAAGGATGGAAAGTGAAGCAAAGGGTAAATTGAATATGTGTATCAGACTGTGGAGGTGTCTTACTTGTGTTACTGGTGTTTTGGTATGAATTCTGACTTTTAAGTCAAACATTTTTATTTTTCTTACTTTTAAGGACTTCATTAGATCTTGTCTGTCCTTTCTATGCTTTGCTGTTAATTCAATAAATAATTCATATTCATATATTTCTTATCCTGAACCCATTTATGTGCAGTATAACATCTGTGTTCTCCATCCAGCCTCATAGTGGAGTGCTGCTGTCGCTGTGCTAAACCAGGTCCTCCTGCACGCGGCACTAAACCTCACTGATCATAACAATTGCAACTACTGTATTTTTATGACTTACAACGTGGATGTGCGTGCTGCCAGAAAAACCGAGACATTAACCAGTTTGTAGAATAAATAAATGAATAGCCAAAACTAAAACACAATCTAAGTAATGCCTAAAACTGTCTAAATGTAATTGAAAAGTGATACCAGGGTGAGTGTTCTGTACTAAGTATTATGACATAATAATCTGTTAAGATGAAATAAAAAATCTTCAATAACTACAACCCCTGGAAAAAATTATGGAATCACCGGCCTCGGAGGATGTTCATTCAGTTGTTTAATTTTGTAGAAAAAAAGCAGATCACAGACATGACACAAAACTAAAGTCATTTCAAATGGCAACTTTCTGGCTTTAAGAAACACTATAAGAAATCAAGAAAAAAAGATTGTGGCAGTCAGTAACGGTTACTTTTTTAGACCAAGCAGAGGAAAAAAATATGGAATCACTCAATTCTGAGGAAAAAATTATGGAATCACCCTGTAAATTTTCATCGCCAAAACTAACACCTGCATCATATCAGATCTGCTCGTTAGTCTGCATCTAAAAAGGAGTGAACACACCTTGGAGAGCTGTTGCACCAAGTGGACTGACATGAATCATAGCTCCAACACGAGAGATGTCAATTGAAACAAAGGAGAGGATTATCAAACTCTTAAAAGAGAGTAAATCATTACGCAATGTTGCAAAAGATGTTGGTTGTTCACAGTCAGCTGTGTCTAAACTCTGGACCAAATACAAACAACATGGGAAGGTTGTTAAAGGCAAACATACTGGTAGACCAAGGAAGACATCAAAGCATCAAGACAGAAAACTTAAAGCAATATGTCTCAAAAATTGAAAAATGTACAACAAAACAAATGAGGAACGAATGGGAGGAAACTGGAGTCAACGTCTGTGACCGAACTGTAAGAAACTGCCTAAAGGAAATGGGATTTACATTCAGAAAAGCTAAACGAAAGGCATCATTAACACCTAAACAGAAAAAAACAAGGTTACAATGGGCTAAGGAAAAGCAATCATGGACTGTGGCAAGATGACTGCCTGAAGAGAACATGTAAATTTCCACAGTCATTGATGATATGGGGCTGCATGTCAGGTAAAGGCACTGGGGAGATGGCTGTCATTACATCATCAATAAATGCACAACTTTATGTTGATATTTTGGACAATTGAAAGGATGTTTGGGGATGATGAAATCATTTTTCAAGAAGATAATGCATCTTGCCATAGAGCAAAAACTGCAAAAACATTCCTTGCAAAAAGACACATAGGGTCAATGTTAGTTTTGGGGATGAAAATTTACAGGGTGATTCCATAATTTTTTCCTCAGAATTGAGTGATTCCATAATTTTTTCCTCAGAATTGAGTGATTCCATATTTTTTTCCTCTGCTTGGTCTAAAAAAGTAATCGTTACTGACTGTCACAATCTTTTTTTCTTGATTTCTTATAGTGTTTCTTAAGAAAAGTTGCCATTTGAAATGACTTTAGTTTTGTGTCATGTCTGTGATCTGCTTTTTTTCTACAACATTAAACAACTGAATGAACATCCTCTGAGGCCGGTGATTCCATGATTTTTGCCAGGGGTTGTATAGGCTCATAAGAGTAATATAAAAACAAGGATAATATACTTTACTCAGCCTCTGAATATTTCAAACCTGCTCCTAAATTGCAATTACACTTTGCCCTCACCACATTAGGAGATTAAATTATTTGTTATATAAACTGCACCAGAATGCAGGAATTTTATGTATGGGCCGTTATCCATTGCTAATATGCATTTTTTTAATCATTCTGACAATGAATGCAGCTTTTACAAGCAATGTTTTCACTCTGAAATCATGGGAAAATGTATTTCTGGACATCTAGATTTTAAAAATGTGCTAAGCACCCCTAAAACTGGAAGTCTAAAATCGCCTCTGCTTATATCCACAGTTTCAAATTGCACAAGTCAAATGGTGTCCACTTTATGGTCTTCTCAAAACATTAAAATTACTGTTCTGGATGCTCAGAATGCATCTGAGCTTATCTAGAAACCGTTGGCCCCCAGACCCCCGGCCTATGGGCTTCGGCCCTGCGGGCCTCGCACTTTGTCCCCCCCAATTTCTACTTCTAAATTGAGCCCTTGCCTACCACTTTAAGTATTTTCTTTATTTGCATTCTCACATGCCTGGAAAAAAGTACTCACCATGTAATTTAGCTCCTTCAAACTTTTTTTTTTTCAGTAAATGCCTCTGAGGAGCATATGCATGGCAAAACATCTTCCGCTTCTGGGGGGGCTTTACAAGCCACCAATGAAATAACGAATCTAATATAATCTAGGTTATGTGTTAGCTACTGGTTATGTCACTATAAAACATTATAGTGATCTCAGATTAATAGCAAGAAGCCTTTGCTTACAATAATGTAAAATAATACTTTGATAACAAACTTGAATGTAGAATGGCATTTGTGTGTTTGCCTGTATAAGTTTGAAATATATTGAATATTATTATCACTTACTGAGGCATTGCTGGGCCGGTAGCGTAGATTTACATTTACACTACCTGGCTATACCCGCCTGCAGCTGCCCACAGCGGGCGGGTATCTGGACACCTTTCCGCTGTCCGTAAACTGATGATGTCATAGCCCGCAAGCAGCCCAAGAACTGTCCACAGGATGATTTTCTCATGGATGGTATGACAATGAACAGCAGCCAAAGCAGCCAGCTTGATGAGGACACACTGGCAATTTTGGAGAGCAGCGCGCGCCAGCCGACACAACAAAACTTAAAGTGAACCAACTTTTTATGTACGTGTTACGTGTTGTGTATCTCAGTAAGAAATAATAATGCAAATAACATGCATTTGTCATGCAGTATGCATTTTCTGAGTCCCTCCATCCATGCCCAGAATGTTATTGTATTATTACTACTTCACATTGAGTTCACCAGACATTTAAACTCTAATTCTGTTATTTAGAGTTAACAGATTAGCTTGGCCAAAATAATATAAAGGCAAAAGTTTATTTCAGTGGAACTTGACATGGGCGGCACAGCGGCTTAGTGGTTAGCATTGTTGCTTCACAGCAGGAAGGTCATGGGATCACTACCCGGTTGTAGCCTTTCTATGTGGAGTTTGCATGGGTTCCCTCCAGGTGCTCTGCTTTCCTCCCCCATCCAAAGACATGCACATTAGGTGGGTTAAAAAAATTAAATTAACTGTAGATGTGAATGTGTTTATATGTGACAGACTGGTGTCCTGTCCAGGGTGTACCCTGCCTCACACCTTATGACTGTTGGGATAGACTCCAGCAACCCCTGATACCCTTAATTGGTGTAAGTAGGTATAGAAAATGGATGGATGGAACTTGTTGTGACACATGCTGTCATTAGTTGACAAAAAATGTGTAGTATTTGGTAAGAATTATATTGACAGGTTATTTCAGGGCTGAAAAAAAACCTGCACAAGGTATGACTGGTTTATTTTCTGTTTTTCAGATTATGATCAAACAATATTCTGGAGGCCCAGGAACAACATGGCTACATGTCAGAGGTCACCATTGCCAGAGCGATACGCATGATCTCATTTAATGAAAAATAAAATGAAACTATTTCGATTCTGAACTTTGTGTTCCTTACTGATGTTCTTAAGTGTAAACTTGGGCAACCCTTTGAATTCCAATCATTTTTTGTTGGGTCAACATGCTGGGTTCATTTTAATGCCTAAAAAAAACTATTTTAACATGCAGGTTTAATTTTGATTTTCACAAAGATGGTGCAGTAAAAATAATTAAAATGTTACTGGGTGTCTTCAGTAGCTCACATGATTTCTGTTACTTAATATAACAAGTCTATTGGTTGTTTAATATTTAAATATTAGAATTAAAAAATTAGCTATAAGTGAAACTTAATTCCAAAGTTCCTAAGGTTAAAAAGAAGTCAGCAGGTCATAGAGCTTTCTCTTACTGTACACAATTTGGCTGTTGAGATCTGAGATCTGAAGTCCTATTCTCAGGAGTCATTCAAATCCCCTTTTATATGACTAACATATTAGTGTTGTACTGAACCATTTGTACCTCTCCTTCTTAACTGTGCCATTAACAATGGAGCCGGTCTCAGCCTCACTATATTTAAATTCTGAGTCTGTGTGTGAAGCTAAGGGCTAGCTGCTAGTGACCACATCAGTATTCTCTATAGTCCTTTTTGACTGCTGAGATTTAGTTTTGTGTGCTGTTAAATCCAGCTGATTGATTCTGCTCTCTCTCTGTCTGTTTGAGATCCTGTTCAACAGCAGTAAAGTTTGACGCTCCACATTGGACCCCTGTTGGACGTAGCCAAGCAACACCCTTCAGGGGTCAGTAAATAAAGTTCTCTTCTTAAGAAATAAGGTTCACTGTTCAGTAATTGTTCAAAGTTTATAAGCTGCACCCAAAGGTTAGTGGTCAAGTGCTGTGTTCCAATTAAGCAGGACTTGATACAGCTGAGTTCTCAATGGTTTGATATCAGAGTTCATGCAGTTCTTAGGGAGAGTTCTTGGCACAGTTCTTTATCATAGCACAGTCACAAACAGGCACGAGTGAGAACGGGATCTCACTGAGACAAGGGGAACTTAACTGGCGTGTAGTGGAGACGCACTCTTATGCCGAGAGCTGAGGAGTCCCCAAAATGACGTAGCTATGCAGGTAGTCAGAGGCAGGATCCAAATCCACTTGGGAGCCATCCTGGAATCATCTGGAACGCCAGGAAAAGACAGTTCTCTCTAATATGGGAATTAGAGGGGGAGGCCAGCTTTACCTGAGCAGAAGCTGCGGAAAGCTTCAGCGTCTTCAGCGCACAGCTATTTTCTTTCAACTTGTGAATTAAATATCAGATTGCAACATCTTGATCAGTCGGATCATTCTGGATCCGTATGCAATTATTATATTGTGTTGTGGAATCCGGATCCAGGTAAAGTCTGGGTCATGATGTGAATCAAATATCTTTTATTTATTTTGAGTCAACACTCTTCAACATTTGGTGGACGTCAGAAATTTCAAATTGCTCTTATTCACTGCTGCAGTATCCAACTATCAGCATGGGCACCAGTGGATCTCAATGCTAATAAAGGACTTATCTCTCTTTCTGTCTCTTTTTGACTAAAATTACAAAAGTAATAGCCATGAATAGACTCAAATAATAATAATAATAATAAAAACTTTCATCAGAAGACTAAAACAAAACAGTCGCAAAACTAATACTCCTTTACATGCAATGTGAATATGTAATTACCCCCTTAGTACTACTTGTAGCACCAAACTACATCTAAACACTCCAGATGACTTCACTTGCTTAAATTAAATTGTCCATTTAAGATCAGTCAGTTTGAACTCACAGCTTGGACTGAGCCACTCAAAACATTAATTTAGTTTGAGTCATTCAGAGCCAACACGTCCACTGGCAGGCTCCCACATGCTGTGTGTGACGTGTGTGTAGGCTGATTTGGGAAGTGGTGGAGTCATGAGTCTGGCTGGAATTCAGATTACAGAACCATCCTGGGTAGCAACCAGTTAGGCCGACAACTGGCCCATACCCACCTCCTGAAAGTAACCATCTATTTGAGGGTCTTACTTTAAAAAAAAAAAAAAAAAAAAAAAAAAAAAAAAAATATATATATATATATATATATATATATATATATATATATATATATATATTAAGACATGTTGAACCACTAATGTGTTATTAAACGCAGCTTACGAAAAACAATTTGTCCCTGTTTTGAGAGTATACTGGAAAAAAATATTTCTCATGAATGAAGCCAAGGTCACTCAAAGGCTTGATTACTCACAATGTTTTAATATGAGGTAAGGCGGTAAAAAAAAAAAAAAAAAATTACTTATTCTGAAATGATGTGACTCCTGCAACAGTGATGTTCAGGTTTGAATACCTAATATTATTTAAATTGATTTTGATGGCTTTGGAGACATGTTTTCACTTTATCATTGACACTTCGCAAGGGCTCAATATGTTTTTTGACACCCTGTTACGAGCTTGTTTGTAGTGCACATTTTGTCACTCTGCATACAAGCAATGTTTCATTTCATGAGTAGTTCCTTGAATGTCTTCTGTATATTTCTTTCATGCACTGTGTCACGACAGCACTCTGATCTGTTCCAGAACATTTTGGGCTTCACTGCACAAGTTAATCAGTGGCGTTCAGAGATTGTGCGTGTTATGATGCATGCACAGACCTTGGTTTTATCTCCTGCGTCATGTGTGTGTGATATGATCAGAGGATATTCTCATGGGCTGATAATCATCGTAGGATAACACCTTTATGTTCTTCTCATGGTGACATGTCCTGCTTTCAAGAAATCTTTGAAGGTTAATGCTGAACAACAGCCTTCAGTTCTTGTTTTACTCCATTTTATGACAGTTTTGTTTTTTTTTCCGTCTTTGCACATGCAGTTAATGGTCTTCATAATGCAAAATCACACAGTGATCGAGTTCCTTTCATTATTTGTTGTAATTGACGTGGCACAGTCCAAATTTTTAGAGCAGTTTTCACTGCAAATGGAAGAGAGCCATTTGTCTACCTGTCAGGTCATGTTGTTCTCTTGTGTGCGTCCTGTTTCAGCACAAACCAGAGTACAGAACAGCTTTTGCCAATGTGACGGTAAAAACCCATAAAGCCTCTGAACATATTGGGACAAAGATAATTAACACAGATTTTAGAGATGTTCCTTCAACATTATGATGAAGTGATTAGTCACAAAAGTTAATCTCCTGTATAAAAATGTCAACTGGAGTCCTGATGGATTATTTATTTATTTATTCATTTTCTTGTGGTTTATTGTGAAATAAATTTTTTTAATTTTCACAGCAATCATTCATTTACAAATCCTCAGTTTCAAAAACAAGTTAGAACAATGTGTGAAAAGTACAGAAATAAATGTTTCAAATCCATTTTCACTCAAAGAAGTAAACAAACAAAGAAGATATTGTTCAACAAGATAAGTTTAGTCTTTATGCTAAAAACACTCTGCTTCAGTCGGGAGCTCATAAAAACAGACCATAAAATTCACAAACAAATCATACAGTCATACAGGAAATAATACAAAATCCATTAAATTCTGCTCTAAAAACAAACAATAATAATCAAAACTAAACATCATCTTGAGTATCGTCTAATAATAAATATAAGTAATAGACAATCAACATCATATGAAACTAAATAAAGATAGATGAATTTGTAATTGTACCTATCCCAAATAATAAGAGTATCACATGGCACCAAGACAATGATACAAACTGTACAATGATTAATATAAGAATTGCCAACACAGTTAACCTTTTTTTACACTTGTGGGAATGTGACCTTGAGAGTGCTTTAATTATGTCCACCAAGGATGTTATAAAATCATTGGTGTTTGTTTGTTTATTTATTTATTTGTCTCTGTTTGTTAGCAGGGTTACTTCAAATCTACTGCACGGATTTTGACACAATTGTCACCACAGATAGATATGAGGCCAAGGAAGACTCCCTCAAATTTTGGAGGTGATCCGGATCTGGATTCTGGATTCACTTATATAACCTTTGGAGGATTACTGTTAGCAGGATTACATCAAAACTACTGTACAGATTTTGACTAAATTTGCACCACAGATAGATATTGGGGCATAGGCGACTCCACTTGATTTTGGAAGTGATTTGGATCCAGATTGGCGGACATCAGATATCTCTGATGATTATTATTAAGAGACAGAGAAGTGTGACACCAAATCTTTTTCCCCCCCAACAAAATTCACAATTGCTCATCATCTGTCTTATGTTGCAATACAGAATATCAAACCTGTTATAGTGTCACTTTTCATCTAGACTGCCGCTCAGCTTTTATCCTGAGTGATTGTTGAGTTTACTTGGGAGTACCTGTCATATTTGGGGTTTTTCTGTTCTCACTTTCTGCTGCTGACTTGTCCTAGCTTCCTGACAAGCTCCGACAGAGTCTCCACATCAGGGTTTCCTCTCTGCAGGACTTGGCGGCGGAGCATGGAGATGTCCTGTTTGATCATGCTCAGTTCACCTGTGAGGTTAAAGGCCAAACTGTTTGATTCACTGTTGCAGGCAGAAAAAATGGCATGTACATGAAATATGACTTAACTCACCTTCATTAACGTCATGATGGTCATTATCTCTCTGTGCTTTTAAGATGTATCTCTTGATGAGACGGTTCATTATCTTCTATTTGTTGGGGGAAAAAAACAAGAAACATTAAATTTAAAACAAAGTTCATATCTGTTATGAAAAACCTGTCAACCAGCATTTGTCCTCCAGGAATAAGGTATTGGGCATTATTATCACTTTACCGAGGCATTGCTAGGCCGGTATCGTAGATTTACATTGACGCTACCTGGCTATACCCGCCCGCTGTGCATAAACAAATGACGTCATAGTGCGTAGCCAAGAACTGTCCGCAGAGGAAAAAAAAAAACTGTCCGCAGAGGAAAAGATAAAAAGGCGAGAAGTGTGTGTTGGTCCCAATATGGATATTCTGGATGATTTTCTCATGGATAGTACGACAATGAACAGCAGCCAGCTTGATGAGGACGCCCTGCCGAATTTGGAGAGCAGTGCGCGTCAGCCGACACGACAAAAGTTAAAGTGAGCCAACCTTGTATATCTCAGTAAAGTGATAATAATGCAAATAACATGCTGTTGTCATGCGGTATGCATTTTCTGAGTCCCTCCATTCATGGCCAGTCGCCCAAAATGACCGATATTCGCCCTCTGTCATTTTGGGCGACTGGCCATGAATGTCGGGCCTCTGAAAATGCATACCGCCCTCCAAAAGCATGTTATTGTATAATTATTATCACTTACTGAGGCGTTGCTGAGCCGGTAGCATAGATTTACAATTATGCTACCTGGCTATACCTGCCCGCAGTAACAGGCAGGTATCCCAGTACCCGCCCGCTGTGCATAAACTGATGATATCATAGCGTGTGCAGCCCAAGAACTGTCTGCAGACGAAAAGATGAAAAGGTGAGAAGTATGTGTTGCTCCCAATATGGATAGTCCAACAATGAACAGCAGCCAAAGCAACCAGCTTGATGAGGACGCACTGGCGAATTTGGAGAGCAGCGTGGTACCAGTCAACAGGACAAAAGTTAAAGTGAGCCAACTTTTATGTATGCGTTTGCTGGTTGTCGTGCGTTTTGAAATTAAACATTATTAATGTGATTCCATGTGTTGTGTATCTCAGTAAGTGATAATAATGCAAATAACATGCAGTTGTCGTGCGGTGTGCATTTTCTGAGTCCCTTCGTCCATGCCCATTTGCCAAAAATGACCGATATTCGCCCAAGTTAGACGAGAGCGAATATCAGTCATTTTTGGCAAATGGGCATGGACGGAGGGACTCAGAAAATGTATACCACCCTCCAAAAGCATGTTATTGTATTACTGTGCATGTGTTTATTTGTCTAAAACAGTCAGATCCATAAGTATTTGGACACATACACATATTTCATTATTTTGTCTCTGCACCAAACAATTAAGATGTACTCTTAGTGTAGACTTCCGGCATTAACTGAAGGAGTCTAACAAAAGCATTGCATGAATTATTAAGGGTCCCTTCACACATAACACGATTGAAGCCAATTAGCACACAAAGGAGGAATTGCATGCCATTCGTGAAAAATCTGAGTTGCCTTTAAAGCCTCGTACACCTGTTGCTACAACCATTCGCGCACACAAGTGGCCAAGAGATAGAGAGTGCCCTGTGAGAGCCCATTTAAGCCCTCTTGTGCCAGGTGTCGACCAAATTTCAGGTGATACAAACAAACATCTAATGCTGCTCGCAGAGCACTTAGGAAATGTGTGGCCATTCATGCTCTGTCAGCACAAAAATAGTGAGCAGGAGTGAGCAGGACCACTTTTGGCCTGGCTGTGAAACGTGTCTAAGTGCCCCCACGACTGCGTGCTGCCAAGAACACATGTGACATGCCAGTGTCACCTCCCCCCCACAACACGTGTGCATGTGTTTCACTCCTCCCCCCACTCCCCCCACACGTGACGTGTGTGGGGTTTGCGCCCCCCACTCTCCCCCGCAGGTGAGGTGCCTCTCATCTGATCACAGAGTGACACTTTGGTCTGTGTGCTGAACGGACAGGGGGCATGTCTGGCTGCCAACAGCAGCAGCTGTTGGCATCTCTTGTCCTGGACGTCACAGCTGCAGAACACGTTCCCTGTCTTGATGGACAGGACCTTTCAACTGTTCACCATAACGCGCGTGTGTGTGCTTGCTGTCCTCACGTGGAAATACATAAAAACATGCTATATCGCTTTTGCGACAGGCTGGAGAGAGAGCACACACAGCGCGCACATTGACAGGCTGTCCCAGCTGAAACAGACCATCAGTTCATGTGGACACGCAGCAGGTGATCTGAACGTCACGTCTGTCTGACAGGACACCCGTGTCGGACCGGACACGCGTGGGGGCCCAGCCCAACATTTATTTTTTATTTAACCAAGGTTATTTAACCGCAGGGTTCTGGATTGCATCCCCTTTTATTTATTTTTTATATCAACCCAGTGATTTTCACTAATTATTCTCTATCAGTGTCCGATGATTGTAGTAATTATTTATATAAACTGCTGGACAGCTGGACATAATAAGACATAATGAGAGAGCACTGCTTCATTCATGTCATTTCATGACTGTGTGTCTGTGACCATGGGTTATCAACAGAGGAACAGATGGTTTGTACGCGTGTTGTCCACTTGATAAGAGGGATTCAATAAATTGCGGCGTTTATGGTGTGGTTTTTTTTTTCCCTCCACAGCAGCGGTGCGATGTGGTTCAACACAGTCCAACTGCTTGCACTGTATTCATGCACATGCACAAGCATGCACAAACTATCGCCGGTGTATCATGCACACCTGTGCAATCGTGCGTTCTTCCAGACAGCAGGTGGAATGTTTTGTGGTTCCCCATTTCGTTCTTGTTTCATGGATTGTCTTCTGGTTTCTGCGACTTTTGTGCTATGTGTGAAGGGGCCCTAAGGAATGATCGCCATTTCTATACATAGTCCCTCCATTTTCAGGGGCCATACGTAAATGGATGCACAAAATATATGGATTATGGGAAATACAATTAATCACTTTTACAGTCTCTTTTATTTAAACAAGTCAAGGGATTGATGCATGAAGATTTGACATGAAGTCACTGATTATGGACTTTATTCTACTGTATATTAGAGGTGGGACAAAGTCACCATCAAATCACTCTCAAGTCATGAATCAGCAAGTCCCAAGTCAAGTCTCAAGTCATACTGACCACCAATTGTTTGCAAGCTGATTTGGGACTTGCAGATTGATGACTTGAGAATGACTTGACAGTGACTTCATCCACCTCTGCTGTGTAGTAAATTTGTCTGGAGCAGGCAGTTATCTATAACTGAATGAAGTGCAAGAAGGAGACTAGTGAGGGAAGCCACCAAGGAACCAGGACAACACTGAAGGAACCGGCTGTAAAAGTGATGATTTGTGTTCATAATAATCCTTAGATTTAGTTGGTTCTGGAGGGACTACACTTACAAATGGTGGTAATTCCTAAATGGTTACTACAATATTTTTGATAAACCCCTTGAATTAAAGCTACCAGTTTGCACCACGAGCACTTCTAGTTTCAATTCAACTCCACTCTGGTGATGTACAGGACAGGTTTGCAAAAAAACTGCATCATTCTCCAGCTCTGTATGGACCTGACTGAAGTACAATAGCATTTTAACAACTAGCAGGTTAGATATTAACAACTTAATATTATATGTCTGTTGACAGATGAAGTTGTTTTACTTGGTAATGAGCTGGACAAGATGATCCTTCAGCTTTCAGATCTTCTTGTTGCCTCAACTAAAGTTGAAAACCAGAAAAAAAGACTGAATCATTTCATAGGTTAATAAAATATAGCCAACATTAAGAACAATATCAACTATATTTGTGAACAATATTTGAGAGAAATAGGTATTTTGTGTAAATAGAAAATGTTTTAGATCTTTGAGTTCAGCTCATGAAAAATGGGAGCAAAAACAAAAGTGTTGTGTTTATATTTTTGTTCAGTGTATTAAAAAAATAGTAAAAACATTTTATGGATGTATTTAACATATACTTTGCATGTTCTGAATAATATTCAAATCTGCCAACCACTTCAAATATATATACAATGTCACAAAACTGCAAGGATTGTAAAGCAAACCCCCTTTCAGTTTTTGGCATAGAATGTTAATTAAATCTTAATTACATTTAATTGTTGTTCACCCTCTAAGTTTTGCTTTTCAGAAAACTGAACTGAACTTGAACGTACTTTTTTTTTTTTTAGTTTTGCGCAAATAAACTCATTCATTCAGAATTATAGGATTCAACAGGAAAAAAGACCACGTAATAATAATAATACACACTTAACCAGCGTTAAATCATTAAAATTTTTAAATCTTAAATGAGACCCTTGACCAAAATTATGGAGCTTGTTGGGCTATTGAAGATTCCTGGCCACAGAATAAGCACCTAATTTTAATAGCAATTTACTCCAAGAAGGAATGACATAGGTGTCAACTTGAATCCAGAAACGGCAAACAGGGTATTTAACCACCAACTCCGCCAGGTGATTTTACTGATTAACAGCAAACGGGATGAGGAGACAGGATGAGTTCATCAATGAAATCACCTGGCAGAGTTGATGGCTACAAAGAAACCTACACCCTCTTTGCCCTTTCTGGAGTCAGGTTGACACCTACGGAATGAGGTAGAAACAAATTCAAGTGATTTTCTGAAAGCTCAAACAATTCTCTTTGCATTGGGTGTACTCAAATTTTAGCTCTGTCCTTTCTTCAGCAAAACAATTGGATTGAAAATTTTCCCACGCTTGATGGCATCATAATGACGTCAGTGGTTCTGCCATTGTTAGAAGCATTCTGGAAGGTCTCTCCCAATATACTCTTTATTAATATTTTTGGACTTCTGGTGCATCCTCATCATACACCATCCACGGGAGTCAAAGAAGTGGCCAACATGACTTTGACATTGCTGCACACCTGACATGTTATCTTTGGTCTCAGTGATGTTGGATGTTTCCATTGTGATTACTGAAATTTGCATTTGGGGTGGTACCCATTCGCCCTATTGATGTATCCCATAATCCCTTGTGCGCCAGAGAGTCCCTGCATTCAAACAATATATAGAGAATCCACATGATGACAATTGGAAATGAATATTATACTACAAAAATGTAATTTTTTATGCTTTTCGTCACACTAATAAGAAACTGCATGCATGATACCCCGCTAAAATAATTATAACAAATAATCCGTGTCTCCTACGTTTAATCTGTGTGGAATTTAATAAAGGCAAACAGAATTTCAGACATATTATATATATTAGTCTGGAACAAAGAGGACAAACAGTGTTGTAAAGAACAATAATCAAGACGTTAAAGAGCAAACTTCACTTTCCCCCAGAACGACATGATCAGGAAGCGAGCGTAGCTCACAGCAGCTCCCATTGAAAATACGGAGAGACAGCCTGTGATTCTCGCATGTTTACATAAAACAAACGCAATAACAACGTCTAAAAACCCAGAGAATATATTCATGAGAGTTTTAGGCACAATATAAAAATAGTTTTATGTTGCGATGTTAATGCTGTTGTCCATGTGCAGCGGTTAAAGTGAAGCCCGATCAGAGCGTCTCAATGCAGTTCTCAATGTTACTGAGATCTCGCAGCGCAGCGACCTCTCCGACGTTTTGCGGGATTTGAAATGTCAATAGGGTGAATAAACTCATG
This sequence comes from Thalassophryne amazonica, assembly GCF_902500255.1. Taxonomy (NCBI): domain Eukaryota; kingdom Metazoa; phylum Chordata; class Actinopteri; order Batrachoidiformes; family Batrachoididae; genus Thalassophryne; species Thalassophryne amazonica. Next base: position 118,950,558 of record NC_047106.1, on the reverse strand, counting down.
TCTCATCACCAGTGATGATGGCGTTCAAGAACTCGGGTTCACCCTTTGCTCATTCTTGTCCTGCGAAACTTCCAGACACAGTTGATTCTGCAACTTCGACACTCCGCATGTCCAAATACTCCATCAAATGGAATGTACCTAACCTGTGCTTATTCCTAGCTCATCTGTAAGATCTTTGATGGTGACATGACAGTCATCTATGACCAAAGTACGTAATCCGTCAATCACTTGGTCATACCTGATTATTCCCCGCATATGACCGTCTGCGGAAGACGATGGTGTAGCATCCAGTTTGTTTGTTTGTTTTTTGCTTTTTTATTGTTGTTGTTTGTTTGTTTTTATACACTTTTGAAATTCAATTTCATTTTATTTCATTTATATAGCAGCAAATCACAACAAAGCTGTCTCAAGGTGCTTCACACAAGTAAGGTCTAACCCAGGGGTGCCCAACCTTTTTTGAACTGAGATCTACTTTTAAAGTTGACAGTGTATCGAGATCTACCAAGCCATATGGAACGCCACAGCGTAGCCGCAATATATTGTGCACCAATACAATAACACAATTTTCTGGCAGGTTTTTAACAATAATAAGCATCATTGAAGTAAAGGTGCATGGTGAAAAAGAATAAGCACAAGTAGGCCTAGGACTGGACATGAGTTGAAAAAGTTGTTTGCCGACCTTAGTGGAGCTTTTGCCACAGAGAGGAGGAAGCTGGTCTCTCATAGTCTGGACAGCAGGAGCTGAGTGCAGCCGTAAGCAGGCACTCAGGCACTCTCTGTCTACATTAGATTCCAGATTTGGATATTCATTTCAGGTTTTGCTCTGGATTTGAGCTCAATGTCATTTTTCAGTGTGAGGATCCAGGTTGAAGAGTGATGCCACTTTGGACGATATACAGTCCACATCTAGTATTTTCTCCAATTGGAAAATAGAGAAAACTGACAACAGGCTCTTTGGATGGAAAGTCAGTGAAGCCCTGTCAATTCTGACAAGATGCTCTACACATGATCATCATAACATGCACTCTCTGGCTCAGTCTGTGTCCATGTGTGGAAGTTCTGCAGGTCACACTGTTGCAAACCTGCTTGATAGCACATGTAATTTGCTTTAAACTTGCTTTCAAATCTAAAGCTGTGCATATTCAGCATGATTTGAAACGTTTCAGAAATTCGTTTAATTTCAGGCAGAAGACCATTCCAGAAATTTACCTCTGCTGAGCCACCTAATGTCTGTGTGCAGCAGATGTGCATCTCCAGTTCTGAACAGAATAAATGCATCCTCAGACTCCTGGCCCAAACAGAACACTGCAATCTTGTTCACCACATTCATCACTCTTCATATTTACGGACCATGAATCATTGTGCTGCTCGCGGACTTTTCAATTCCTGGACTTTCAAGCAAGCAGAGGGGATTTACCGGGTTAGCATTAGAAGTTAGCATCATATTCTGTGAATTGTCTGAAATGCTGCTCCAAATTCCCTTTCTTCAGTAAAGTGACATTTAGATTACAGATAAGGTGGATGGATTTACCATTCGAATAAATGAAAAATAATACAGGATGAAAATTATAATTTAGCCAACGAAGGTGCTTTTCGTCAGAATGGGAACATGCTGGCTCATTTTGCACATTCCATGACCTCTATGTTGGGCACCTTGTCCTGCCATCCGATGTGCAGAAGTTGTCTAAGGCACCTCAGATGGTAGCTGTTGAGCTTTTTCTCATGTCTGGCGTAGGCGGTCCATGCCTCCCTACCATAGAGGAGTGTGCTGGACATGCAGTAGGTAGACGTGCAGTTTTGTCCTCTCAGTGAGGATGGAGTTGTTACAGGCACTCTGTGGCTTAGACTTGTCATAACTGCTGCTGCCTTTGCAATCCTGCTGTTCATCTCTGCATCAATGGAGAGTGAGATAGAGTTGGTGGACCCAAGGTATGTGAAGTGCTCCACATCTTCCAGGCTGTACCCATCAATGTCAATGTTAGGGGGAGCAACTGTGCCCTGATCCATGACATTGGCCGTCTTCAGACTGATGGTTAGTTCAAACTCCTTGCAGGCATGACAGAGATGATTTAAGAAGCTGCTGCAGACCATCTTTGGAGTGTGATATTCAAGGCTGCATCGTGGCAAAGAGCATCTCACAGATGAGTATCTCCACAACCATGGTCTTGGCGCGAAGTAAGGCAAGGCTGAAGAGCTTGCCATCAGCCCTGGTGTGAACACTCTCTCACTGCAAGCATTCAAGGTGTACAAGAGGAGCATGGAGAAGAAGATTCCAAAGAGCGTTGGCGCAAAGACCACAGCCCTGTTTCACCCACTGCTAACTGGGCAGGCCTCTGATGTTGCGCCATTGAAGCAAAGTACTGCACATGTTCTCATAGAGCGAAGAGACCACTGCAAAGAGTTTTGGGGGGCAGCCGATCTTCTGCAGGAGCCTGAAGAGTATGCTTAACTGCCCAAGTTGAAAGCCTTGGTCAGGTGAATGAAGGCGATGTTGAGTGGCATTTGCTGCTGTTGACACTTCTGCAGCTGGTGTATTGAAAAAGATCATGTCCATGGTAGACCTCCCAACTCGAAAACTACACTAGGACTCTGGGTAAACACATGAGGCCAAGGTCTGTAGATGCGCTAAGGCAACACAGGCGAAGGCCTTCCCAACAGTGCAGAGAAAGGCGATGCCTCGATAATTGTTGCAGTTGCTTCCACAAGAAGCAAGAAGTTCTTATACAGGAATGTGTGCCCTGGGGAATGTGTCCCTGTTCCCAGCAGAGGCAGAAGATTGTGCAGGTGTTTTAGCAGCACAGGTTTCCCACTCTTTAAGACTTCTGATGGGATGCGGTCACTCCCTGGGGCCTTCACACTAGCAAGGCAGTCAATGGCTTTTCCAAGCTCTTCCATGGTTGGTGGCGTGTCTTGCTCTTCCATGACCAGCAGATCTAGGATGTCCTCGAGGGCTGTGACTGTGACAATGTTCTGGGTTGCGTACAGCTCAAGATACTACTCAACCCAGCACTGCAGCTGCTTCCCCTGGTTTGTGATGACATCACCTGTCTTTGACTTGAGTGGGGCAGACTTGGAGGTGGATGGGCCTATTGCCTTCTTGATGCCCTCCTACATGCCTCTTGCATCCCCAGTGTCAGCAGATGTCTGTATACTGTTGCAGAGGTTCAGCCAGTATGAGTTGGTGCAGTGGCGGGCGGTTTGCTGGGCTTTTCTCTTGGCAGCTTTGAAGGCTTCAAATGTGCTGGGACTGGGCACTGCCTTGTAGGCCAGGAGGGCTCTCCTCTTGGCCTCAGTCACAGGCTCCATTTCCTCTCAGTGGGCTTTACACCAGTCTGTGTTTTTATGCTCCTTTTACCCATAGGCATTGATGGCCGAGTTGTACACAGCATCTCGTAGGTGGGACCACTTGGCATCAATGACACCCTCCTTACCTTCCAGTGTATCTTCAGTGAGGGCTTCTTGCAACTGGCTGATAAACTGCTGTGTTTTCTCTGAGCCGCTAGCATGCATGGGCGAGCCTTCTTCTTGGAGTACTGCAGATTCCTTGGAGCTACGTGCACCTTGCTGACCACGAAGGAGTGAGCCATATCGTAGTCTGCACGATGGTAGCTGCAGTGGCAAGGTCTGCACACTGGTGATGACTAGATCCAACTGGTGCCAGTGGAAGGACTGCGGGTGTCTCCAAGACACCTGGTGAATATCCTTGCATTTGAAGAAGGTGTTGCTCACGAATAGGCCAAGATAGCAGCATAGCTCCATCAGTCATTGGCCATTGTCTTTGATCTTGCCCCTTCCATAGATGCTTAGGCAGGTGGGCCAGGCCTTGTGATCAGCACCTACTCTGGCGTTGAAGTCTCTGAGTAGGTAGAGGCCTTCTGTGCTGGGAATCCCAGATATCACTTTATTTAGGGACTTGTAGAACTGGTCTTTCTCCTCTGGGTTGGAGTCGAGGGTTGGAGCATAACCACAGACGATGGTGTCTGGGCCTGAAGATGTTGAAAGCCAGTGGTTGAGGATTCTCTCATTGCCAGTTGATGGCGGCTCAAAGGAAAGGCAGAAGCCAATGCAGTTTGCCAGTGGCAGCGTCACAGGAGTTGCTGAGAAAGTACTGAAGTTCAGCAACAGACCACCTTAGGGATGCCGACTCCGGATTGTTCCTCGAGGTTTTCTCCTGAAACCCTTGTTCAAGACTAGATATAGCCACAAGGCAACAAAGGTCTAAAATCAGAGTTTCCTTCTCCTAGATGAACTGCCTTCCTAGGCTGACAAGTTCCATTTACCCGAAGCAACTGGTTTTGAGGCACCAGAGACCCGACTGCACCCCTTTTCCTGTCAGTAGAAGCAGTTCCGCCAGGCTTAGAAGCTAAGCCATACGAGCAGGCCAGGAGCTAGTCTTGGTTGCCAGAGGCTATTTGAGATGCACGCCATATGGGAGCATTTTTTCGGTAGTGTCCCCCTACTATCCCCGTCTGTAACAACCTTGGAACCAACCATTCTCATGGCATCATCATCAAAACCCTGCTGACTCTTGCAAGTGGTTTCCGCTTGGGTATCACCAAGCTGTTGGCAAAATCTGATGCACAACCTTTGCTCAAGTCGTTCTAACATGTTATAGCAAATGAGAATCTGACAGGTTACATGTGTTCACTCTAAGGCTGAGTGCTAGCATCTGATGTGCACTGCAGATGGGAATTTTCTCTACACCTCCCCAACAAATAACAACTTGCACACTTCATTTGCTTCTGTGGGATAAAATAAGGTCAGATACATTTTGACCATAAGTTGGCAGGAGTGGTGGCCAAGTAACTAGTGTACTTGGTTTCAGTGTGGAAGGTTTCTGTTTCCAACCCCATCCCTGCCGCATTTCTCCATGTAATGTGGACTTGCATCAAGAAGGGCATCCAATGTAAAACCTGTGCTAATTCATGGTGCAGATCTGCCTCAGATTTGCTGTGGCAACTCCGAGCCCAAATAAGGAAGCATCCGAAGGGACTTAGTTTTACCTTTTGAAAATATATACACACACACACTATCACTCAATGGTTTGGGCTATCAGTGTATGAGTAAATGTGGTTAACAAATTAACATAAGTGATGACACTGCTTTCCTTGTGAACAACATTAACATATTCAGACACATTAGTTGTTGCAGTCTGCAAGTGAACACATAGCTGCACAGGTCAAGCCTGATGTCAGACACTGACATGTCCTTGGGTCACTGCAGCTAGAGTTAGTGCAGTACAAGAGTGTGGCATCCCTCACTTTGACTGGAGGTGCCTGTTCTTCAGAATGAACTGACTGCAACAGTCAGTTTTGATCAATTTGCCCACTACCAATGGGATTCCAGAGTATGATGAATTTTTACCCAGGCTACAGTGTGGTACTTGGCTCATTTACTACGGGGTTTGTCAGTCTTGTGAAGAACTTGCAGAAAGCTCACATTTCCCTTGTACAAAAGGAGGAAGGGTTGAGCATCAGAGTAGTCATCTCCAAGCTCAAATGAAGTTCCCAATAATGGGGAAAAGTCCAATTTTACAGACTTTGTAAAGTTTCCAAGCTGTTGAAGAGATGATGTGCTGTCAAAGCTTGCCAAAACATGAGCTGTTGGTAACGCTTCAGACCTCAGATCCAAGTTTCTCAGCCACCTCATGTCCTGCAATAAACCTCTCACAAGTGCCTGTGTGCATGAAAACCTGTGAAGCGAGCATTCCCTTAATGCAGTAGTATATCATAAGGAAGAGTGCATCCGTGTCATTTGTATTTGTCTTTTGACGACGATGCAACATTCTCAGTGAAATGATGCAATATGCACGTGTCAGCTGGGCTTATTCAGCAAAACCATCCTTTGTTACACTTACAAGTACAAGCTGACTATTCAAAAAAACACATGCCTCTATGAGAGATTGATTATCATCCAGGGATTGGGGTAAAATTTCAACCACGCAAGTACTCAGAAACACTGCCAGTGCAGCTTTTTACCTCAATTTAAGAACAAAAAACCTTGTATAGTTGGGCACCGAGTGATTCGCAGTGAAAGCAGAGCCTACATCTTTCCTCAATGACCTTTGATAGAATGAGAAGAATCATATCTGTCAAATACAATGGCAAGTTCAGTAACATCAAATGGTTTTGAGAAGATGGCTAACAATTAACGTGTGATAAAACTGGCCAGATTACTAAATCTATTAAACCTGAACTCATTCTGATGGTGAGTGGGTCACGCCATCTCTATTATGTATGCTGCTGAGACATCACCTTGTGGAACATCCAACATCTCTGGCATGGTTTGGAATGGTTTTTTTCAATTTTCTTGTCAAGTTCTGCTTTTACAGGCAGGACGGTGGCTTAGTGGTTAGCACTGTTGCATCACAGCAAAAAGGTCATGGGATCAATTCCCATCTGTGGCCTTTCTGTGTGGAGTTTACATGTTCTACCCATGTTTGGGTGGGTTCCCTCTGGGTGCTCCAGCTTCCTCCCAAAAAAGCTGTGTGTGTGTGTAGCGGCTGCACTCTGCGTTGTGTTGTTATGGCACCGCCCATTCGCTCCCCTCAGGCCGTGAACTCACGAGCTCCGGCATGGAAGTTGGACTCTCTAACCAGAAGGCTAAAACCCAGGACTCTGGCCTTATGACCAGAGAATCCTTTTGAGCTGTTGGGAGTGCGGTTTACTAACTACATCTGCACAGCGCCACCTGCTGGCCTCTGTTACATATGCTTCTATACTACTATTTTTTTTAAACAACCTATTTCAAGCATTATGCCAAAATATGTATTACAAGAACACAGTAATTTGATCATCTACTTCTTGGTCAAATGATTCAATCCACGAAGCGTGCCTACATTCATCTCTCTCTCTCCGTCCGCGGCTGCGTCTGCTCTGACGTGTTTGTGTCATGGTGCTGCTGCGGGTGGCGCTAATTTTAGCAGAGGCGCTGTCCTGTGAGTGCTGGTTGGTAACCTAGCCCAGCCCGCGCTGTCAAGTGATTTTTGTGCAACTTTCTGAAAAGTGCTTATTTTACTCACCTGGCTACCTATCACTAAACACAGTATATTGCTCTACAAATTAGTGTGCGCTGTGCGTGGTCAAATGTAAGAATTGATCAGTGTTGTCCTTTTTTTTTCAACTAAATCCTCTTGTCAGCTACTAAATGGTGCTGCCCTTCAATCTGTGTAGCTTCCATGAACAAATCCCTCTCCTACATCAAATACCATGTACACAGATCTGACCTGAAATGCTTAGTTAAGGTCCTTAACTAAGCATTTCAGAATTAAGACAGTAAACTTTACCACAACGTTAAATGCACAGCATGATAATAAGTGAATAATTTAAATTCCTGCTAAAAAGGCAATGAATCATAAACTCATTTGTATTTTTTATTTGTTGGCGGTAAGTGGCAAACCAAGCCTGCAGTGCAGTGATGGATATCAGAGCATTTTTTTCAAAGCAAAAAGCTTCAGTGAGGTTTTGTGCCCTCTATAGACCTTATGTGATAGAGATATGGACATTGAGAATAGCAAAGGATGGAAAGTGAAAGCAAAGGGAATTGAATATGTGTATCAGACTGTGGAGGTGTCTTACTTGTGTTACTGTGGTGTTTCTGGGTATGAATGCTGACTTTAAGTCAAACATGTTTTAATGTTTTCTTACTGTTTAAGGACTAATTAGATCTTGTCTGTCCTTCTGATGCTGTAGCTGTTAATTCAATAAAATAATTCATACTTCATAAATATTTCTTATCTGCTGAACCACATTGAGTGCAGTATAAAATCTGGGTTCCTTCCATCCAGACCTCATAGTGATTGCTGCGGATCGCTTGTGCTAAACCAGGTCCTCCTGCCACGCGGCACTAAACCCTCCTACTGATCATAACAATTGCAACTACTGTATTGTTATGACTTACAACGTGGATGTGCGTGCTGCCAGAAAAACCGAGACATTAACCAGTTTGTAGAATAAATAAAATGAATAGCCAAACTAAAACACAATCTAAGTAATGCCTTAAAACTGTCTAAATGTAATTGAAAAGTGATTACCAGGGGAGTGTTCGTACTAAGTATTATGACATAATATCTGTTAGATGAAATAAAAAATCTTCATAACTACAACCCCTGGAAAATAAATTATGGAATAACCGGCCTCGGAGGATGTTCATTCAGTTGTTTAATTTTTGTAGAAAAATAGCAGATCACAGACATGACACAAAACTAAAGTCATTTCAAATGGCAACTTTCTGGCTTTAAAGGAAACACTATAGAAATCAGAAAAAAGATTGTGGCAGTCATAACGGTTTACTTTTTTAGACCAAGCAGAGAAAAAATATGGAATCACTCAATTCTGAGAAAAAATTATGGAATCACCCTGTAAATTTTCATCGCCAAAACTAACACCTGCATCATATCAGATCTGCTCGTTAGTCTGCATCTAAAAAGGAGTGAACACACCTTGGAGAGCTGTTGCACCAAGTGGACTGACATGAATCATAGCTCCAACACGAGAGATGTCAATTGAAACAAAGGAGAGGATTATCAAACTCTTAAAAGAGAGTAAATCATTACGCAATGTTGCAAAAGATGTTGGTTGTTCACAGTCAGCTGTGTCTAAACTCTGGACCAAATACAAACAACATGGGAAGGTTGTTAAAGGCAACATACTGGTAGACCAAGGAAGACATCAAAGCATCAAGACAGAAAACTTAAAGCAATATGTCTCAAATTGAAAAATGTACAACAAAACAAATGAGGAACGAATGGGAGGAAACTGGAGTCAACGTCTGTGACCGAACTGTAAGAAACTGCCTAAAGGAAATGGATTTACATTCAGAAAAGCTAAACGAAAGGCATCATTAACACCTAAACAGAAAAAAACAAGGTTACAATGGGCTAAGGAAAAGCAATCATGGACTGTGGCAAGATGACTGCCTGAAGAGAACATGTAAATTTCCACAGTCATTGATGATATGGGGCTGCATGTCAGGTAAGGCACTGGGGAGATGGCTGTCATTACATCATCAATAAATGCACAACTTTATGTTGATATTTTGGACAATTGAAAGGATGTTGGGGATGATGAAATCATTTTTCAAGAAGATAATGCATCTTGCCATAGAGCAAAAACTGCAAAAACATTCCTTGCAAAAAGACACATAGGGTCAATGTTAGTTTTGGGGATGAAAATTTACAGGGTGATTCCATAATTTTTTCCTCAGAATTGAGTGATTCCATAATTTTTTCCTCAGAATTGAGTGATTCCATATTTTTTCCTCTGCTTGGTCTAAAAAGTAATCGTACTGACTGTCACAATCTTTTTTCTTGATTTCTTATAGTGTTTCTTAAGAAAGTTGCCATTTGAAATGACTTTAGTTTTGTGTCATGTCTGTGATCTGCTTTTTTTCTACAACATTAAACAACTGAATGAACATCCTCTGAGGCCGGTGATTCCATGATTTTTGCCAGGGGTTGTATAGGCTCATAATAGTAATATAAAACAAGGATAATATACTTTACTCAGCCTCTGAATATTTCAAACCTGCTCCTAAATTGCAATTACACTTTGCCCTCACCACATTAGGAGATTAAATTATTTGTTATATAAACTGCACCAGAATTGCAGGAATTTATGTATGGGGCCGTTATCCATTGCTAATATGCATTTTTTTAATCATTCTGACAATGAATGCAGCTTTTACAAGCAATGTTTTCACTCTGAAATCATGGGAAAATGTATTTCTGGACATCTAGATTTTAAAAATGTGCTAAGCACCCCCTAAAAACTGGAAGTCTAAAATCGCCTCTGCTTATATCCACAGTTTCAAATTGCACAAGTCAAATGGTGTCCACTTTATGGTCTTCTCAAAACATTAAAATTACTGTTCTGGATGCTCAGAATGCATCTGAGCTTATCTAGAAACCGTTGGCCCCCAGACCCCGGCCTATGGGCTTCGGCCCTGCGGGCCTCGCACTTTGTCCCCCCCAATTTCTACTTCTAAATTGAGCCCTTGCCTACCACTTTAAGTATTTTCTTTATTTGCATTCTCACATGCCTGGAAAAAGTACTCACCATGTAATTTAGCTCCTTCAAACTTTTTTTTTTTCAGTAAATGCCTCTGAGGAGCATATGCATGGCAAAACATCTTCCGCTTCTGGGGGGCTTTACAAGCCACCAATGAAATAACGAATCTAATATATCTAGGTTATGTGTTAGCTACTGGTTATGTCACTATAAAACATTATAGTGATCTCAGATTAATAGCAAGAAGCCTTTGCTTACAATAATGTAAAATAATACTTTGATAACAAACTTGAATGTAGAATGGCATTTGTGTGTTTGCCTGTATAGTTTGAAATATATTGAATATTATTATCACTTACTGAGGCATTGCTGGGCCGGTAGCGTAGATTTACATTTACACTACCTGGCTATACCCGCCTGCAGCTGCCCACAGCGGGCGGGTATCTGGACACCTTTCCGCTGTCCGTAAACTGATGATGTCATAGCCCGCAAGCAGCCCAAGAACTGTCCACAGATGATTTTCTCATGGATGGTATGACAATGAACAGCAGCCAAAGCAGCCAGCTTGATGAGGACACACTGGCAATTTTGGAGAGCAGCGCGCGCCAGCCGACACAACAAAACTTAAAGTGAACCAACTTTTTATGTACGTGTTCCGTGTTGTGTATTCAGTAAGAAATAATAATGCAAATAACATGCATTTGTCATGCAGTATGCATTTTTCTGAGTCCTCCATCCATGCCCAGAATGTTATTGTAATTATTACTACTTCACATTGAGTTCACCAGACATTTAAACTCTAATTCTGTTATTTAGAGTTAACAGATTAGCTTTGGCCAAAATAATATAAAGGCAAAAGTTTATTTCAGTGGAACTTGACATGGGCGGCACAGCGGCTTAGTGGTTAGCATTGTTGCTTCACAGCAGGAAGGTCATGGGATCACTACCCGGTTGTAGCCTTCTATGTGGAGTTTGCATGGGTTCCTCCAGGTGCTCTGCTTTCCTCCCCATCCAAAGACATGCACATTAGGTGGGTTAAAAAATTAAATTAACTGTAGATGTGAATGTGTTTATATGTGACAGACTGGTGTCCTGTCCAGGGTGTACCCTGCCTCACACTTTATGACTGTTGGGATAGACTCCAGCAACCCCTGATACCCTTAATTGGTGTAAGTAGGTATAGAAAATGGATGGATGGAACTTGTTGTGACACATGCTGTCATTAGTTGACAAAAAATGTGTAGTATTTGGTAAGAATTATATTGACAGGTTATTTCAGGGCTGAAAAAAAACCTGCACAAGGTATGACTGGTTTATTTTCTGTTTTCAGATTAGGATCAAACAATATTCTGGAGGCCCAGGAACAACATGGCTACATGTCAGAGGTCACCATTGCCAGAGCGATACGCATGATCTCATTTAATGAAAAATAAAATGAAACTATTTCGATTCTGACCTTTGTGTTCCTTACTGATGTTCTTAGTGTAAACTTGGGCAACCCTTTGAATTCCAATCATTTTTGTTGGGTCAACATGCTGGGTTCATTTTATGCCTAAAAAAAACTATTTTCACATGCAGGTTTAATTTTGATTTTCACAAAGATGGTGCAGTAAAAATAATTAAAATGTTACTGGGTGTCTTCAGTAGCTCACATGATTTCTGTTACTTAATATAACAAGTCTATTGGTTGTTTAATATTTAAATATTAGAATTAAAAAATTAGCTATAAGTGAAACTTAATTCCAAAGTTCCTAAGGTTAAAAAGAAGTCAGCAGGTCTAGAGCTTCTCTTACTGTACACAATTTGGCTGTTGAGATCTGAGATCTGAAGTCCTATTCTCAGGAGTCATTCAAACCCCTTTATATGACTAACATATTAGTGTTGTACTGAACATTTGTACCTCTCCTTCTTAACTGTGCCATTAACAATGGAGCCGGTCTCAGCCTCACTATATTTAAATTCTGAGTCTGTGTGTGAAGCTAAGGGCCTAGCTGCTAGTGACCACATCAGTATTCTCTATAGTCCTTTTTGACTGCTGAGATTTAGTTTTGTGTGCTGTTAAATCCAGCTGATTGATTCTGCTCTCTCTCTGTCTGTTTGAGATCCTGTTCAACAGCAGTAAAGTTTGACGCTCCACATTGGACCCCTGTTGGACGTAGCCAAGCAACACCCTTCAGGGGTCAGTAAATAAGTTCTCTTCTTAAGAAATAAGGTTCACTGTTCAGTAATTGTTCAAAGTTTATAAGCTGCACCCAAAGGTTAGTGGTCAAGTGCTGTGTTCCAATTAAGCAGGACTTGATACAGCTGAGTTCTCAATGGTTTGATATCAGAGTTCATGCAGTTCTTAGGGAGAGTTCTTGGCACAGTTCTTTATCATAGCACAGTCACAAACAGGCACGAGTGAGAACGGGATCTCACTGAGACAAGGGGAACTTAACTGGCGTGTAGTGGAGACGCACTCTTATGCCGAGAGCTGAGGAGTCCCCAAAATGACGTAGCTATGCAGGTAGTCAGAGGCAGGATCCAAATCCACTGGGAGCCATCCTGGCATCATCTGGAACGCCAGGAAAAGACAGTTCTCTCTAATATGGGAATTAGAGGGGGAGGCCAGCTTTACCTGAGCAGAAGCTGCGGAAAGCTTCAGCGTCTTCAGCGCACAGCTATTTTCTTTCAACTTGTGAATTAAATATCAGATTGCAACATCTTGATCAGTCGGATCATTCTGGATCCGTATGCAATTATTATATTGTGTTGTGGAATCCGGATCCAGGTAAAGTCTGGGTCATGATGTGAATCAAATATCTTTTATTTATTTTGAGTCAACACTCTTCAACATTTGGTGGACGTCAGAAATTTCAAATTGCTCTTATTCACTGCTGCAGTATCCAACTATCAGCATGGGCACCAGTGGATCTCAATGCTAATAAAGGACTTATCTCTCTTTCTGTCTCTTTTTGACTAAAATTACAAAAGTAATAGCCATGAATAGACTCAAATAATAATAATAATAATAAAACTTTCATCAGAAGACTAAAACAAAACAGTCGCAAAACTAATACTCCTTTACATGCAATGTGAATATGTAATTACCCCCTTAGTACTACTTGTAGCACCAAACTACATCTAAACACTCCAGATGACTTCACTTGCTTAAATTAAATTGTCCATTTAAGATCAGTCAGTTTGAACTCACAGCTTGGACTGAGCCACTCAAAACATTAATTTAGTTTGAGTCATTCAGAGCCAACACGTCCACTGGCAGGCTCCCACATGCTGTGTGTGACGTGTGTGTAGGCTTGATTTGGGAAGTGGTGGAGTCATGAGTCTGGCTGGAATTCAGATTACAGAACCATCCTGGGTAGCAACCAGTTAGGCCGACAACTGGCCCATACCCACCTCCTGAAAGTAACCATCTATTGAGGGTCTTACTTTAAAAAAAAAAAAAAAAAAAAAAAAAAAAAAAAAAAATATATATATATATATATATATATATATATATATATATATATATATATATTAAGACATGTTGAACCACTAATGTGTTATTAAACGCAGCTTACGAAAAACAATTTGTCCCTGTTTTGAGAGTATACTGGAAAAAATATTTCTCATGAATGAAGCCAAGGTCACTCAAAGGCTTTGATTACTCACAATGTTTTAATATGAGGTAAGGCGGTAAAAAAAAAAAAAAAAAATTACTTATTCTGAAATGATGTGACTCCTGCAACAGTGATGTTCAGGTTTGAATACCTAATATTATTTAAATTGATTTTGATGGCTTTGGAGACATGTTTTCACTTTATCATTGACACTTCGCAAGGGCTCAATATGTTTTTTGACACCCTGTTACGAGCTTGTTTGTAGTGCACATTTTGTCACTCTGCATACAAGCAATGTTTCATTTCATGAGTAGTTTCCTTGAATGTCTCTGTATATTTCTTTCATGCACTGTGTCACGACAGCACTCTGATCTGTTCCAGAACATTTTGGGCTTCACTGCACAAGTTAATCAGTGGCGTTCAGAGATTGTGCGTGTTATGATGCAATGCACAGACCCTTGGTTTTATCTCCTGCGTCTGTGTGTGTGATATGATCAGAGGATATTCTCATGGGCTGATAATCATCGTAGGATAACACCCTTTATGTTCTTCTCATGGTGACATGTCCTGCTTTCAAGAATCTTTGAAGGTTAATGCTGAACAACAGCCTCAGTTCTTGTTTTACTCCATTTTATGACAGTTTTTTTTTTTTTTTCCGTCTTTGCACATGCAGTTAATGGTCTTCATAATGCAAAATCACACAGTGATCGAGGTTCCTTTCATTATTTGTTGTAATTGACGTGGCACAGTCCAAATTTTTAGAGCAGTTTTCACTGCAAATGGAAGAGAGAGCCATTTGTCTACCTGTCAGGTCATGTTGTTCTCTTGTGTGCGTCCTGTTTCAGCACAACCAGAGTACAGAACAGCTTTTGCCAATGTGACGGTTTAAAAACCCATAAAGCCTCTGAACATATTGGGACAAAGATAATTAACACAGATTTTTAGAGATGTTCCTTCAACATTATGATGAAGTGATTAGTCACAAAAGTTAATCTCCTGTATAAAAATGTCAACTGGAGTCCTGATGGATTATTTATTTATTTATTCATTTTCTTGTGGTTTATTGTGAAATAAATTTTTTTAATTTTCACAGCAATCATTCATTTACAAATCCTCAGTTTCAAAAACAAGTTAGAACAATGTGTGAAAAGTACAGAAATAAATGTTTCAAATCCATTTTCACTCAAAGAAGTAAACAAACAAAGAAGATATTGTTCAACAAGATAAGTTTAGTCTTTATGCTAAAAACACTCTGCTTCAGTCGGGAGCTCATAAAAACAGACCATAAAATTCACAAACAAATCATACAGTCATACAGGAAATAATACAAAATCCATTAAATTCTGCTCTAAAAACAAACAATAATAATCAAAACTAAACATCATCTTGAGTATCGTCTAATAATAATATAAGTAATAGACAATCAACATCATATGAAACTAAATAAAGATAGATGAATTTGTAATTGTACCTATCCCAAATAATAAGAGTATCACATGGCACCAAGACAATGATACAAACTGTACAATGATTAATATAAGAATTGCCAACACAGTTAACCTTTTTTTACACTTGTGGGAATGTGACCTTGAGAGTGCTTTAATTATGTCCACCAAGGATGTTATAAAATCATTGGTGTTTGTTTGTTTATTTATTTATTTGTCTCTGTTTGTTAGCAGGGTTACTTCAAATCTACTGCACGGATTTTGACACAATTGTCACCACAGATAGATATGAGGCCAAGGAAGACTCCCTCAAATTTTGGAGGTGATCCGGATCTGGATTCTGGATTCACTTATATAACCTTTGGAGGATTACTGTTAGCAGGATTACATCAAAACTACTGTACAGATTTTGACTAAATTTGCACCACAGATAGATATTGGGGCATAGGCGACTCCACTTGATTTTGGAAGTGATTTGGATCCAGATTGGCGGACATCAGATATCTCTGATGATTATTATTAAGAGACAGAGAAGTGTGACACCAAATCTTTTTCCCCCCCAACAAAATTCACAATTGCTCATCATCTGTCTTATGTTGCAATACAGAATATCAAACCTGTTATAGTGTCACTTTTCATCTAGACTGCCGCTCAGCTTTTATCCTGAGTGATTGTTGAGTTTACTTGGGAGTACCTGTCATATTTGGGGTTTTTCTGTTCTCACTTTCTGCTGCTGACTTGTCCTAGCTTCCTGACAAGCTCCGACAGAGTCTCCACATCAGGGTTTCCTCTCTGCAGGACTTGGCGGCGGAGCATGGAGATGTCCTGTTTGATCATGCTCAGTTCACCTGTGAGGTTAAAGGCCAAACTGTTTGATTCACTGTTGCAGGCAGAAAAAATGGCATGTACATGAAATATGACTTAACTCACCTTCATTAACGTCATGATGGTCATTATCTCTCTGTGCTTTTAAGATGTATCTCTTGATGAGACGGTTCATTATCTTCTATTTGTTGGGGGAAAAAAACAAGAAACATTACATTTAAAACAAAGTTCATATCTGTTATGAAAAACCTGTCAACCAGCATTTGTCCTCCAGGAATAAGGTATTGGGCATTATTATCACTTTACCGAGGCATTGCTAGGCCGGTATCGTAGATTTACATTGACGCTACCTGGCTATACCCGCCCGCTGTGCATAAACAAATGACGTCATAGTGCGTAGCCAAGAACTGTCCGCAGAGGAAAAAAAAAAACTGTCCGCAGAGGAAAAGATAAAAAGGCGAGAAGTGTGTGTTGGTCCCAATATGGATATTCTGGATGATTTTCTCATGGATAGTACGACAATGAACAGCAGCCAGCTTGATGAGGACGCCCCTGCCGAATTTGGAGAGCAGTGCGCGTCAGCCGACACGACAAAAGTTAAAGTGAGCCAACCTTGTATATCTCAGTAAAGTGATAATAATGCAAATAACATGCTGTTGTCATGCGGTATGCATTTTCTGAGTCCCTCCATTCATGGCCAGTCGCCCAAAATGACCGATATTCGCCCTCTGTCATTTTGGGCGACTGGCCATGAATGTCGGGCCTCTGAAAATGCATACCGCCCTCCAAAAGCATGTTATTGTATAATTATTATCACTTACTGAGGCGTTGCTGAGCCGGTAGCATAGATTTACAATTATGCTACCTGGCTATACCTGCCCGCAGTAACAGGCAGGTATCCCAGTACCCGCCCGCTGTGCATAAACTGATGATATCATAGCGTGTGCAGCCCAAGAACTGTCTGCAGACGAAAAGATGAAAAGGTGAGAAGTATGTGTTGCTCCCAATATGGATAGTCCAACAATGAACAGCAGCCAAAGCAACCAGCTTGATGAGGACGCACTGGCGAATTTGGAGAGCAGCGTGGTACCAGTCAACAGGACAAAAGTTAAAGTGAGCCAACTTTTTATGTATGCGTTTGCTGGTTGTCGTGCGTTTTGAAATTAAACATTATTAATGTGATTCCATGTGTTGTGTATCTCAGTAAGTGATAATAATGCAAATAACATGCAGTTGTCGTGCGGTGTGCATTTTCTGAGTCCCTTCGTCCATGCCCATTTGCCAAAAATGACCGATATTCGCCCAAGTTAGACGAGAGCGAATATCAGTCATTTTTGGCAAATGGGCATGGACGGAGGGACTCAGAAAATGTATACCACCCTCCAAAAGCATGTTATTGTATTACTGTGCATGTGTTTATTTGTCTAAAACAGTCAGATCCATAAGTATTTGGACACATACACATATTTCATTATTTTGTCTCTGCACCAAACAATTAAGATGTACTCTTAGTGTAGACTTCCGGCATTAACTGAAGGAGTCTAACAAAAGCATTGCATGAATTATTAAGGGTCCCTTCACACATAACACGATTGAAGCCAATTAGCACACAAAGGAGGAATTGCATGCCATTCGTGAAAAATCTGAGTTGCCTTTAAAGCCTCGTACACCTGTTGCTACAACCATTCGCGCACACAAGTGGCCAAGAGATAGAGAGTGCCCTGTGAGAGCCCATTTAAGCCCTCTTGTGCCAGGTGTCGACCAAATTTCAGGTGATACAAACAAACATCTAATGCTGCTCGCAGAGCACTTAGGAAATGTGTGGCCATTCATGCTCTGTCAGCACAAAAATAGTGAGCAGGAGTGAGCAGGACCACTTTTGGCCTGGCTGTGAAACGTGTCTAAGTGCCCCCACGACTGCGTGCTGCCAAGAACACATGTGACATGCCAGTGTCACCTCCCCCCCACAACACGTGTGCATGTGTTTCACTCCTCCCCCCACTCCCCCCACACGTGACGTGTGTGGGGTTTGCGCCCCCCACTCTCCCCCGCAGGTGAGGTGCCTCTCATCTGATCACAGAGTGACACTTTGGTCTGTGTGCTGAACGGACAGGGGGCATGTCTGGCTGCCAACAGCAGCAGCTGTTGGCATCTCTTGTCCTGGACGTCACAGCTGCAGAACACGTTCCCTGTCTTGATGGACAGGACCTTTCAACTGTTCACCATAACGCGCGTGTGTGTGCTTGCTGTCCTCACGTGGAAATACATAAAAACATGCTATATCGCTTTTGCGACAGGCTGGAGAGAGAGCACACACAGCGCGCACATTGACAGGCTGTCCCAGCTGAAACAGACCATCAGTTCATGTGGACACGCAGCAGGTGATCTGAACGTCACGTCTGTCTGACAGGACACCCGTGTCGGACCGGACACGCGTGGGGGCCCAGCCCAACATTTATTTTTTATTTAACCAAGGTTATTTAACCGCAGGGTTCTGGATTGCATCCCCTTTTATTTATTTTTTATATCAACCCAGTGATTTTCACTAATTATTCTCTATCAGTGTCCGATGATTGTAGTAATTATTTATATAAACTGCTGGACAGCTGGACATAATAAGACATAATGAGAGAGCACTGCTTCATTCATGTCATTTCATGACTGTGTGTCTGTGACCATGGGTTATCAACAGAGGAACAGATGGTTTGTACGCGTGTTGTCCACTTGATAAGAGGGATTCAATAAATTGCGGCGTTTATGGTGTGGTTTTTTTTTTCCCTCCACAGCAGCGGTGCGATGTGGTTCAACACAGTCCAACTGCTTGCACTGTATTCATGCACATGCACAAGCATGCACAAACTATCGCCGGTGTATCATGCACACCTGTGCAATCGTGCGTTCTTCCAGACAGCAGGTGGAATGTTTTGTGGTTCCCCATTTCGTTCTTGTTTCATGGATTGTCTTCTGGTTTCTGCGACTTTTGTGCTATGTGTGAAGGGGCCCTAAGGAATGATCGCCATTTCTATACATAGTCCCTCCATTTTCAGGGGCCATACGTAAATGGATGCACAAAATATATGGATTATGGGAAATACAATTAATCACTTTTACAGTCTCTTTTATTTAAACAAGTCAAGGGATTGATGCATGAAGATTTGACATGAAGTCACTGATTATGGACTTTATTCTACTGTATATTAGAGGTGGGACAAAGTCACCATCAAATCACTCTCAAGTCATGAATCAGCAAGTCCCAAGTCAAGTCTCAAGTCATACTGACCACCAATTGTTTGCAAGCTGATTTGGGACTTGCAGATTGATGACTTGAGAATGACTTGACAGTGACTTCATCCCACCTCTGCTGTGTAGTAAATTTGTCTGGAGCAGGCAGTTATCTATAACTGAATGAAGTGCAAGAAGGAGACTAGTGAGGGAAGCCACCAAGGAACCAGGACAACACTGAAGGAACCGGCTGTAAAAGTGATGATTTGTGTTCATAATAATCCTTAGATTTAGTTGGTTCTGGAGGGACTACACTTACAAATGGTGGTAATTCCTAAATGGTTACTACAATATTTTTGATAAACCCCTTGAATTAAAGCTACCAGTTTGCACCACGAGCACTTCTAGTTTCAATTCAACTCCACTCTGGTGATGTACAGGACAGGTTTGCAAAAAAACTGCATCATTCTCCAGCTCTGTATGGACCTGACTGAAGTACAATAGCATTTTAACAACTAGCAGGTTAGATATTAACAACTTAATATTATATGTCTGTTGACAGATGAAGTTGTTTTACTTGGTAATGAGCTGGACAAGATGATCCTTCAGCTTTCAGATCTTCTTGTTGCCTCAACTAAAGTTGAAAACCAGAAAAAAAGACTGAATCATTTCATAGGTTAATAAAATATAGCCAACATTAAAGAACAATATCAACTATATTTGTGAACAATATTTGAGAGAAATAGGTATTTTGTGTAAATAGAAAATGTTTTAGATCTTTGAGTTCAGCTCATGAAAAATGGGAGCAAAAACAAAAGTGTTGTGTTTATATTTTTGTTCAGTGTATTAAAAAAATAGTAAAAACATTTTATGGATGTATTTAACATATACTTTGCATGTTCTGAATAATATTCAAATCTGCCAACCACTTCAAATATATATACAATGTCACAAAACTGCAAGGATTGTAAAGCAAACCCCCTTTCAGTTTTTGGCATAGAATGTTAATTAAATCTTAATTACATTTTAATTGTTGTTCACCCTCTAAGTTTTGCTTTTCAGAAAAACTGAACTGAACTTGAACGTACTTTTTTTTTTTTTAGTTTTGCGCAAATAAAACTCATTCATTCAGAATTATAGGATTCAACAGGAAAAAAGACCACGTAATAATAATAATACAACACTTAACCAGCGTTAAATCATTAAAATTTTTAAATCTTAAATGAGACCCTTGACCAAAATTATGGAGCTTGTTGGGCTTATTGAAGATTCCTGGCCACAGAATAAGCACCTAATTTTAATAGCAATTTACTCCAAGAAGGAATGACATAGGTGTCAACTTGAATCCAGAAACGGCAAACAGGGTATTTAACCACCAACTCCGCCAGGTGATTTTACTGATTAACAGCAAACGGGATGAGGAGACAGGATGAGTTCATCAATGAAATCACCTGGCAGAGTTGATGGCTACAAAGAAACCTACACCCTCTTTGCCCTTTCTGGAGTCAGGTTGACACCTACGGAATGAGGTAGAAACAAATTCAAGTTGATTTTCTGAAAGCTCAAACAATTCTCTTTTGCATTGGGTGTACTCAAATTTTAGCTCTGTCCTTTCTTCAGGCAAAACAATTGGATTGAAAATTTTCCCACGCTTGATGGCATCATAATGACGTCAGTGGTTCTGCCATTGTTAGAAGCATTTCTGGAAGGTCTCTCCCAATAATACTCTTTATTAATATTTTTGGACTTCTGGTGCATCCTCATCATACACCATCCACGGGAGTCAAAGAAAGTGGCCAACATGACTTTGACATTGCTGCACACCTGACATGTTATCTTTGGTCTCAGTGATGTTGGATGTTTCCATTGTGATTACTGAAATTTGCATTTGGGGTGGTACCCATTCGCCCTATTGATGTATCCCATAATCCCTTGTGCGCCAGAGAGTCCCTGCATTCAAACAATATATAGAGAATCCACATGATGACAATTGGAAATGAATATTATACTACAAAAATGTAATTTTTTATGCTTTTCGTCACACTAATAAGAAACTGCATGCATGATACCCCGCTAAAATAATTATAACAAATAATCCGTGTCTCCTACGTTTAATCTGTGTGGAATTTAATAAAGGCAAACAGAATTTCAGACATATTATATATATTAGTCTGGAACAAAGAGGACAAACAGTGTTGTAAAGAACAATAATCAAGACGTTAAAGAGCAAACTTCACTTTCCCCCAGAACGACATGATCAGGAAGCGAGCGTAGCTCACAGCAGCTCCCATTGAAAATAACGGAGAGACAGCCTGTGATTCTCGCATGTTTACATAAAACAAACGCAATAACAACGTCTAAAAACCCAGAGAATATATTCATGAGAGTTTTAGGCACAATATAAAAATAGTTTTATGTTGCGATGTTAATGCTGTTGTCCATGTGCAGCGGTTAAAGTGAAGCCCGATCAGAGCGTCTCAATGCAGTTCTCAATGTTACTGAGATCTCGCAGCGCAGCGACCTCTCCGACGTTTTGCGGGATTTGAAATGTCAATAGGGTGAATAAACTCATGTCTCATCACCAGTGATGATGGCGTTCAAGAACTCGGGTTCACCCTTTGCTCATTCTTGTCCTGCGAAACTTCCAGACACAGTTGATTCTGCAACTTCGACACTCCGCATGTCCAAATACTCCATCAAAATGGAATGTACCTAACCTGTGCTTATTCCTAGCTCATCTGTAAGATCTTTGATGGTGACATGACAGTCATCTATGACCAAAGTACGTAATCCGTCAATCACTTGGTCATACTGATTATTCCCCGCATATGACCGTCTGCGGAAGACGATGGTGTAGCATCCAGTTTGTTTGTTTGTTTTTTGCTTTTTTATTGTTGTTGTTTGTTTGTTTTTATACACTTTTGAAATTCAATTTCATTTTATTTCATTTATATAGCAGCAAATCACAACAAAGCTGTCTCAAGGTGCTTCACACAAGTAAGGTCTAACCCAGGGGTGCCCAACCTTTTTTGAACTGAGATCTACTTTTAAAGTTGACAGTGTATCGAGATCTACCAAGCCATATGGAACGCCACAGCGTAGCCGCAATATATTGTGCACCAATACAATAACACAATTTTCTGGCAGGTTTTAACAATAATAAGCATCATTGAAGTAAAGGTGCATGGTGAAAAAGAATAAGCACAAGTAGGCCTAGGACTGGACATGAGTTGAAAAAGTTGTTGCCGACCTTAGTGGAGCTTTTGCCACAGAGAGGAGGAAGCTGGTCTCTCATAGTCTGGACAGCAGGAGCTGAGTGCAGCCGTAAGCAGGCACTCAGGCACTCTCTGTCTACATTAGATTCCAGATTTGGATATTCATTTCAGGTTTTGCTCTGGATTTGAGCTCAATGTCATTTTTCAGTGTGAGGATCCAGGTTGAAGAGTGATGCCACTTTGGACGATATACAGTCCACATCTATATTTTCTCCAATTGGAAAATAGAGAAAACTGACAACAGGCTCTTTGGATGGAAAGTCAGTGAAGCACCTGTCAAATTCTGACAAGATGCTCTACACATGATCATCATAACATGCACTCTCTGGCTCAGTCTGTGTCCATGTGTGGAAAGTTCTGCAGGTCACACTGTTGCAACCTGCTTGATAGCACATGTAATTTGCTTTTAAACTTGCTTTCAAATCTAAAAGCTGTGCATATTCAGCATGATTTGAACGTTTCAGAAATTCGTTAATTTCAGGCAGAAGACCATTCCAGAAATTTACCTCTGCTGAGCCACCTAATGTCTGTGTGCAGCAGATGTGCATCTCCAGTTCTGAACAGAATAAATGCATCCTCAGACTCCTGGCCCAAACAGAACACTGCAATCTTGTTCACCACATTCATCACTCTTCATATTTACGGACCATGAATCATTGTGCTGCTCGCGGACTTTTCAATTCCTGGACTTTTCAAGCAAGCAGAGGGGATTTACCCGGGTTAGCATTAGAAGTTAGCATCATATTTCTTGTGAATTGTCTGAAATGCTGCTCCAAATTCCCTTTCTTCAGTAAAGTGACATTTAGATTACAGATAAGGTGGATGGATTTACCATTCGAATAAATGAAAAATAATACAGGATGAAAATTATAATTTAGCCAACGAAGGTGCTTTTCGTCAAGAATGGTGAACATGCTGCTCATGTTGGCACATTCCATGACCTCTATGTTGGGCACCTTGTCCTGCCATCCGATGTGCAGAATTTGTCTAAGGCACCTCAGATGGTAGCTGTTGAGCTTTTTCTCATGTCTGGCGTAGGCGGTCCATGCCTCACTACCATAGAGGAGTGTGCTGGACATGCAGTAGGTAGACGTGCAGTTTTGTCCTCTCAGTGAGGATGGAGTTGTTACAGGCTCTGTGGCTTAGACTTGTCATAACTGCTGCTGCCTTTGCAATCCTGCTGTTCATCTCTGCATCAATGGAGAGTGAGATAGAGTTGGTGGACCCAAGGTATGTGAAGTGCTCCACATCTTCCAGGCTGTACCCATCAATGTCAATGTTAGGGGGAGCAACTGTGCCCTGATCCATGACATTGGCCGTCTTCAGACTGATGGTTAGTTCAAACTCCTTGCAGGCATGACAGAGATGATTAAGAAGCTGCTGCAGACCATCTTTGGAGTGTGATATCAAGGCTGCATCGTGGGCAAAGAGCATCTCACAGATGAGTATCTCCACAACCATGGTCTTGGCGCGAAGTAAGGCAAGGCTGAAGAGCTTGCCATCAGCCCTGGTGTGAACACTCTCTCACTGCAAGCATTCAAGGTGTACAAGAGGAGCATGGAGAAGAAGATTCCAAAGAGCGTTGGCGCAAAGACACAGCCCTGTTTCACCCACTGCTAACTGGGCAGGCCTCTGATGTTGCGCCATTGAAGCAAAGTACTGCACATGTTCTCATAGAGCGAAGAGACCACTGCAAAGAGTTTTGGGGGGCAGCCGATCTTCTGCAGGAGCCTGAAGAGTATGCTTAACTGCCCAAGTTGAAAGCCTTGGTCAGGTGAATGAAGGCGATGTTGAGTGGCATTTGCTGCTGTTGACACTTCTGCAGCTGGTGTATTGAAAAAGATCATGTCCATGGTAGACCTCCCAACTCGAAAACTACACTAGGACTCTGGGTAAACACATGAGGCCAAGGTCTGTAGATGCGCTAAGGCAACACAGGCGAAGGCCTTCCCAACAGTGCAGAGAAAGGCGATGCCTCGATAATTGTTGCAGTTGCTTCCACAAGAAGCAAGAAGTTCTTATACAGGAATGTGTGCCCTGGGGAATGTGTCCCTGTTCCCAGCAGAGGCAGAAGATTGTGCAGGTGTTTTAGCAGCACAGGTTTCCCACTCTTTAAGACTTCTGATGGGATGCGGTCACTCCCTGGGGCCTTCACACTAGCAAGGCAGTCAATGGCTTTTCCAAGCTCTTCCATGGTTGGTGGCGTGTCTTGCTCTTCCATGACCAGCAGATCTAGGATGTCCTCGAGGGCTGTGACTGTGACAATGTTCTGGGTTGCGTACAGCTCAAGATACTACTCAACCCAGCACTGCAGCTGCTTCCCCTGGTTTGTGATGACATCACCTGTCTTTGACTTGAGTGGGGCAGACTTGGAGGTGGATGGGCCTATTGCCTTCTTGATGCCCTCCTACATGCCTCTTGCATCCCCAGTGTCAGCAGATGTCTGTATACTGTTGCAGAGGTTCAGCCAGTATGAGTTGGTGCAGTGGCGGGCGGTTTGCTGGGCTTTTCTCTTGGCAGCTTTGAAGGCTTCAAATGTGCTGGGACTGGGCACTGCCTTGTAGGCCAGGAGGGCTCTCCTCTTGGCCTCAGTCACAGGCTCCATTTCCTCTCAGTGGGCTTTACACCAGTCTGTGTTTTTATGCTCCTTTTACCCATAGGCATTGATGGCCGAGTTGTACACAGCATCTCGTAGGTGGGACCACTTGGCATCAATGACACCCTCCTTACCTTCCAGTGTATCTTCAGTGAGGGCTTCTTGCAACTGGCTGATAAACTGCTGTGTTTTCTCTGAGCCGCTAGCATGCATGGGCGAGCCTTCTTCTTGGAGTACTGCAGATTCCTTGGAGCTACGTGCACCTTGCTGACCACGAAGGAGTGAGCCATATCGTAGTCTGCACGATGGTAGCTGCAGTGGCAAGGTCTGCACACCTGGTGATGACTAGATCCAACTGGTGCCAGTGGAAGGACTGCGGGTGTCTCCAAGACACCTGGTGAATATCCTTGCATTTGAAGAAGGTGTTGCTCACGAATAGGCCAAGATAGCAGCATAGCTCCATCAGTCATTGGCCATTGTCTTTGATCTTGCCCCTTCCATAGATGCTTAGGCAGGTGGGCCAGGCCTTGTGATCAGCACCTACTCTGGCGTTGAAGTCTCTGAGTAGGTAGAGGCCTTCTGTGCTGGGAATCCCAGATATCACTTTATTTAGGGACTTGTAGAACTGGTCTTTCTCCTCTGGGTTGGAGTCGAGGGTTGGAGCATAACCACAGACGATGGTGTCTGGGCCTGAAGATGTTGAAAGCCAGTGGTTGAGGATTCTCTCATTGCCAGTTGATGGCGGCTCAAAGGAAAGGCAGAAGCCAATGCAGTTTGCCAGTGGCAGCGTCACAGGAGTTGCTGAGAAAGTACTGAAGTTCAGCAACAGACCACCTTAGGGATGCCGACTCCGGATTGTTCCTCGAGGTTTTCTCCTGAAACCCTTGTTCAAGACTAGATATAGCCACAAGGCAACAAAGGTCTAAAATCAGAGTTTCCTTCTCCTAGATGAACTGCCTTCCTAGGCTGACAAGTTCCATTTACCCGAAGCAACTGGTTTTGAGGCACCAGAGACCCGACTGCACCCCTTTTCCTGTCAGTAGAAGCAGTTCCGCCAGGCTTAGAAGCTAAGCCATACGAGCAGGCCAGGAGCTAGTCTTGGTTGCCAGAGGCTATTTGAGATGCACGCCATATGGGAGCATTTTTTCGGTAGTGTCCCCACTACTATCCCCGTCTGTAACAACCTTGGAACCAACCATTCTCATGGCATCATCATCAAAACCCTGCTGACTCTTGCAAGTGGTTTCCGCTTGGGTATCACCAAGCTGTTGGCAAAATCTGATGCACAACCTTTGCTCAAGTCGTTCTAACATGTTATAGCAAATGAGAATCTGACAGGTTACATGTGTTCACTCTAAGGCTGAGTGCTAGCATCTGATGTGCACTGCAGATGGGAATTTTCTCTACACCTCCCCAACAAATAACAACTTGCACACTTCATTTGCTTCTGTGGGATAAAATAAGGTCAGATACATTTTGACCATAAGTTGGCAGGAGTGGTGGCCAAGTAACTAGTGTACTTGGTTTCAGTGTGGAAGGTTTCTGTTTCCAACCCCATCCCTGCCGCATTTCTCCATGTAATGTGGACTTGCATCAAGAAGGGCATCCAATGTAAAACCTGTGCTAATTCATGGTGCAGATCTGCCTCAGATTTGCTGTGGCAACTCCGAGCCCAAATAAGGAAGCATCCGAAGGGACTTAGTTTTACCTTTTGAAAATATATACACACACACACTATCACTCAATGGTTTGGGCTATCAGTGTATGAGTAAATGTGGTTAACAAATTAACATAAGTGATGACACTGCTTTCCTTGTGAACAACATTAACATATTCAGACACATTAGTTGTTGCAGTCTGCAAGTGAACACATAGCTGCACAGGTCAAGCCTGATGTCAGACACTGACATGTCCTTGGGTCACTGCAGCTAGAGTTAGTGCAGTACAAGAGTGTGGCATCCCTCACTTTGACTGGAGGTGCCTGTTCTTCAGAATGAACTGACTGCAACAGTCAGTTTTGATCAATTTGCCCACTACCAATGGGATTCCAGAGTATGATGAATTTTTACCCAGGCTACAGTGTGGTACTTGGCTCATTTACTACGGGGTTTGTCAGTCTTGTGAAGAACTTGCAGAAAGCTCACATTTCCCTTGTACAAAAGGAGGAAGGGTTGAGCATCAGAGTAGTCATCTCCAAGCTCAAATGAAGTTCCCAATAAATGGGGAAAAGTCCAATTTTACAGACTTTGTAAAGTTTCCAAGCTGTTGAAGAGATGATGTGCTGTCAAAGCTTGCCAAAACATGAGCTGTTGGTAACGCTTCAGACCTCAGATCCAAGTTTCTCAGCCACCTCATGTCCTGCAATAAACCTCTCACAAGTGCCTGTGTGCATGAAAACCTGTGAAGCGAGCATTCCCTTAATGCAGTAGTATATCATAAGGAAGAGTGCATCCGTGTCATTTGTATTTGTCTTTTGACGACGATGCAACATTCTCAGTGAAATGATGCAATATGCACGTGTCAGCTGGGCTTATTCAGCAAAACCATCCTTTGTTACACTTACAAGTACAAGCTGACTATTCAAAAAAACACATGCCTCTATGAGAGATTGATTATCATCCAGGGATTGGGGTAAAATTTCAACCACGCAAGTACTCAGAAACACTGCCAGTGCAGCTTTATTACCTCAATTTAAGAACAAAAAACCTTGTATAGTTGGGCACCGAGTGATTCGCAGTGAAAGCAGAGCCTACATCTTTCCTCAATGACCTTTGATAGAATGAGAAGAATCATATCTGTCAAATACAATGGCAAGTTCAGTAACATCAAATGGTTTTGAGAAGATGGCTAACAATTAACGTGTGATAAAACTGGCCAGATTACTAAATCTATTAAACCTGAACTCATTCTGATGGTGAGGATGGGTCACGCCATCTCTATTATGTATGCTGCTGAGACATCACCTTGTGGAACATCCAACATCTCTGGCATGGTTTGGAATGGTTTTTTCAATTTTCTTGTCAAGTTCTGCTTTTACAGGCAGGACGGTGGCTTAGTGGTTAGCACTGTTGCATCACAGCAAAAAGGTCATGGGATCAATTCCCATCTGTGGCCTTTCTGTGTGGAGTTTACATGTTCTACCCATGTTTGGGTGGGTTCCCTCTGGGTGCTCCAGCTTCCTCCCACATCCAAAAGACATGCAGGTTAGGTGAATTGGAAACTTTAAATTGTCCGTAATTGAATGTGTTTGTTTGTCTATATGTGGCCCTGCGATAGACTGGCGTCCTGTCCAGGGTGAACCCCATCTCAAGCCCGATGACTGCTGGGATAGGCTCCAGCCCCCTGTCACCCTTTATTGGAATAAGCAGTTGAAGATGAGTGAATTCCGCTTTTACAGCTTCTCATCTGACCATGGAAATGAGCCGGTGGCATAGCAGCACATTCATGCTTCAGAACTCAGTGCAGGTCAAGTTTGTGTTGCCTTGAGACTTCTGAATAACAATTCAGAACTGACTATCATCTCTGATCCACATGGATGCCTTTCCTTATATCAGCAGAAGTTGCAACTTCAACTGGAATCTCAGCATTCTTCCATCAAGTCTCCAACCAGCCCAGTCTCACACCCAAGTTGTTACATTTTGATGCAAATGGCTCATTTTGACCAAACGTCAATGTGTGGTACCCTAACCTTAACCATGACCAAGACCATAACCTAAACACAGAGGACAGTTCTATGCGCATGACGAAATGATGTATCTGTCATTAAGTGACACAATGGGGGAATCTGTTACATAGTGACGGAAAGGGGTAGCGGCCATGCGTAAAAATGTGACAAATTAGGAGTGAGAATGTGTAGCTCCAACAGTCTTTAATTTAGCCATAAATGTAGCTTTGCGCCTGCATACCAGTGTTCAAGAACCCCGTTAGTAACTTTTTAACTTCATCACTCCTTACCTGACCACTAACTATAATGTTGATAAACTTTGGTATTGAGATCAAAAGGATTTTGGCTTACGATTTTCAAGAATCTTCTGCACATTTCTTTTTTCTCAAGCTAGTCTATTCTTTTGCATTTCTTCATGGCTTTGTCTTGATGATGGTATTTCTTGGCACAATGACTATGGGACAAATGAGAATTCTGCTCCTTTGTTTCCTTATTGATGGTCTGCTCCAATGCTTTTTCAGTGCTAATGGCATTCAGAGGCTGGTTCAGAACACTATCACAGGGGGGAATACCTCAGACCTCATCAGAGAATGAGGTCAGTGTGTCAATGTGTCTTCAGTGTGTCAATTTCTGTGCCTTTTCTAGAATTTCAAAACAGCCCCCCCCCCCACCAAAGACAAACGCAAACCAAAAAGTGTTTAAAGTGTTAAAACACTTTCATTTTGTTTCACAACCATCCCCAAGGGTTAACAAAAGTACAGTTCTGTTTTGTCAGGGACCTATCGGTGAACGTAATCTCACCAAACTACTGACATCTGCTAATTTGCAATAAAATCTTTGGAATAATATGCTCAGAAAGGACAGACATGGTCAACTGCATATAGATAGTGCGATGGAGGCCAGCAGGAGTCACTGTGCACATGGGAGCCTCACTCCCCAATGCCAAAAGACGCTCTGGCCACAGACGCCAGAGTCCACGGGTTTTGGCCATTTAGGTTACAGTACCTGCCACCCATTCCGGAGATCAAGAGTTTGTGTCCCGTGTGGATGGACAGAGTAGATACAAAAGTAAAAAAAACAATTAACTACACGAGTAAAACTGCTACACTAGCAGCCATCGCTAGGAAGGTCCTGGAGATTGGATTCAGCCAATCACTCAAAGTGGCCATGCCCTTAATTATTCATAACCTATATGACTTAAAATATGCCAGACTCGTGAGTTATTATGGGCTGGTTCTTTGTCAGGTTGTCCCCAAATATCTTTCTTTTTTTTTCAGCAGTCCCACCCCCTTGCAAGAACCCTTAAATTAAAAATTTACAAAATGCTGGGTGAAATCAGTGGGAGGTGCTTCAAAAAGCTTCAAGTTCCAGATTAACTGACTGAACCAGCTGGAGAGCGTGGCAATCACTAAGTGGACACCTTTGCTATTCCAAGATCTTTTAACAGAATGTTCTCAACTCTGATGGGAAATGCCATCAATAGTAGTCGTAGTATGCATCAATCAAGCAACTATCACTCAACATTTGGTCCACACAGGCCATGTTTTCCTGTGTGGAGATGTTTAAAATCCATCTGGACCTTAGATGTTTTCAAAGGCTTTTTCTTCCCCCTCTATACACCTCCCACTCACATTTTCACAGGTGTAAAACAGAGGGATGCTGAGTGCAGTGGGTACTTCCACCAAGATGCAATAGGCCTTTCAACCACATAAATCAGACCAAACAGTTGAACCATTTGACTGTACGAGGTCTATTAGAAAAGTATCCGACCTTATTATTTTTTTCAAAAACCATATGTATTTGAATCACGTGTGATTGCGTCAGACAAGCTTGAACCCTCGTGCGCATGCGTGAGTTTTTCCACACCTGTCGGTTGCGTCATTCGCCTGTGAGCAGGCTTTGAGTGAGGAGTGGTCCACCCCCTCGGCGGATTTTCATTGTCAGGAAATGGCGGAATGATTTGGGCTTTTTTTCCACCGGATTTTTTTCACAAACTGTTAGAGACTGGCACCTGGAAACCATTCGAAAAATGTATCTGGCTTTCGGTGAAAATTTTACGGGCTTCACAGAGAATAAGGACTGTTACTACAGCTTTAAGGACGGCTTTAAGGAAGCTCAGCGCGCCGCGCTCCGTGCCGCCATCGAGAGCCACAAACCACCGGATCATTTCTAAACGGATGGCTCTGTGGATCCGGACCGTCGTGTGCACTTTCTCTGGTTATCACAAGAGCTGGACATCAACCATTTTCCGGCAGATTTCACTTTTAACAAGAGATTTTGTCATGGAAAGCCGAGAGGAGGCTTCGCGCGTCACGACCGATTTGCTGATGGAGCGAGACAAAGGAACACCTCCGTTTTGGTCTCACAGGACGGCTTTGAGATGGCGTTCAGACAGCTGTCGGTGGTTTTTCCATCAAGTGATTATCCGAGAAATTGTGGATGTGCCTGGACATGCCAGAACATGTCCCGTGAGGTTTCATCATGGTGTTGCTGTGCGCCATGCGGCACCGCCGCGATGCGCGAAGCCTCCGCTCCTCTTTCCATGACAAAAACTCCTGTAACAGTGGAATGTGCCGTTCATTTCCAAACTGGACGCTGTGTTTTATCCGGGACATCGTCTGACTAGCACAGGAATTGTGAAAAGACGTGGACATCAGCACTTTTTCGGCACATTGAGACAGACATGCGGAGGAATTCTACACGTCGCAGCGGTGCTGCATGGCGCAAAGCAATGCCATGATGAAGCCTCACGGGACATGTTCTGGCATGTCCAGGCACATCCACAATTTCTCGGATAATCACTCGATGGAAAAACCACCGACAGCTGTCTGAACGCCATCTCAAAGCCGTCCTGTGAGACCAAAACGGAGGTGTTCCTTTGTCTCGCTCCATCAGCAAATTGGTCGTGACGCGCGAAGCCTCCGCTCGGCTTTCCATGACAGAATCTCTTGTTAAAAGTGAAATCTGCTGGAAAATGGTTGATATCCAGCTCTTGTGATAACCAGAGAAAGTGCACACGACGGTCCGGATCCACAGAGCCATCCGTTTAGAAATGATCCGGTGGTTTGTGGCTCTCGATGGCGGCACGGAGCGCGACGCGCTGAGCGTCCTTAAAGCCGTCCTTAAAGCTGTAGTAACAGTCCTTATTCTCTGTGAAGCCCGTAAAATTTTCACCGAAAGCCAGGTAATTTTTCAAATGGTTTCCAGCTGTCTGTCTCTAACAGTTTCTGAAAAAATTCTGATGGAAAAAAAGCCCAAATCATTCCGACATTTCCTGACAATGAAAATCCGCCGAGGGGGTGGACCACTCCTCACTCAAAGCCTGCTCACAGGTGAATGACGTAACCGACAGGCGTGGAAAAACTCACGCATGCGCACGAGGGTTCAAGCTTGTCTGACGCAATCACATGTGATTCAAATCCATATGGTTTTTGAAAAAATAATAAGGTCGGATACTTTTCTAATAGACCTCCTATGTAACATACACGTGTGTGTGTGTGTGTGTGTGTGTGTGTGTGTGTGTGTGTGTGTGTGTGTGTGTGTGTGTGTGTGTGTGTGTGTGTGTGTGTGTGTGTGTGTGTGTGTGTGTGTGTGTTGGGAGAAGGGGTGTGTTAAATTCATGGCCAAGTATTATTTTATGCTTCATTTTCTCACAAGGTTATAGGACCATAACCAATGACTCAACAGGAAAAGGTGACAAAATTACCTCCTTAGCAAAGGTAAGTAAAATATAACATATGGTTTAAATATGAGATGTGGCTACAGCTGCTGTCTCACCTTATCAACCTCCACCTCGTCAATTGAATTTTCTTCCCGTTTTCTTTTTCCTTGAGGCCGATCCCAGGCAAATTTCTTCAACCAGACAAAGAAGGGGTAGACAGATTTGGGGCTGGGTAAGAGGTTGAAGGGCACAGGAAGTGTGCCACCTTGCTCAAAGTATGAGAACCAAAGCTTAGCTCGGGCAAACTTCCACTCAACATCAGCATCACCCTGTGTAAAGTGAAAGCACACATTAGGTGTTAAACTTTAGGGCCCTGTCCCACTGGTGTTTAGGAGGATTTGCGCATGAAATGAGGAGACAAAAGCTGAGCGTCTGCAACAGAGGTGGGCGGAAATGACAAATGTCCCGGGGTGGATCAGCGAATACATGAGGAAGAAAAGCGGATATAACAGGGAACAGAAGCGAAGGCAACCGCGGAGGCACCCCCATGAGGGGCACAGCGGCCG
Source organism: Thalassophryne amazonica (assembly GCF_902500255.1). Lineage (NCBI taxonomy): Eukaryota > Metazoa > Chordata > Actinopteri > Batrachoidiformes > Batrachoididae > Thalassophryne > Thalassophryne amazonica. The sequence continues at coordinate 118,917,698 of NC_047106.1, read as the reverse complement.
TGATGCACTCACTTCATCCATGCCCACTCTGTCTGCATTAGAGGATGACATTTTTTCGGGAATTCCCATGGGTCGCCTGATTCCTGTGGGATTCCCGCAAGATGGGAGTCAAAATTTTATCAATCCCGTGATTGGAATGGGATGGGAATAAAAATGAACGGGAGTGGGCAGGAGCGGGAATGCCAAAAATAGATGATGATTTTCATCTATTTAATGGCGTGTTCACACCGGCGCGATCAGACGCTACAAATTCGCTGGGGTCACGTGGCGACGGACGCACCTCCTTCGCCCGGTGTGTCGCTCTGCTTTTGCTGTGAAAATTCACGCTGGTGCGTCATCAAATAGGAGGAGCTTCTATTCCGCTTGCCGGCTCCGGTTGTCAGTCAAGTTAACATGACGGACCTTGATCACACGGAGCGAGTTGTTGTGGAAAGCTCCCAATACAGAGAGTATCATTATTTGCTGCAGGAGCTGCGTCTGGATGACGGCTGCTTTCAGTGGTCCTTCCACCTCTGCAGGACCCAGTTTGAGGACCAACTGTCCCGTTCACGTGCGCACATATAAACAATTAAAAAAAAAAGAAACTCCGCTGCTTGCTGCAGCTCGCTCTTCCACCAAAAAACTCTGTCATAATTGTGTTTAGAAACCAGTCACCATTTGTTTTATTATACATCTGTGTAGTTAATAAGTAAAATAATCTCCATGAACGATTCGCTTGCGCATGCACGTAACATAAAAAGAAAAAGAAACACCGTTCCTGCTGCTGCTCGCTCCAAAAACTCTGTCATAATTGTGAAATAAAGGACAAAAGAGACATAAGTCCTGCTCACAGGCTGCTACCAGATACAGGACATGTTCACATCTTCAGTCAAACTCCAGACATCTCCACGTCACTACATATTCAGTCCCTGATTGATCATCATGGCACGAGACATACAGGAGTGGGATGGGAGTGGGACTGATTTTGAGTGGGAGTGGGATGGGATTGGGAGTCATCTTTACAGGAGTGGGATGGGATGGGATTTTTTTTACTCCAGTCCAGGATAGGGACAGGATGCGATTTTTTTTCTGGTAGCGGGATGGGACGGGAGTGAAAATCCGCTCCTGTGTCATGCTCTAGTCTGCATGCGCAACATACCATTTGTGATCGTGATGTGGCCATGCTGGGCACGCGTCATATCTGTTCTGCACACTGTCCCGGTCCGCCGCCAAGCCGCGCCAACCCGTCGGTTGTGGATATCAGCGGATGACGGGATATGCGGCGCGTTGGTTGTGTATGTCTTGCATATGTCTTAAGTATGTGTTCAGGCAGTGATGCGGATCTCATCCGCAGCAGGATTTTTGAGCCGCTCAAAAATCCTGGCTGCGGACATGCGTGCCTCTGCGGATGATCACAGACGTGTTCAGATGGCGGCCGACTCATACAGGAATGTTACACGGTTATTGCGGTTGTTTGGCTGATGTGGGCCATTTTTGTGCGCATTCCATCCGCAAATCCTCCTAAACACCAGTGCGACAGGGCCCTTAGGGAAGTATTTGAACTTTAGTAGCACAATTGTATCCTAATTAGTTGAGTTCACAAAAAAAAAAATTGTATGTGGAATTCTGTTGCCTTAAACTAATTAGGTCTTTACACAATGTAGTTTGCCCTACATTGTGTAAAAACTTAAGTACTCAACAAAGTTCTTATCCTGTATTAGTTGTTTTTACGTGTATGGAGACATGCTCCTTGAACTATTTTTTTTTTATTATACACATACTGAATGATGGCCTGATAATAGATTAAACATTACACAATTATGGTTCTGATAAATATGGTACACATACAGATTAAGTGTGTTGCAGACACTTATGCGGCTTTTTGATAAGGTACTCATACATGCCATACATGACCATTTTGTATACGCTTTACATTGTGTTCCAGACAAACTTAAAAATTTTTGAAATCCTGAAAACGTACAGTGCATCCAGAAAGCATTCACAGCACTTCACTTTTTCCACATTTTGTTGTTGCTGCCTTGTTCCAAAATTGAGTAAATTCATTTTTCCCTCAAAATTCTACTCTCAATACCCCATGACTGACAACATGAAAGAAGTTTTCTTTTAATTTTTGCAAATTTATTAAAACTAAAAACTAAGAAATCACGGGTGCGTAAGTATTCACATCCTTTGCTCAATACTTTGTTGATGCACCTTTGGCAGCAATTACAGCCTCAAGTCTTCTTGAATATGATGCCACAAGCTTGGTGCACCTATCTTTGGGCAGTTTTGTCCATTCCTCTTTGCAGCATCTCTCAGCCTCCATCAAGTTGGATGGGAGCGTCAGTGCACAGCCATTTTCAGGTCTCTCCAGAGATGTTCAATCGAATTCAGGTCTGGACTCTGACTGGGCCACTCAAGGACATTCACAGAGTTGTCTTGATGCCACTCATTTGATATCTTGGTTGTGTGCTTAAAGTCATTGTCCTACTGAACGATGAACTGTCACCTCAGTCTGAGGCCAAGAGTTCTCTTGACCAGGTTTTCATCCAGGATGTCTCTGTACATTGCTGCATTCATCTTTCCCTCAATCCTGATGAGTGTCCCAGTTCCTGCCGCTGAAAAACATCCCCACAGCATGATGCTGCCACCACCATGCTTCACTGTAGGGATGTGCCTGGTTTCCTCCAAACATGACACCTGGCATTCATGCCAAAGAGTTCAATCTTTGTCTCATCAGACCAGAAAATTTTGTTTCTCATGGTCTCAGAGACCTTCAGGTGCCTTTTGGCAAACTCCAGGTGGGCTGCCATGTGCCTTTTACTCAGGAGTGCTTCTGTCTGGCCACTTTACCATACAGGCGTGAGATTAATGTCCTTTTGGAAGGTTCTCCCTCCATAGAGGAATGCTGGAGCTCTGATAGACCATCAGGTTCTTGGTCAACTCCCTGACTAAGACCCTTCTCCCCTAATCGCTCAGTTTAGATGGGTGGCCAGCTCTAGGAAGAGTCCTGGTGGATCAAAATGTCTTCCATTTACAGATGATGGAGGTCACTGTGCTCACTGGGACCTTCACAGCAGCAGAAATGATTCTGTACCCTTTCCTGGATTTGTGCCTCGAGACAATCCTGACTCAGAGGTCTACAGACAATTAATTTGACTTGATGCTTGGTTTGTGCTCTTGACATGCACTGTCAACTTTGGGACTTCATCTGTAGACATGTGTGTGCCTTTCCAAACTATGTCCAATCATCTAAATTTTCACCAGGTGGACTCCAGTGAAGCTGTAGAAACATCTCAAGGATGATCAGTGGCAACAGGATGCACCTGTTGCCACTGTTGCCAATGTTGAGCTTCATGACAAAGGCTGTCTGTTACAGTTGAGCCGATAGAGCCGAAATAGGACCCACAAAGCAGGGAGCTGGGATGAAGAGCAAAGTGACAATTTATTGGTTTGAATGATATTAAAGAGTTGGGAATGTGCAGGAGACCCCAGAGCCAGGAGACATAAACTGGACCAGAACAGGTGCAATGGTGAGAGACCAGAACCAGGTGGATGCCCACGGAGCTGAATGGGAACAGGAACACGAGGAGACAAAGAACACAGTCGGGTCAGGAAGCTGAACATACACAGAGCCCTAGTAAAAGTGTAGAGAGGCCAGGCACCACATAGTGAATACTGAGTTAATGGCAAAGGTGGAAAGGCTGAACCAGAGCATATAAATACATGCAAGTAATTAGAGGCAGGTATGGTAATCAGCTTCATGGTGCGATCAATTCAATCAATCATTTTTTTTTTTTTATATAGCACCAAATCACAACAAACAGTTGCCCCAAGGCGCTTTATATTGTAAGGCAAGGCCATACAATAATTATGTAAAACCCCAACGGTCAAAACGACCCCCTGTGAGCAAGCACTTGGCTACAGTGGGAAGGAAAAACTCCCTTTTAACAGGAAGAAACCTCCAGCAGAACCAGGCTCAGGGAGGGGCAGTCTTCTGCTGGGACTGGTTGGGGCTGAGGGAGAGAACCAGGAAAAAGACATGCTGTGGAGGGGAGCAGAGATCGATCACTAATGATTAAATGCAGAGTGGTGCATACAGAGCAAAAAGAGAAAGAAACAGTGGATCATGGGAACCCCCCAGCAGTCTACGTCTATAGCAGCATAACTAAGGGATGGTTCAGGGTCACCTGATCCAGCCCTAACTATAAGCTTTAGCAAAAAGGAAAGTTTTAAGCCTAATCTTAAAAGTAGAGAGGGTGTCTGTCTCCCTGATCTGAATTGGGAGCTGGTTCCACAGGAGAGGAGCCTGAAAGCTGAAGGCTCTGCCTCCCATTCTACTCTTACAAACCCTAGGAACTACAAGTAAGCCTGCAGTCTGAGAGCGAAGCGCTCTATTGGGGTGATACGGTACTACGAGGTCCCTAAGATAAGATGGGACCTGATTATTCAAAACCTTATAAGTAAGAAGAAGAATTTTAAATTCTATTCTAGAATTAACAGGAAGCCAATGAAGAGAGGCCAATATGGGTGAGATATGCTCTCTCCTTCTAGTCCCCGTTAGTACTCTAGCTGCAGCATTTTGAATTAACTGAAGGCTTTTTAGGGAACTTTTAGGACAACCTGATAATAATGAATTACAATAGTCCAGCCTAGAGGAAATAAACGCATGAATTAGTTTTTCAGCATCACTCTGAGACAAGACCTTTCTAATTTTAGAGATATTGCGTAAATGCAAAAAAGCAGTCCTACATATTTGTTTAATATGCGCTTTGAATGACATATCCTGATCAAAAATGACTCCAAGATTTCTCACAGTATTACTAGAGGTCAGGGTAATGCCATCCAGAGTAAGGATCTGGTTAGACACCATGTTTCTAAGATTTGTGGGGCCAAGTACAATAACTTCAGTTTTATCTGAGTTTAAAAGCAGGAAATTAGAGGTCATCCATGTCTTTATGTCTGTAAGACAATCCTGCAGTTTAGCTAATTGGTGTGTGTCCTCTGGCTTCATGGATAGATAAAGCTGGGTATCATCTGCGTAACAATGAAAATTTAAGCAATGCCGTCTAATAATACTGCCTAAGGGAAGCATGTATAAAGTGAATAAAATTGGTCCTAGCACAGAACCTTGTGGAACTCCATAATTAACTTTAGTCTGTGAAGAAGATTCCCCATTTACATGAACAAATTGTAATCTATTAGACAAATATGATTCAAACCACCGCAGCGCAGTGCCTTTAATACCTATGTCATGCTCTAATCTCTGTAATAAAATTTTATGGTCAACAGTATCAAAAGCAGCACTGAGGTCTAACAGAACAAGCACAGAGATGAGTCCACTGTCCGAGGCCATAAGAAGATCATTTGTAACCTTCACTAATGCTGTTTCTGTACTATGATGAATTCTAAAACCTGACTGAAACTCTTCAAATAGACCATTCCTCTGCAGATGATCAGTTAGCTGTTTTACAACTACCCTTTCAAGAATTTTTGAGAGAAAAGGAAGGTTGGAGATTGGCCTATAATTAGCTAAGATAGCTGGGTCAAGTGATGGCTTTTTAAGTAATGGTTTAATTACTGCCACCTTAAAAGCCTGTGGTACATAGCCAACTAACAAAGATAGATTGATCATATTTAAGATCGAAGCATTAAATAATGGTAGGGCTTCCTTGAGCAGCCTGGTAGGAATGGGGTCTAATAGACATGTTGATGGTTTGGATGAAGTAACTAATGAAAATAACTCAGACAGAACAATCGGAGAGAAAGAGTCTAACCAAATACCGGCATCACTGAAAGCAGCCAAAGATAAAGATACGTCTTTGGGATGGTTATGAGTAATTTTTTCTCTAATAGTTAAAATTTTGTTAGCAAAGAAAGTCATGAAGTCATTACTAGTTAAAGTTAATGGAATACTCAGCTCAATAGAGCTCTGACTCTTTGTCAGCCTGGCTACAGTGCTGAAAAGAAACCTGGGGTTCTTCTTATTTTCTTCAATTAGTGATGAGTAGAAAGATGTCCTAGCTTTACGGAGGGCTTTTTTATAGAGCAACAGACTCTTTTTCCAGGCCAAGTGAAGATCTTCTAAATTAGTGAGACGCCATTTCCTCTCCAACTTACGGGTTATCTGCTTTAAGCTATGAGTTTGTGAGTTATACCACGGAGTCAGGCACTTCTGATTTAAAGCTCTCTTTTTCAGAGGAGCTACAGCATCCAAAGTTGTCTTCAATGAGGATGTAAAACTATTGACGAGATACTCTATCTCACTTATAGAGTTTAGGTAGCTACTCTGCACTGTGTTGGTATATGGCATTAGAGAACATAAAGAAGGAATCATATCCTTAAACCTAGTTACAGCGCTTTCTGAAAGACTTCTAGTGTAATGAAACTTATTCCCCACTGCTGGGTAGTCCATCAGAGTAAATGTAAATGTTATTAAGAAATGATCAGACAGAAGGGAGTTTTCAGGGAATACTGTTAAGTCTTCTATTTCCATACCATAAGTCAGAACAAGATCTAAGATATGATTAAAGTGGTGGGTGGACTCATTTACATTTTGAGCAAAGCCAATAGAGTCTAATAATAGATTAAATGCAGTGTTGAGGCTGTCATTCTCAGCATCTGTGTGGATGTTAAAATAGCCCACTATAATTATCTTATCTGAGCTAAGCACTAAGTCAGACAAAAGGTCTGAAAATTCACAGAGAAACTCACAGTAACGACCAGGTGGACGATAGATAATAACAAATAAAACTGGTTTTTGGGACTTCCAATTTGGATGGACAAGACTAAGAGTCAAGCTTTCAAATGAATTAAAGCTCTGTCTGGGTTTTTGATTAATTAATAAGCTGGAATGGAAGATTGCTGCTAATCCTCCGCCTCGACCCATGCTACGAGCATTCTGACAGTTAGTGTGACTCGGGGGTGTTGACTCATTTAAACTAACATATTCATCCTGCTGTAACCAGGTTTCTGTAAGGCAGAATAAATCAATATGTTGATCAATTATTATATCATTTACCAACAGGGACTTAGAAGAGAGAGACCTAATGTTTAATAGACCACATTTAACTGTTTTAGTCTGTGGTGCAGTTGAAGGTGCCATATTATTTTTTCTTTTTGAATTTTTATGCTTAAATAGATTTTTGCTGGTTATTGGTGGTCTGGGAGCAGACACCGTCTCTATGGGGATGGGGTAATGAGGGGATGGCAGGGGGAGAGAAGCTGCAGAGAGGTGTGTAAGACTACAACTCTGCTTCCTGGTCCCAACCCTGGATAGTCACGGTTTGGAGGATTTAAGAAAATTGGCCAGATTTGTAGAAATGAGAGCTGCTCCATCCAAAGTGGGATGGATGCCGTCTCTCCTAACAAGACCAGGTTTTCCCCAGAAGCTTTGCCAATTATCTATGAAGCCCACCTCATTTTTTGGACACCACTCAGACAGCCAGCAATTCAAGGAGAACATGCGGCTAAACATGTCACTCCCGGTCCGATTGGGGAGGGGCCCAGAGAAAACTACAGAGTCCGACATTGTTTTTGCAAAGTTACACACCGATTCAATGTTAATTTTAGTGACCTCCGATTGGCGTAACCGGGTGTCATTACTGCTGACGTGAATTACAATCTTACCAAATTTACGCTTAGCCTTAGCCAGCAGTTTCAAATTTCCTTCAATGTCGCCTGCTCTGGCCCCCGGAAGACAACTGACTATGGTTGCTGGTGTCGCTAACTTCACATTTCTCAAAACAGAGTCGCCAATAACCAGAGTTTGATCCTCGGCGGGTGTGTCGTCGAGTGGGGAAAAACGGTTAGAAATGTGAACGGGTTGGCGGTGTACACGGGGCTTCTGTTTAGGACTACGCTTCCTCCTCACAGTCACCCAGTCGGCCTGCTTTCCCGGCTGCTCGGGATCTGCCAGGAGGGAACTAACGGTGGCTAAGCTATGTTGGTCCGCACCGACTACAGGGGCCTGGCTAGCTGTAGAATTTTCCACGGTGCGGAGACGAGTCTCCAATTCGCCCAGCCTGGCCTCCAAAGCTATGAATAAGCTACACTTATTACAAGTACCGTTACTGCTAAAGGAGGCTGAGGAATAACTAAACATTTCACACCCAGAGCAGAAAAGTGCGGGAGAGACAGGAGAAGCCGCCATGCTAAATCGGCTAAGAGCTAGTAGCTGCGCTAAGCTAGCGGATTCCTAAAAACACACAAAGTGAATAATGTGTAAATAATTTAGAGGTGATTCAGCAGAAGGAGTGCTTTAGTTAAGGCACGTGAAGATTACACTGGGAAACAAATCGTTATCTAGATAACTAGATCAATCTAACTGCGCAGATTAAACAGCTAACGGATACAGAAAAACACCGCTGTGCTTCGGAACAGGAAGTGATACAATACCGCAGTGAGAGCCAACCACCAGTAGAGGCAATGGTGATATTGGCTTGAAAAAAATAGAAAGGGAGGGGGAGCAGAGCAGAGCACACACCAAGTCAGCACAGCAGCTGTGAATACTTATGTACTTGTGATTTCTTAGTGTTTTGGGTTTTTTTTAATAAATTGGCAAAAATCTAAAAAAAAACCCCAACTTTTTCCACATTGTTATTATGGGGTATTGTGTGTAGAATTTTGAGGGAAAAAATGAATGTCATCTATTTTGGAATAAGGCCGTAACATTGACAAAATGTGGAAAAACTGAAGTGCTGTGAATACGAGGTCTATTAGAAAAATATCCAACCTTATTATTTTTTTCAAAAACCATATGGATTTGAAGCACGTGTGATTACATCAGACATGCTTGAACCCTCGTGGGCATGCGAGAGTTTTTTCACGCCTGTCGGTTACGTCATTTGCCTGTGGGCAGTCTTTGAGTGAGGAGTCGCCCACCCTCTCGTCGTTTTTTTCATTGTTTAGGAATGGCTCAGAGACTGCTGCTTTGTTTGATCAAAATTTTTTCAAAACTGTAAGGCACAACTGAGTGGACACCATTCGATAAATTCAGCTGGTTTTCGGTAAACATTTTAACGGCTGATGAGAGATTTTGGTCTGGTAGTGTCACCGTAAGGACGGTCCACGGCACCTGACAGCGATCTGTGCTTTGAGGCGGCAGCGTCTCGCTGTTTCAAGTTGAAAACTTCCACATTTCAGGCTCTGTTGACCCACTAAGTCATCAGAGAACACAGAACTTTCACAAGAAGTCAGCATGAGGCGTTTATTCGGACATTCCATTGTTAACAGACATTTTGTAATGAAAGAACATGCGGGCAGAGTCGCATGTCGGGCTGGACCCGACCGCGGGGGTCGCGACAGGAAAAACACCTCCGTTGGAAACCTTAACGGGCAAGTTGGAACATGCCCAAGCTGTTAAACAATTTCTCAGTTACTCACTTGTTGAAAGCCATCAAAAGCCGCCTGAATTTTACAAATGGTTTTCAACACGGAGGTGTTTTTCCTGTCGCAGCGCACACAGATTTGCCGAGTCGTCATGGAAACGACTCGGCGAATTTGCGCGCACGTCTTTCATGAAAAAATGTCCTTAAACAGTGGAATGTCTGCATAAAGTCCTCATGCCGGCCTCTTCTGAATCTTCTCTGTTCTCTCACGACGTCCTGGGTGAATTAAGCCTTAAATTAGGATGTTTTCAGGTCGAAACAGGCCGACGACGGCGCCTGGAAGCGCTGCAGGACGTCCCGCTCCGTGGGAAGTCCTTACACCGACAGAAACACCCCATAATCTCTCATCAGCCGTTAAACTTTTCACCGAAAACCAGCTTAATTTCTCGAATAGTGTCCACTCGGATATTCCTCACAGGTCCAGAAAAAAGTTTGATAAAGCAACGCGCGCCGTCTCGAGCAGCGTGTGAAACAAAGGAATTCAGCCGAGAGGGCGGGACCACATCTCACTCAAGGCCTGCCCACAGGGAAATGATGTCACCGCATGCGCACGAGGGTTCAAGCATGATTGGTGTAATCGCATGTCATTCAAATCCATATAGTTAAAAAAAAAATAAAAGGGTCGGTTTATTATCTAAGAGACCTCGTACTTTCTGGATGCACCGTACTTTAGAATGAAAGTTGAAGTTGGAGCCCTAACTAGGAAACTCTGAAGTTCATCGACAGCCATTGCTGTGACATCACTGAGCATGACAAAGTAAATAATCTGCTAATAGCCAAATTCAGATATTTTCCTGCAGTAAACTGAATAAAAAGCACTGATATATGTATATATATATATATATATATATATATATATATACACACACACACTCAGTGTACTAGGTACAGTAGCCAAGGTGACTTTGATACACAAATGGTGACTACCAACAATAATAATGCTCAGACTTTTTGTTGTTTCATTTTGGTGTCAGGTAGATGGGATGCTTTGAAGTGTGAATTTTGAGCTGGAAAACTGGAATATTTCACATCATTTGGAATGTAACAATCCTTCTACTTGTACAAGTATATGGGCAGAAACGTAGCAGGTTTTCCTGATGTGTTGGAGCAAGCATCACCAGAATAGAACTGCCTTACATTCATTCATTTTTGGACACATATCTGGGTCACGGTCGCAGCAGACTAAGGAGCTCATCCAAACCTGTCCTATCCTTGGCCAAGTCCTCTAACCTTTCCTGGTGGATCATGAGGAGTTCCGAAGCCAGCTGTCCTGGATCTTCCCTGGAGCCACCTCTCAGTTGGACATGCCTGGAAGACTGCACTAATGAGACGACCAGGAGCATCCTCACCAGATGTCCAAACCACTGCAGAGCAAAGCTTTCAAAAGCAAAGAAGAAGGAGGGCTCCTCCCATCACCTTGTCCCTCAGTGCAAGCCCAGGGATCCAATGGAGGAATCTCATTTCTGTGGCTTGTTTCTACAATCTTGTTTCTATAATTTTTTTCCTTTCTTCATCATGACAGTCCAGTACAATCTCTGCAGGACCTTAGACAGAGCCCCAATCAGTCTGATGATCTTACAGTCCATTTTACTCCCACTTGTGAATAAGACCCCAAGAAACCTGAACTCCCTGTCTTGGGGTAATAACTAACTTCTGTCCCAAAGGGGTCAATCCTCCTTTTTCTGACAGAAGATCATGATCTTAGATTTTGATCCTTTACCCAGTGGCTTCACACCTGCCCAGTCCACTTTGGAAGTCACTGGCTGATGAAATCAACAGAACTACATCATCTGCAAAAAGCAGAGATGTAATTCTGAGGTCACCAAACTGGACACTCTCCAATCCCTGACTGCACCTTGAAATTCTGTCCATGAAAATCAGGAACAACCCTGGAGGTGTCGAACGTGTTAACCATGACCATAACCAAAACACAGAGCAATGTTCACTGATAATGTGGAACTGAAGCACTGTGCTGTCAGATGGCAATGAGGAAATGACGTAGCTGTCACTAAATGACACAATGGGGACCTAATTTGTGACATAGTAATGGGAAAGGTGTAGTGGCTAAGAGCTGAAATGTGACAAATTGGGAGTGAGAATGTGTAGCTCCGACAGACATTAATTTAGCCATGAATGTAACTTGATCTGCATACCAGTGTTCAAGAACCCAGTTAGTGCCACCAGTAGATCTGTTCAATGATGATATTGTGGACAAAATCCTTTGGTTGTATAGAGACTGGAATAGACAGTGCAGCTGTCCCAGTATACATACTGTGGCAGCACCTCCTAAAGGACACTACAGGGTACCCAGTCATACGCCTTTTCCAAATCCACAAAACACATGTAGACTGGTTGGGCATACCCCCAAGCTCCCTCTAATGTCTCTGCAAGGGTAAAGAGCAGGTTGACAGTTCCACGATCAGGGCAGAACCTTCTTTGCTCCTCCTGAATGTGAATAACCCCAACTTCCTGAGACTGAAATTACATTTTTCATTGTTTACAATTCCTATACATAATCCTATGCTCAGTTTGATCACAAACAAGTAAAAATGGCAAGCTGTTGCATTTGCCGTACTAGGACTATACACACAAACAAGATGGTCACCCTCTGGTTGCTGTATTTTTATTCTACTTGTGATACAGCTCCAATATGTCACTGTTATTGTTTTAAATATACACCTATTACATGTATTCAGTGATATTGGATTCAGCTAACAAAATATATATATAGTTACTGTAAAACAGTTCAAATCTTAGAATCTTAGATGTTTAGTCATTGAGATATGTACCTCGATTTCTTGAAAGGAGCTGTTGAACATGGCGATGAGCATATTCAGCAAAACGATCACCATGATGATGTTGTATACTCCATATAGAACGTAGCCGGTATTCTCAATGAATTTATGATCAATATTAATGACCACAGATTTCACCTCTGACAAGCCAAAGATAGCCCAAAATAATGTTTTAAAACTTTCTTCAACCCTGAAGGAAAGGAGAATAACATACTGAACATCAAACTAGACCAGTTCAAATATTTTTTTAAGTGGACTCCGTTATTGAGTGAACATAGTCAACACTCACGTAGTGAAGGCATCGTTGTGTTTGGCTCCAAGGTAGTACGAGTACAGATTGAACATCCCCACCATGAAAGCCACAAAAACTGTGATGAAGATCACCATAAACTTGAAGATATCTTTTACTGTTCTCCCCAGGGAGATCTGAAGGGGCCCAAAGCTTTCATTGGCAGGCAGAATGTACGCAATCCGAGAGAAACTCAGCACAACTGCCACGGCATAAAGGCCCTCCGAAATAAGCTGCGGGTCTGAGGGCATCCAGTCGATTCGAGCTGAAAATGACAAGACGCTGAATGTGAGAACAGTTTCAGTACTACAAACTGAGAACACCACCTGTATAAGGAACAACTGCAAGGAGGTAACACAGTGAAGGATATAAGAAAAAACATTACAGTGTGTCACTGGTGACCATTAAAGGCAAAAACGAGTTGAAAAATAATGTGCAGCCAAAATATCTAAAGCTCATCCTGGAATAATTTTCGGAGCTACAGCACCATCTTCTGAACGTTGGCTTGAAGTACAAATGTTTTGATGAGAGCCACAGAAATACAAGTATACACTGACATGCACTCAGCTCACTCACTGTGAAGATGTTAAGGCAATATATAGAGAGGACACACTGAAAAACAAAAATCTGCTGGATTTCTATGACTTCAATATGTACATCGGTTGCACATGAACAGACTGTCCAGATAACAACTTTACTATCTTATATGGACACAGTCGAATCATGTGCAAACGATTTTCCTTTTTTCATTATCGAAGTTTTGGCATGGCAGTGCATTCATACATTTACAGTTTGTTGCTTGTATTTCTGTTAGCAGGATTACGTCAAAACTACTACGCAGAGCTTGATGAAATTTTCACCACAGATAGATACAAGGGCGCAATTTAGAACTAGCAATTGGGGGGGACAAAGTGTGAGGCCTGCAACGGTTTCTAGATAAGCTCAGATGTATTCTGAGCATCCAGAACAGTAATTTTAATGTTTTGAGAAGACCATAAAGTGGACACCATTTGACTTATATAATTTGAAACTGTGGATATAAGTACTTTATTCTGAGAATAGCCAGCATTGATTTTATTAACATCCTGGTATAAATAAGGTATCACCACATGTGTAGAACTCAAAAAGAATGATAGGCTGAGTTTTCATTAAAAAAAAAACAACTGCAATGTGGTAAAATGTATTCATAAATATGAAAGAACAGGCTCTTAATAATTATTAACTATCGCATACTGTATTTTTTCTCAAGATTTGTTTTTGCATAAGTTTGAAAAAACAACAGATCATAAGTTTAGGATAAATTACTTATCATGAATTTATTTTTCGAAGTGGCACTAATGACAACACTCATACTGAAAATAACTTTGCTTGCACAGATTGATTTTCGAGATCAAGCAATAATTGCAGATGGGCTTTCTGAGGTCCCAGATAGCTTTTCTGATTTCCTTTTCTAACTCTCAGAATTTAGTAAATTAGCATATGGTCCATTGATACTTATGTGTAGACACTAGTCCCTAGAGGCAACTATTTTTGGTTTCAAATCTGGGCAAATATCCCTCCTATCCCCCACCAAATTGCGCACATGGATAGATATAAGGCCATGGAAGAAGCCACTAAATTTTAGAGGTGATCCGGATCCGGATTCTGGATCAAGTTTCACTTTATATAGGCTCTGAAGGATTACTATATTAGCAGGATTATGTCAAAATTACTCCATGGATTTTGACAAAATTTTGAACAAAGATACACATTTGGCTATGGAAGAATCCATCAAATTGTGGAAGTGATCCAGTTCCGAATCTGAATTCTGGACCAAGATTTCTCTTTATATACGCTTTGAAGGATTACGTCAAAACTGCTGCACAGATTTTGAAATTTTTTTAACAAAGATACATATTGGGCTATGGAAGAGTTCATCAAATCTTGGAGGTGATCCAGTTACAAATCTGGATTCTGGATCAAGATTTCACTTTATATAGGCTTTGAAGGATTACGTCAAAACTACTTCACAGTTTCTCACCACATCTGCACCACAGATAGATATTAGGGCATGGAAGACTGCACTGAATTTTAGAGGTGATTCAGATCCGGATTGGAGGACATCAGAAATATCTGATTGCTCTTGTTTTTAACTGCAACCATATGGGTGCATTTAGTCACAATGACCATATGACCATAAATTAATTATAGATGTATAATTTTTTTCTCACTCTGGTAGGGCAACCTTCAACCTCCATCAAGTAGCCAATGTCTGCACCTGTGTCTGTGCTCCGGCTTCCTGCCACATCCAAAGACATGCAGATGAGGTCAACTGGAAATTTTAAATTGACAGCAGGTGTGAATGCATTTGTTCGTCTATATGTGGCCCTGTGACAGACTGACGTCATCTCTGGGGTGTACCCAGACTCATGCCCTATGATTGCCGGGACAGGCTGCAGTCCCTTTAATTGGAGAAAGTGGGTATATGTAGAAGATGGGTGGAGGAGTCATGCATGTAGGAAACCAGGCACTATCCCAACAGTGAAGCATGGTGGTGGCAGCATCATGCTGTGGGGATGTTTTTCAACAGCAAGTGGGAGACTAGTTAGGATTGAGGGAAAGATGAATGCAGCAATGCGCAGAGACATCCTGGATAAAAACCTGCTCCAGGGCACTCTTGACCTGAGACTCGGGTGACGGTTCATCTTTCAGCAGGACAGTAACCCTCAGTACAGAGCCAAGATATCAAAGGAGTGGCTTCAGGGCAACTCTGTGAATGTCTTTGAGTGGCCTAGCCAGAGCCCAGACCTGAATCTGATTGAACACTTCTGTAGAGATCTGAAAATGGCTATGGACTGATTCTCCCCATCTAACCTGATGGAGCTTGAGAGGTGCTACAAAGAGGAATGGACAAAACTGCCCAAAGATAGGTGGACAAAACTTGTGACATCATATTCAAGAAGACTTGAGGCTGTAATTGCTGCCAAAGGTGCATCAACAAATTTAATTTCTGGTTTACAAAAGCCTTTGTGCCTATATAGCTGATTTTTGCAAAAGGTGCTTAATCTGTGCACACAAAATTAAAGCAAAACTACTCCACTGATCACTGCAGGCGTGCATCCTGGGGAGTGCCACAACATTTATCCTCTGATAATGGGACACTGAAAAATAAATTGGCAAAATGCACTGCTGAAACAATCCTAAACTGCATAAAATGCTTGCCTCTAGTTCTGATGCAAATGAGATTTTGCACATGACAGAGAAACAACCTATCACCCTTTGAGATCCTGTTTTGACAACTTCCTCACACAGGGAGGGATCACACAGAGAGTATTGACGGGGGAAGACACTGTGTGTTTTTTTTGTCATAATCTTATGTGCATCAAGCTTTCACAGGTTTTTCTTTATGCAGGTCTCGTGTGAAGAAAGCTTGTGATCATCGATGGATTGGCCCTTTCCAAGTTCAGCTGACAACACACAACGCCATCAAGGTCGCAGAAAGGTCCACATGCAAACACGCAACTCTAGCCCTGTTTCTGATTCTTTTTTCCAACAACCTAAAAGGACTTGATCAACCCTATCCCATCAATCATGACTCCTTATTTTGTATTGATGATGTTTTGTATTTTTGAAATTTATCATCACCTTACTAAAATAATGGCCTAAGTCATGTTTTGGAGAATATGACTTAGGCCATTATTTTAGGAAGGTGACATTATGATGCATTATTTGAAACCGGGTGATGATGTAATGATGTTGATGGTTTTATCAGTGTTTTCTTTTGTGATGTTATTTCTGTTTTATAATTTTGACTCATTTGTGTGATCAAATTTAATCAAAAGGGTGGAAGTTGTAGTGTCAAAATTATTTATTTAATGTCTTACACACATAGCCTGCCTAAAACCATTGCATTTAACTCTGTACTGAAGGCCCCATGTAACCTAATGAGCTAAGCAGCTGCATTAATAACCACATTGTTTCTGCCTAACATTCCCTCCCATCTCCTGTACAGCAGAAAACTGTCACAACATTCACTATTCAGTGAGAGTTTTTCATAACTGGCAAATACGTACATGACTGTTTGCAGCAACCCCGCCTTTCTCTGAATGTACAAAACAGCTCCCTCAGAAATGCTGTGCACACACTCATTCAAAATCCTGCTGTTCTGATTTTTAACTTTGCGTGTCTCTTTGAGGCTTCAAATTAAAAGCCTGTTATTTAATCTGTTAATTTCTTGACTTTATTTCCACAAACAGCCTCAGACAATTTGACTAAAAATCCTTTTTGCCTCTACAGTACTGAAGGTAGTGTAACTGGACACAGGTGGAATAACCTTCAGACAGCTAACAGTCAGCACCTGAGGTTACGTTACTTTTATGGCCAAAATAGCTCTGAATCTCTGTGCATTTTCCAGACGCTGTATGGCTAATTTTATTTTTATCAGCTACATCAGTGCCCACACAAGTTTAAAGCGTTAGAAGTAATGATTCATAATCTGGTATATAATTTTTTAAACAATAGTGTTGATTGGAGTGCAATATGCCCTTTAAGTGGTACTGAAAACCTGCTTGGTCTATGGACTAGTCATGACTAGTCTATGGACTAGTATAGGACTTTTCCCCTTTCCTTGTGTGTCTTGTCATTTTCCCTCCGTGGTGTGTCATGTTTGTCTCTGTCTCTGTGTTGCTGGGCGTCAACTCTTGGTTCTCTCTTCCGGCCTGCCCATCTGATCTTCTGCAGCTGCTGAGTCTGCTCACCTGCAACCTATCTCCAATCAAGCCACTGCAGGATTTAACCACAACTCAGACATCCAGACCCTGCCAGATCTATCAGTTTCCAATTTGATCTTCCACACCTGATCCACCGGAATCCTAGCTGCCATCTGCCTTGCTTCAGTCTTCAGCCATCTGTTTGATTCACTCATATTCGACTCCTCTGCCTGCCCAGCCCAGCTGTTCCTGTCCTCTACTACCATTCCAACCAAGCCTGCCTACATCTCACCTAAATAAACTGTAAAAACTGTGCTCTGTTATCTGTCAGTTCCTAGGTCAACCATAACACCGTTTTACTATGATGTAACTGTGAACACCACCATCTGGTTATCATCTGTGAAACAGTGTTTCCAAAAGACGTGAAATTCTGTCAGTGTCCAGAACCATTAACAAAATGTAAAGTCCTGATGCAAATCATCCCCAATATTGGATCATTTCTTGATCTTGCTCAAACCCACACCTGCACCAGGGCTCAGCAAAAGCAATGTGCCAATCAGATGGTTGGACCTTCACAATCACCATGGAGAGTTTGGACCACACAAGAATATGTGTTGATAGAATGAGTTCATGCATAGAGCAGAGTTCACACACATTTTCAGTCAGTGCAACAGGCAGTTGACCCTACAAAATCATTCTGAACATCGACACTTACCCAACTGGAAATACTGTATCTCGAAAGGCAGCGTGATGTTTGACAGGTCAGTGTGCTGCTTGTCAACATAACACTGTGCAGAATAAGTGTGCCAGAAAGCCATTAATCTGGCAATGAAAGAGGTCATGAAAATGGCCAAAATGCTGAAGTCGAGAAGGTTCCAGGGTTCTGAGATGTAATCGCATAAATCCTGTGACCAAATATCTTTGCATTCCTTGCAGATTTTCCCTGTAAGGAATTTAAAAAGATATCAGTTAAGGTCAGCAGTGTCAGAAGTAAATTTGATCAATTTAGCTTGACTACACAGTCATGTCAGACAGACTTCGTGCATACACTAATGTGACAGTGTCACTTGGACTCTTACGTTTGCATAAGAATGAAGCAGAGTTGTAGTCTTACACACCTCTCTGCAGCTTCTCTCCCCCTGCCATCCCCCAATACCCCATCCCCGCAATAACCAGCAAAAATCTATTTAAGCATAAAAATCAAAAAGAAAAAATAATATAGCACCTTCAACTGGCAACACAGACTAAAACAGTTAAATGTGGTCTATTAAAACATTAGGTCTCTCTCTTCTAAGTCCCTGTTAGTAAATGATATAATAATTGATCAACATATGATTTATTCTGCCTTACAGAAACCTGGTTACAGCAGGATGAATATGTTGTTTTAAATGAGGTCAACACCCCCGAGTCACACTAACTGTCAAAATGCTCGAAGCACGGAGTTCGAGGAGGAGGAGTAGCAGCAATCTTCCACTCCAGCTTATTAATTAATCAAAGACCCGGATAGCAGCCTTTAATTCCATTTGAAAGTTGACTCTTAGTCTTGTCCATCAAATTGGACGTCTCAAAATCCAGTTTTATTGTATTATCTATCGTCCACCTGGTCGTTACTGTGAGTTCTTGTGATTTTTCAGACCATTTGTCTGACTTAGTGCTTAGCTCAGATAAGATAATTATAGTGGGTGATTTTAACATCCACATAGATGCTGAGAATGACAGCCTCAACACTGCATTTAATCTATTATTAGACTCAGTTGGCTTCGCTCAAAATGTAAATGAGCCCACCCACCACCTTAACCACACTTTAGATCTTGTTCTGACATATGGCATAGAAATTGAAGACTTAAAAGTATTCCCTGAAAACCCCTTTTTGTCTGATCATTTCTTAATAGCATTTACATTTACTTTAATGGACTACCCAGCAGTGGGGAATAAGTTTCATTACAGTAGAAGTCTTTCTGAAAGTGCTGTAACTAGGTTTAAGGATATGATTCCTTCTTTATGTTCTTCAATGCCATATACCAACACAGGGCAGAGTAGCTACCTAAACTCTGTGAGTGAGATAGATTATCTCATCAATAGCTTTACATCCTCATTGAGCACAACGTTGGATGCTGTAGCTCCTCTGAAAAAGAGAGCCTTAAATCAGAAGTGCCTGACTCCGTGGTATAACCCACAAACTCGCAGCTTAAAGCAGATAACCCGTAAGCTGGAGAGGAAATGGCGTCTCACTAATTTAGATCTTCATTTAGCCTGGAAAAAGAGTCTGTTGCTCTATAAAAAGGCCCTCCGTAAAGCTAGGACATCTTACTATTCATCACTAATTGAAGAAAATAAGAACAACGCCAGGTTTCTTTTCAGCACTGTAGCCAGGCTGACAAAAAGCCAGAGCTCTATTGAGCTGAGTATTCCTTTAACTTTAACTAGTAATGACTTCATGACTTTCTTTGCAAATAAAATTTTAACTATTAGAGAAAAAATTATTCTTAACCATCCCAAAGACATATCTTTATGTTTGACTGCTTTCAGTAATGCTGGTATTTGGTTAGACTCTTTCTCTCCGATTGTTCTGTCTGAGTTACTTTCATTAGTCACTTCCTCCAAACCATCAACATGTCTATTAGACCCCATTCCTACCAGGCTGCTCAAGGAAGCGCTACTGTTAATTAATGCTTCGATCTTAAAAATGATCAATCTATCTTTATTAGTTGGCTATGTACCACAGGCTTTTAAGGTGGCAGTAATTAAACCATTACTTAAAAAGCCATCAATTGACCCAGCTATCTTAGCTAATTATAGGCCAATCTCCAACCTTCCTTTTCTCTCAAAAATTCTGGAAAGGGTAGTTGTAAAACAGCTAACTGATCATCTGCAGAGGAATGGTCTATTTGAAGAGTTTCAGTCAGGTTTCAGAATTCATCATAGTACAGAAACAGCATAAGTGAAGGTTACAAATGATCTTCTTATGGCCTCAGACAGTTAGTCCATGAAACATAGCAAAAAAAAAGGGGTCAACCTCAAACAAATTGCAAAAGAATTTTCTCTATCACCACTACGTGCAGAAAGGCCTCAGAAAAGACATTAAAAATCCTCTAAAATCTAAGTGGTGGAAAGGCTTCAAATCTGTGATTTTTCAAGATGGCCGCCAAAGTAAGCTTTAGGTTAATATGCATCAGCATACAGGAATGACTTTGCCATCAAAACCGAAATTTAGAGGGACAATGAACTATATATATATATATATATATATATATATATATATATATATATATATATATATATATATATATATATATATATATATATATATATATATATATATATATATATATATATATATATATAATGATCTAATAAAATAAGATGGATGAATGGCACAGAAAAAGCCATATTTTATTTCAGCCTTAACTGTATTTTAAAATAATTTAACAAACAATGGCAATGAGAAATATACTGTTTATATACACTTGTACATATATATGAGTACAAAATTAACAAATTATACAAACAAAAAATACGATGAGAAGTTGAAACACTCAAGGTTTAGAACTAGGATTTTTTACTAAGCTAATGTTTAACTGGTTAAACTGTGGTTATTCTATAACTGCAGAATCGGTAACATATTATTATTATCATAGCACTGGCCACATGCTGCTGTACAGTAATATACAATGTTTTCCCATAGATCACTCATCAGAAGTGTCAGAATCACTGTCAAATGCTTGGCTTGTGTTCCTGCACACACCATGGCACTGGCCACATGCTGGTGAACATTCCATATCCTGTTTCCTGCAGGCACACCTTGTAGAACAGTCTGTTGAACAATTGCACCTCACCATTTCAAGTAGCTCAGATGGGGCAACTTCTCTGTCTGAGAGAACAGACATGCATTGTCCATTCCTCACTTCCCAACCCCACTCTTCTAGTTTCATTCTATTGCCCAACCACTCTTGTACTTGGCAAAATGTCCTCAGGCTATGAAACTGGGCAGCTGCTGATGTAGGTGGAAGCACCTGGGGGTCTACAAATGCTTTGCTAACAACAACCTTTTCGTGAAAGTTCTTGAATCGAAGTTTGTCCAGCGACTCTCCTGTAGTACCCTTGTACAAGCAGACTAGAGCAGTCTCTCCAGCAGTTATGACCTCCTCTCTTGTGCTCTCTGGATTGTTGAAGACTTCAGCCTGAGCTTTGAGAAGTGCATTGTCTGAAATCTGCTTCACTGATGATCCTTTTCCCAGGCCATAGACAGCAGATGTCGTGTCACAACCAAGGAAGGCATGTGCAAATAGGATGCTCTTGCAAATCTGTGGGCCCACAGCTCTCTTGAGGACTGCAATATTCCAACATCGTGGTGGATGTTTTCCTCCGTGTTTGGGTTCTGGTCTGAAGTACAGGTTAGTTGTTGTGACTTTGATGTGGTAGCAGAGCAACACCAACAAGTCTGTGTCATCCCCAACAAGACATAATGGTGTTAGCTTACTTTCTGCTTCTGCTATTGCTGTTTTGGCGATCAGCAAATCTGCATCTCCCCTGGCCTGGTCTGTGCAGCATGCACTTTGCTCAAAATGATCCCAGAGCAGGGAAATGAAGCGGTGCTTGTTAACCTTGTTGCTGAGGAAGATGTCTTTCTTCCCATTGAAGACCATGGAACCTGAGATATGCACAGTTGCTCCAGAATTGGCTCCTGCTCGTCTTCTGTGTGCTGTGTCCTTTGTGCTTGGACCATCTTGATAGCCATCAAACACAATCATAGGTTTTCCATAGTGCCGGGCCACATACCTGCAGTACTGTTGACACATTTTGTTATAAGTATTGTCATGCTGCCAGGCAAGTCTGTGCAGCAGAGCACCTCCATCAAGGATATACTGTACATTTTCAGATGGCAGAGCGCAAGCATACATACAAGCTTTATACAACAGACATGCAAATATAATTATGGTCACAAGTTAACACATCATACCAGAAAACCTATGACCTAGACACCAAGATCATTTCTGTATGTATCCCGCACATGATTCTACACACGTTTACAAAATAATAGCCACTTTTAGCTTTATGAGTGGCCATTTTAAAAATAAAAGATGGCTGCCACCCTGGATGGATTTTAGTTATTATTAATGGATACCCCATACATGAAAACATAATTATACACACCAAAATAACTACCATTCATAGTTTTAAAAAGTGATATTTGGCTTATATTGTAATTTGGTGGCAATTTTTTAAAATCTTAAATTTGACACTCTTCCACCACTTGGATTTTAGAGGATTTTTAGTATGTTGTTTCTATGGTCCTTCTGAAGTATTGGTGAAAAAATAAATTATTTTGCAATTTGTTTGAGGTCAAACCTTATTTTTCCTGGACTAAGTGGACTCATCTCTGTGCTTGTCCTGTCAGACCTCAGTGCAGCTTTTGATACTGTTGACCATAAAATTTTATTACAAAGATGAGAGCATGCCATAGGTAGTAAAGGCACTGCGCTGCAGTGGTTTGAATCATATTTATCTAATAGATTACAATTTGTTCATGTAAATGGGGAGTCTTCTTCACGGACTAAGGTTAATTATGGAGTTCCACAAGGTTCTGTGCTAGGACTGATTTTATTCACTTTATACATGCTTCCCTTAGGCAGTATTATTAGAAAGTATTGCTTAAATTTTCATTGTTACGCAGATGATACCCATCTTTATCTATCCATGAAGCCAGAGGACACACACCAATTAGTTAAACTGCAGGAATGTCTTTCAAACATAAAGACATGAATGACCTCTAATTTCCTGCTTTTAAATTCAGATAAAACTGAAGTTATTGTACTTGGCCCCACAAATCTTAGAAACATGGTGTCTAACCAGATCCTTTCTCTGGATGGCATTACCCTGACCTCTAGTAATACTGTGAGAAATCTTGGAGTCATTTTTGATCAGGATATGTCCTTCAATGCGCATATTAAGCAAATATGTAGGACAGATTTTTTGCATTTGCGCAATATCTCTAAAATTAGAAAGGTCTTGTCTCAGAGTGATGCTGAAACGCTAATTCATGCATTTATTTCTTCTAGGCTGGACTATTGTAATTCATTATTATCAGGTTTTCCTAAAAGTTCCCTGAAAAGCCTTCAGTTAATTCAAAATGCTGCAGCTAGAGTACTGACAGGGACTAGAAGGAGAGAGCATATTTCACCCATATTGGCTTCTCTTCATTGGCTCCCTGTTAATTCCAGAATAGAATTTAAAATTCTTCTTCTTACTTATAAGGTTTTGAATAATCAGGTCCCATCTTATCTTAGGAACCTCATAGTACCATATCACCCCAATAGAGCACTTCGCTCTCAGACTGCAGGCTTACTTGTAGTTCCTAGGGTTTGTAAGAGTAGAATGGGAGGCAGAGCCTTCAGCTTTCAGGCTCCTCTCCTGTGGAACCAGCTCCCAATTCGGATTAGGGAGACAGACACCCTCTCTACTTTTAAGATTAAGCTTAAAACTTTCCTTTTTGAAAAAGCTTATAGTTAGGGCTGGATCAGGTGACCCTGAACCATCCCTTAGTTATGCTGCTATAGACTTAGACTGCCTGGGGGTTTCCCATGATGCACCCAGTGTTTCTTTTTATTCACCTCTTTTTGCTCTGTATGCACCATTCTGCATTTAATCATTAGTGATTGATCTCTGCTGTCTTCCACAGCATGTCTTTTTCCTGGTTCTCTCCCCTCAGCCCCAACCAGTCCCAGCAGAAGACTGCCCCTCCCTGAGCCTGGTTCTGCTGGAGGTTTCTTCCTGTTAAAAGGGAGTTTTCCTTCCCACTGTCGCCAAGTGCTTGCTCATATTGGGTTGTTTTGACCGTTGGGGTTTTTCTATAATTATTGTATGGCTTTTGCCTTACAATATAAAGCACCTTGGGGCGACTGTTTGTTGTGATTTGGCGCTATATAAATAAAATTGATTTGATTTGATTTGATTTATGTTTAGAGAATAATTAGAGGTGTGATTTATTACTCCACTTGTGGGAGCATTCTAAGTTTGGAATGTTGTAAACACACATGGCACAATGATATGACAACAGCAGTGTGTGAAACCATAATTTTTGTGATTTTGACTCTAAATGAGCACCACAATATAGTTGAATTGAAACAGGTGTACATGTAGTGCAGACGGTTAGCTTTAATTCAAGGCATTTAACAAAAATATCACATTTAGGGCACTATTTGACTTGGCTGCGTTCACTGGGTGGCACTCTTTTGTTACAGGGTGTTGCACTGTGTCACATGCGTCACACACGTTTGTAATTTCCCCCGGCTCTTTATGTAATTTACTGCCCCTTACCAAAAACCAAACCATTATTTTAGCTTCATTTGAACTTCATTATGGTGGTGAGCAGAGACAAAATTCCAAACATTCTGTCACCTTACTGAGTGGGAGCAGGTTTTCTCATTATAAAAAGAGTGGGAGGGACAGTGGGTGTGCGCTCATTACCTATGACCCAGGATATGATGACAATCTCCATGCAGGTGAAGGGGGTTGTCTTCATTCTGAACAGCTGTGAGGGATGATCGTGGATGGTCATATTGGGCAGCAGTGATGTTCCTGTGAACCGGTCGGCGGCGTTAAGGACCAACAGGGAAAGAAACAGCATGAAAGACGCTGCATGGGCCACAAACTTCAGAAATGGGCCACGCATAAGTTTCCCCATCTGTAATAGATGAGAGTGGCACATGAAAAAAAATTCAACATTATTTAAAGCTGCACTAGGAAGAAGTCTAGTCAAGTCTGGGAGCATGTGCTGGTGTGGCGCTTCACTACATCAACATCACCACAGAACCTTTTTGGGTTGTGGCAACCACCCAGGCAGACAACCAGACAATTTCCCAGATGTCTAAAATAATCATCTGTCTGCCGCAGCCATTTGAAATGTTGGTATCCACTTGGCCTTCTCCAGCCAATGGGTTCCACAACACTCAGGCACCTGTGTGCTGGATCATGGAAAGAGAAACAAGCCGCATGGCCAAAATGTCAAAATTGACGCTCCCTCACAATGCAAGTAACACTCCTCATCCTAGTCTCTCTTAGTAACTGCTTGTACGATACAAAGTACTAAAGACTCCTCCTAAGAGACCTAGTTGTGTACCAAAGACATCTAGTCATCTCCTTCAGTCACTGGTTGTGGTTCAAGTCTCACAACGATACCGCAAGACAGGCAGCACCAGGACCGTACAGACCTGGACCTTTGTTCGCCTGCAAGATATTGATATTGACGTTGCCAAATACTCTGTCCAGAGACGTCATGACTCCATATTCAGAATTTCTTCTCCTGTACAGCAGTCTAACAGCAGCATTGTGGCAAGCCAGAGAATGAAACATTGCAGGACTCAGTTGTAATCAATGTCCCAATCAAGTTTTTTCTGCTCCTGAACCCAATCATCAGTCATTTAATATTGAGTACCTACAGATACTAAGTACCAGTATGATACTAGAGGCAACTGAAAAGTATTGAGCCTGACCCAGAAAAAGTAGGACATGATTCTCCATCGTTTGCATTCTGAGAAACCAGCGTTTCTCAACATTGCACCCAGTGAGTTAAAACTGTGAAATGTTGGCCACTAAGAATGCAAAAGATGGAGAACCACACCCTGCTTTTTCTGGATAAGGCTCAAAACTTATCAATCATGCCTTGTACTTTCCTAGATACTGCACTTGCACAGAGCACATTGCAAACACATTAAAATCAATCCAATGCATATGTTTAACAGTTTACCAACTCCACCATGTTTTAAAAAAACACCTCCTTCAATACAATCTTTGCCTCAATGTTTTCCATCCATCTATTATCTGCACCTGCTTATTCCAGTGGAAGGTCACATTGAGGTTGGAGCATATCCCAGCGGTCATTATGCAAGATGTGCTGTACCCTGGACAGGCCACCAGTCTATTGCAGGACTGACAAATACAGACAGACAAACTCTTTCACAGCGACTGTCAATTTAGAGTCACCAATCCAGATAGCCTGCATGTCTCTGGACATGGGAGGAAGCCGGAGCACCTGGACGGAACCTATGAAACATGAGGAGAACACACATTTGCCATGTAGAATGAACCAGGTCGGACGTGAACCTGGGAACCTTCTAAGTGCGGGGTAGCAGTGCTAATCACTAAGTCACTGAGCTGCCTCTTTTGTGTTATTTATTAATTTATCTTGGGCGAAGACGACGAAGAAGAGGAGGAAGATACAGAGGACAGGGTGAGATGGAAACGATTGATCTGCTGTGGCGACCCCTAACGGGAACAGCCGAAAGACAAAGAAGAAGTAGTTGTTTGAGTTGTTAAAAATACATTTATTATTATTATTATTGGGGTGGTGGACAAGTGGTGAAGTTTGCTTGTGTCCAGTACGAAAGGTTCCCAGTTCCAGGCCACTCCTGCTCTTTCTTCATGTAATGTGGAGTTGCGAAGGACATCTGGTCTTAAACCTCAACATGCAGATCCACCTTGAATCTGCTGTGGTGGCCCCAACTGAAACAAGGAAGATGTCAAAGGGACTTAATATTATTATGCCCTGCAACAGGCTGGTGATGCACTGCTGAACTCACAATGCATCAGTTTTTTGAGTGTGGCAATAAAACTGATTTACATGTGTTATACCAAAGGTTGCCATTACTTATGCAACCCATCCGCTTGGCTTTGATATTTTTATTTACCGTATTTTTCAGACTATAAGTCACACTTTTTTACATGTTTTGGCCGGGGGCGTGAACTATACTCCAGAGCAACTTATAAATGAAAAATACAACGGTAGATTCTCAATTAATTTACCGCAATAAAACAATTTTACGTGACAGAGTCGCTCTATGTTTTAAAATGGCCACCGGAAATGGAAATGCAATGCATCATGGGCACTGTAGTATGGCGGCCGACCTATAGGTCACGCTGGTCACGATAACCAATCAGAAAGCAGAACACTGGACATGTATTCCTCACCTCACCCAGACAATGATTGTGAAACAGCGTGTGAAGCAGACAAAAACGGTGCTTGCTGTTATTCCGGGAGGGCTAACAAAACAGCTTCAACCCGTGAGCAGAGTGTTTAAGTTGACGCTGAGAGCTGCATGGGAGCATTGGGTGAGCGACGGCGGAGGATTTGGGTTTGCACTTAGAAGGAGCTGGCATCAACACCACGGGGAGGTCATGAGCTGCGCAGGTAGGTGCTGCATGAACATCGGCACCTGACACCTGGTGTGTACTATGGTCCACAACGGGTAATATGTTAGAAAAGAACCGTTCAGTGATGGTGCGGGTTATGATTCGGCTCGCAATGTGGTCCACAAAATACAAACATATCCGTAGGTAAAATGCAGCTCACGAGAGGGCACTCA
Source organism: Thalassophryne amazonica (assembly GCF_902500255.1). Classification (NCBI taxonomy): domain Eukaryota; kingdom Metazoa; phylum Chordata; class Actinopteri; order Batrachoidiformes; family Batrachoididae; genus Thalassophryne; species Thalassophryne amazonica. The sequence continues at coordinate 118,890,197 of NC_047106.1, read as the reverse complement.
AGGCTTGTGTGACTGTTCCTGCGACTTCTGACTACCATAGAAAAATAAAAAATTTCAGCATTACTGATAACTTAACAAGACAACGGAGAAGGCCCGAAAAAAATGCCACCAAAAAGAAAATCATACTCTGCAGATTACAAGTTGCGACTGGTGAAATATGCATCCGAAAACGGTAGCCGTCACAATATTATCATCTGAACTTTGTTAACATACCTGTATGTCCATGCGACTTATACTCCGGTGCAACTTATTTATGGTTTATTTTTCTTTACAATGGATAAAGTGGCTGGTGTGGCTTATACTCCGGTGCGACTTATAGTCCGGAAAATACGGTAATTTATATCGAGATGCAGAGATTTGCTTTCAGTTTGTGTTTAAGAAGGACAACTGTTGTGCTGCCTTGGTGTGTTGCTCCCCCTACCTTTCTGTTTCTTGCAGGCACCGCCCCATGGAGCTGATGTCCACACGTATGCACAATCATCGCCACCTGTATATATACCCTGGTTCATCCACTTCACATTCGCCAGAAACTCTGTTGTCCCTAGCGGTACCTGGCTCTTGTAGCTGCCAGACTATGTCTATTTCTGTGAGTTTATCAGAAACAGTAACCTCTCTGTTTCTTGTTCCCAGACGTTGTCTGCTGCCAGTCAGCTCCATGGGCAGCCACCTGGTTCCAGTTCCAGACCTGTTCCAGCCTGTGCCTTCTGAGTCCAGTGACCTCCTTTTATTTCATAATTCCATTTATACCTGTATTCATTATTGTAATAAATTGTTACTCCTTTTACTCTTTCTCAGCTTCCTGCATTGTTTGGATCCAAATTTGGATTTCCACGGCTCGGCCATAAGAATAATTTTAGAAATTTTAATATAGAGAGGCCTGAATTACTTTTTGTGTTTGAAATGGCATAAACAAATTAAAATGTGTAAAGACCCAAGGGGTGAATACCTTTGCAAGGTACTGCATAAAGGCCTGTTGGTGCCAGTGTTTATCACCAGATTTCACAACACGAAACAAATGAATCTATGACTCCTTCTGGCTAGGACTTCAGTCTGAAACAAGTTTCTTTCCAAGCCAAGGCCAGTACCCATTTACAGCTGGGTGTACTGGGACAACACAGACTAAGGACACAGACAGGTAATGTAACTGGGTATTGAACCCAGGTCTAGATATTGGTTGCCCAAGTCCTTATCCTACTCAGCTACCTGGTCCTTGCCATGGTAAGACATACACAATAATACGGGAAGTGAAAACCATGTATGGATTATTTGGTAATTTACCTTACTTGACGGTGCTATCCAATACATAAGGGCCAACACAGGCAGCCCAGCAGCTACACCAAGCACAAGGAAGATTTTAACTGCTGCGGTTTGCTGCCGTAGCCCAGACAAGTTCTCGTACCAGATGGAGAGGAGCTGTTGCTGGCAGTTTGGATGAGCCACAAACTGCTCCAGTGAAACATGAATGCGTGTATGTGTGTGTGTGTGTGTGTGAGTGAGAGAGAGAGACAGAGAGGGAGAGAAAAGGACCAGAAAAGTCATCATGAGAACAATGGCAACAGTCACATTGCTTAAAAATGTATGTTTTCTGTTCTCTCAGCTTACCTTTTTCACTTCATATTTTATTGCAAGCTTTAACCTCAGAAGGTTTTGTCTGCTGAAGGTTTCAGAATTTCTAAATAATTCAGTGTCACCCTTAATGATAGCTTCCACCTCTTCTGTGTTCCGACACAAATCCAGGAGTTCCACTACAAAGTCTTTACACTGCATGGACAATTTCTTGTAGTCATTCTTGATAAAAAAAAGAGAAAAAAGAGAAAAAATAGACATCCACAACATCTCCAATGAGAATTGCTCATCAGTAATAACTTTTAGTGGTAATCAATTATGTCATGAAAACAAGTTAATCGGTGAATTCAATCAGGGACCAAGTCCATGAAACATTTTTTAACAGGTGCAAGTTTTTATTATTTTTTTCAAGGTAATGTTATGGTCTTAGCATCATGCCTTTGACACCTATAGTACCCCACTAAAGGCAATAAATCACAAAATGTGGTGGCAAATGACACTTCAGTTTAGGTGGGTGACCAAATAAAGACAATGGAGTTGGGACTTTGTTGAATTAAATAGTTCAAACTTTACATAAAAAGGACAAATCATGTCTTGTTTATTCAGAATTATTTTTATTTCAAATCTAATATGAAAGGAACACTATATATGACCACTTTTGGCTGTAATTTGCATCTGCATACTTGCATCTCATCTCATCATGGGGGATAAGTTCCTATTTTCCCTGGAAGAAAACTTCATTTCAAATTTGACATGAAATGAAGTAATGATGTGGACACAAATTCTGACTCATTGTCTACACCTCGGATATCAGTGATCACTAACTTATTAAGGAAAGCCTGTGCCTCTAGGAAAGTTTCTGAACATCTCAAAATTTAGCTGCCTTGACACCAAGCAGCTCAGTGTAGAGAGACTGTTGTGGAAAAGTAATGGTCCTGATATTAGGCTTTAAAAGGTGGAAACTACTTGTAACTTCTGAAGACATATTAATACTAAACTCAATGTTATTCCTAAGGGCCCCTTCACACATAGTGCGAATATGTACAACTCAGGACGACTCCCGTCGGGATAGCTCACATGAGCGAACCATGAAACATTGCGCTGACGGGCAGGGCATTGCACGATGCCACTGCGACAGTTTGTGCATGTGGGAACACAGTGTGAGCAGCTGTGTGATGTGGTTACACATAGTGCAGCTGCTGTGAAGAAAAAAAATAAAAAATACTTGTTGCACCGGTTTCGTACATGTGAGAACACAGTGCGAGCAGCAGTGCAATGTGTAACCACATCACGCAGCTGCTTTGAAAATAAAAAAATAAAAAATACATGTCACCCACAGGATTCTAACCCACATTTTCCAAAAGCTCTGATTGCCAGCCAGAAACTTTACCACTGAGCTACGATCGCTGTCCTGTGAAAAGTGCAGGAAAATGCCTGATATCAGGATGGACATGGACGTATTTAAAATAAATAAAACCACACACCATATAAAAATATTGCATTTCATTGAATCCCTCTTATCAAGCGGACAATACAAATATGATCCCTCTGTTCCTCTGTAGATGATCCATGGACAGATGTACAGTCATGAAATGACATGAATGGTAAGCACGTCGCTCTTCTCATGTCCACATCTGCTGGTCGGGTGTGTCCAGCCACCCTGCGCACGTGTCCTGCATGGCACACGTGTCTTGTGGTCAGCACGCCACGGGACTGACATCGCATCATGTGGAACAGAGCTCACATGGGTGATGTGACAGTCAGATCACCCGCTGCGTGTTATGATCTGACGGTCCGTTTCAACCTGGGGGCAGCCTGCCAATGCTCGCTCACTGCAGCCCCTCGCCACAGCGATATATGTTTTTATTTATGTCCAGTGTTGCCACAGTTACTTTGAAAAAAATAATCCAATTACTGATTACTCCTTGAAAAAGTAACTTAGTTAATTTACTGATTACTCAATTGTAAAAGTAACTTAGATTACTAGTTACTTTTTTAGTTACTTTCCCCAGCTGTCGACAACAACCCTCTGCCACCTCAACATGACAGTGATACTTGTTTTGCCAAAACTCACTGTATAGTCACCCTTTCTTGACTTCAATGAAAACAAATACTTGTTTTATAAAAAGTAAAATAAAGACCTCCTTCTTGACCTCATATTTAACTATTGACAGCACTGTAACAGTAAAACTTCTGATTTCTAACCTACATTGTTTATAAATGTAACTATTAAATTCTTTCTCACATTTTTCTAACATTTAAATTCTCTCTAAATATTTTACTTGTCGAAATTATTATTATTATTATAAGTAGTATTAGTAGTTGTAGTAAAAAAAAAAAGGCTTCAAAACTGGACCGTTAATCTAGGGGTGTTGTGTGTGTGTGTGGGGGGGGGGGGGGGGGGGGCACATCCTTGCCCCACACCCCCAATCCATCTGGACTCGCCCCTGCTTTGGCGTTTGAGCACAAAGAATGGATAACATTTATTTATGCAAAAAACATGACCAGATTTACAGGTAAGAAAGTTTTATTGCGTTTTCACATCATGTGGTACTCAGAAAGAGAGTTTAGGTGCATTTGAGTGGAAAATAGTGTTAGTTGTTGACGCATCGCGGAGGATCAGCTGTTTTTAGCGTGCAGATACGGAGCGGCTCAGCTCAGAATTCTAAATAAAGGAGGAACAAAGCAGAAAAATGTATTTGTAAAACTCAGTGCAGGTATGCTGTTGTCACCACGCTTTAAGAGGTGAGGACGAGTTGTAGCTGCTGCAGAAAAGTGCGGATGAAAAGCTCACAGCTCGCTTAAAGTGGGCAGTTTAGTCGAACCCCGACCCCCTGCCCACGGACTAAGATTAATGCTGCTATCGACCCACAATGCAAAAATAATAGTAATGCATAGTGACTTGGAGAAGTATCTTTAATCTGATTACTGATTTGGAAAGATTAACGTGTTAGATTACTTGTTACTGAAAAAAGTGGTTAGATTAACGCGTTACCGGCATCACTGTTTATGTCCACGTAAGGACAGGAAGCAGACACGCGAGTCACAGTGGGCAGTTGTCAGTTCATGTCTGTCCAAACACAGTATGTGTTGTCCAGCTGGGATGTCCAGAATGACAGATCTCCACAGCCACTTCTGTTGGTGACCACACCTCCTGGTAGTTCAGCACACACACCATGTCACTGTCTCTGTTTGCAAAGCCACACTCATGGGGAACATAAACAAATTTAACATCCACCTCGACAGTGATTGTCTGCTGACTGTTGTCATGTTAATAGTACGACTGGCCACAAATTTTTTAAGTGCCATGTGAGTGGTGTTAGATGTTCGTGTGCGTCACCTGGAATTTGGCCAACACCTGTCGCGAGAGGGTTCGATGGGCTTGCACAGCGACATTCTGTCTTTCAGCCGCTGGTGTACGCAAATAGTTGTAGCAACAGGTGTATGAGGTGTATCTGCAACAATGGCCCAACTCCTGGAGTTGGGCTTGTCTTGATCTCACTGTATGAAATACATTAAGAATAATTACATGATGCTTGGGAGTTGAGACCTTCTTTCACATAATGGGTCAACGGTCAGGTCTACATTTACTGATCTCACCATGTTGCTAAGGGTAATACAACCCCAATTCCAATGAGAGTGGCATGTTTACCACTGTGTTACATCACCTCTCCTTCTAACAACACTCAATAAGCATTTGGGAACTGAGGACACTAATTGCTGAAGCTTTGTAGATGGAATTCTTTCCCATTCTTGCTTGATGTACGACTCGAGTTGTTCAACAGCCGGGGGGCTCCGTTGCCGTATTTTGTGCTTCATAATGCGCCACACATTTTCAATGGGTGACAGGTCTGGACTGCAGGCAGGCCAGTCTAGTACCTGCACTCTTTTACTAATGGAAGCCACGCTGCTGTACATATTCAGAATGTGGCTTGGCATTGTCTTGCTGAAATAACCAGGACATCCCTGAAAAAAGATGTTGCTCGGATGGCAGCATGTGTTGCTCCAAAACCTACATGTACCTTTCAGCATTGATGGTGCCATCATAGATGTGTAAGTTGTCCATGCCATGGGCACTAAGACACCCCCATACCATCACAGATGCTGGCTTTTGAACTTTGCGCTGGAACAATCTGGATGGTCTTTGTCCTCTTTGTCCGGAGGATACAACGTCCATGATTTCCAAAAACAACTTGAAATGTGGACTCATCAGACCACAGCACACTTTTCCACTTTGTGTCTGTCCATTTCAAATGAGCTCGGGCCCAGAGAAGGCGACGGCGTTTCTGGATGTTGTTGATGTATGGCTGTTGCTTTGCATGGTAGAGTTTTAACTTGCACTTGTAGTTGTAGCGACAAATTGTGTTAACTGACAATGGTTTTCTGAACTGTTCCTGAGCCCACGCGGTAAGATCCTTTATACAATGATGTCGGTTTTTAATGCAGTGCTGCCTAAGGGATCGAAGGTCACAGGCATTCATTGTTGGTTTTTGGCCTTGCCGCTTACGTGTAGAAAGTTCTCCATATTCTCTAAATCTTCTGATTATATTATGGACTGTAGATGATGGAGTCCCTAAATTCCTTGCAATTGAACATTGAGAAACATTGTTCTTAAAATGTTGGACTATTTTTTCATGCAGTTGTTCACAAAGCGGTGATCCTCGCCCCATCTTTGCTTGTGAACGGCTGAGCCTTTTGGGGATGCTCCTTTTATACCCAATCATGACACTCATCTGTTTCTAATTAACCTGTTCACCCGTGGAATGTTCCAAACAGGTGTTCTTTGAGCATTCATCAAGAATGAACTGGAAGAACTGGAGTATGTAAACTTTTGATGAGAGTCATTTGGGTAATTCCTGTTGTCAGTGAAAAAGTTTTGTGTAATCATTCATATTCTCAAAAAAATGCCCCCCCACCCACAAAAAATCTAAAGTTCTGCCAGGGTATGTAAACTGTTGAGCACAGCTGTACAGGCTCAAATATATACATACATTCATTGAAACCTTTTGATTAGTGAAAATTAGATTCTACAGTGTCTTTTAATGTGACAAGGCCAAGGGCTATTTAGTCATTGTTAGTGATCCTGATTGACTACAACTGGTAGTTTGTCTTTGCCAGCATAAAAAGGATGTGAATACTCAAGCAATACTAAAGCACAATCGGTCTCTTGGAGCCATTTCTAAGCAAGTGCAGATTCCACAATCATTAGTTCTAACAATTGTGCGTTAAGTACAAGTTTGGCAGATGTGTCACCACTTTAGGACCCCCTCACACATCATGCGAATTTGGTTGAATTGCACGCAAAAGTGTGCATGAAGCAGGAATCATATGTAAAACATATAATTTCATAGCTGTTTCCAATGCCTTGTACACCTGTTGCAACAACTATTTGTGCATGCCAGCGGCTGAAAGACAGTGTGCGCTGTGCAAGCCCATTGAACCCTCTCGCGGCAGGTGTTGGCCAAATTCCAGCTGACATGCACAAACATCTAATACCGCTCCCATGGCACTTATAAAATGTGTGGTCATTCGCACTGTCATCACGAAAACAGTCTGCAGATACTCACTGTCAAGCTGGATGTGAAATTTGTCTAAGTGCCCCCACGGGTGTGAAGCTGCAAAAAGCCACGTACATGTGGTGCATGTGTCTCACACATGTGCGTGTGTCGCCCCCGCCCTCCACTCCCACAACACATCTGGCGTACTGGGGGGTGGCGCACACTATAACCATAAAATACTTATATGTATGTACAGATATGATCACATGGGGCCGGACAACCAGGTCTGATTGCACACAGCACGGGGAGGGGCCTGTCAGCTGATCACAGCACACTGACAGCTGGATGACAGACACAGAAACCACTGCCAGAACAGTTATATAAATAATTACAATACCTACAGCTGCAGTTACATGACAAATAACGAAAATGAATGACCATATAACACAGAGTGACATGTTGGGTCTGGCACTGAACAACAGAGGGGGTGTGTCCGCGTCACAGCCACGGCTGTAAAGATCTCTGCTCCTGGATGTCCCAGCTTGAGAACACGTTCTGAGTTTGGAAGGATGTGAACTTACAACATTCCTCCGTGATGCGCATGTCTCTGTCTGCTCTCCCCACATGGAAATATATAAAACATCTCTCACCTTTGCTACGGGCTGCAGTGGCTGGACACAGCGCACTTCCTCCATGTCTTTGTTGATTTCAGGGCATTTTTCCGCATTGATTACAGGCCAGTGATGGTATGCGCAGTGGTCAAGTTTCTGTCTGTTAATTAGAGCTTAGTGATTCGAATCCCGTGAGTGACATTTCTTTTTTTTAACCAGGGTTATTTAACCGCGGGGGTTCTGCATTGCGTCCCCTTTTATGTGTTATTTTATCACCCAGTGATATTTGTTGGTTTTATATTTTATTGTTCTCCACATCAGCGGTGTGATTGGTGCAAGCTGCTCACACGGTTTTCCTACTCGAAAGACCCATCGCATGCACGAACCATCAACACCGGGACTGGGCACGCCTGCCCCTCGGCACGATTTTCGTGGTTCGTCAATCATACGAGCTGTTTAGTCACCCTGAGTTGTATGTAATCGCAATAGGTGTGAAGGGCCCTTATCAAGGTATGGATTGGAAGTACACCCAACTGTCACCATCAATGAGAGGAAATTGTTAGGATGCTTCAAGAACAACCCGGAACCACTGAGGCTCAGGCCGGCCTGAACTGGAACTGCTGGAACACCAGTGTCACTTCCACAGTGAAGTGAGTTTTACTTTGTCATGGACTGAGAGGGGCTGAGTAAGAATGTATGCCAGACGATACAAAGGTTGAGCGTATTTGCCATAGTGACAACAGTATGCTTGGAGAAGTAAAGATGAGGCTTTCAATCAAACCTAAGAACACTGTACCAAGTCTCAAACATCGTGGTGGTACATCACGTCTGGGGCTGTTTTGCTGCTGGTGGTTGCTGTGCATTATACAAGTTGGACGGGATAATAAAGGAGGGACTACCATCCAAATTCTTCAACGGAAATATCAGCTCTCCCCAGTTTCTCTGTGATCGAAGTTAACACACATAGTCAATGCACAAAACCCACTCAACTGTGGACATTTTGATCCATAGCTCTTCTTCAGTTCCTCAAAATATCACTTGGTTCATTAATAAAATAGCTTTTTCTGAGCAGAAAGCGGTCTGAGGACACTTTCTATTTTTGATTGTTTGACTAATTTTTCCCAGCACCCCATGTTTATTTGGTTTGAATGTTCATGCCTTTGGACACTTTTTGTTGATCAGGTTTATGAATGAGATCAGAAAGGATTCTCCATAGACTATGTTATTCAAAAATAACATTGTGGTCTGCAGTGAAGGTAAGAAGCAGGGTGCGGTGATGTGTACTGGAGAGAAAGGGAATGAAAAGCAGTCAATGTGGAGTACATGGGCATAATGAGAGCAGGGTGAATGGTGTGTCTGAACGTCATGTCAGTGAATTCTTGGGGCCAACGTTTACAAATAAGGAGTGGTTTGGAGAGGTGAAGAAGAGAGCACAGGCGGGTGGATGGAAATAACAGAAGTAGTGATTTGTAATAGAGTAACAAGAGTGAAAGGGAAAGTCAATACTGAGACCAATTATGATGTATGGCTTAGAGATTCTGGCTTTGACACAAAGAGAAGTTGATGTTTTGTGCCACAAGATTGAATGGCCTCTCAAAGAATATTATTTATATTGGATGCTGTACATTTAGAGATGGCGATGTCCACATTTGTCACCAGTGTTGCCACAGTTACTTTGAGAAAGTAATCCAAATGCTGATTACTCCTTGAAAAAGTAACTTAGTTACTTTACTGATTACTCAATTTTAAATGTAACTAAGTTAGATTATTAGTTACTTTATTAGTTACTTTCAGTAGCTGCCAATAACACCTGCGCTGCCACCAGTCAACATAAATACTCACTTTATTGGAACTGCATTTTTAACAGTAGTGTAAGTGTATGTCCTGAAAAAAAAAAGTTTTTGTAAATCATGAAATACATAAATACTTGTTTTATAAAAAAAACATAAAATAAAGACCTCATATTTAACTGTTGACAGCACTGTAACCATAAAACGTATAAATTATAATCTACATTGTTTATAAATGTAACAATTAAATTCTTTCTAAACATTTTAGTTGTTGAAATTATTATTATTATCATTATTATAAGTAGTAGTAGCATGAAAAAATGTCTTCAAAAATGGACTTTTAATCTAGGGATGTTGTAGGAGCTGCAGCCCCCCCCCCATGCCCCCTTTCCATGTGGATTCGCCCCTGGTCCGCCATCTGAGCAGGAAGAATGGATATTGTGTATGTATGCAAAAAGCATGACCAGATTAACAGGCAAGAAAGATTTATCTGCAAACATGGGACTGGGCTGGTCGGACAACCCTGCTTTATACTATATAAAAATACAAAAATAATAGTCACGCACAGTGACTCCGAGAAGTAACTTTAATCTGATTATTAGTTGGTAAATACTGTAGCCATCGCTGGGCCGGTCACTAAATTTGTGAACTGCAATGCTGCAGTGCATCATGGGAGTATGGGGTTTGGGAGTTTTTAAGCGCTGTTATTGCGTTTCATGTTAGTTTAATAGTGTGGTTGGAGTTATTGATTTAGTGTGTTTAATAGTCCAATTGGGTTAGTCAAGTTTAGTTAAGTTTTCTGTTGTCACATAAGTAAAAAGTGTATTACGTTGATGCTTTCTACCATTTCCCATGTTGATGGGGTTGCAAAACAACACCTCCTTGTGGCAGAGTGCAGAAAAGCTCTGACTGTCTTGTTCTTCCACACCACTTGCCGTAATATTAATGTGTTATATTACTTGTTCCTGAAAAAAGATGTCAGATTAGAGTAACGTGTTACTGGCATCGCTGTTTGTCACAATGTTATGTGGTATGACTTCTAAGGACACTGTGTCTGAATCCCTCCAGATCTAAGGTCAGACTCAGCATCTGAAACCTTTTGATTTGGCCACTGGGAGACTGGCACATTTCAAACATTTTTGATTTTCTCTGATATTATATGATATCTGATATCTGTGATATTCCTCCACTGACTCAAATAATTTACTCAAGGGATGTCACCAAGGCCCATTTTTCTGATAGTTAGTCTACGCACCTACACCTATTGGTTAGAATATGAACAATACAACACAGATATGCAGCATATTTATCTGGTATAGATTAATTTTACTGCAGATGTATATGTCAAAGTAGAGTCTGCGATTTGGTAGAATTGGAGATTCTACTAGTAGAATCTCCAATTCTACCAAATCGCAGACTCTACTTTGACATATGCATTATGCATTTCATGAAAACAAAAATAATAACAAAATAATACCTTAAAGTAATACCTTAAACTCCTTTTCGATGTTGGCCAGAAGTGCAAGCTCATTGCTCAGCTCCAGAGCTGCCATCACAGGATCCTCATTGGACAGGCAGAGGTAAGCTGGACTGGCCAATCCTTTATATGCATTGATGCGTGACTGTGAATGGCTAAAACAATCAGGCCCCCGCTGCTCGCTACAGGACCTGCACTGGCAGAAGTAGTCATGGGGTTGTTCTATATGGGCCCCCTTTATTAAGAGTATGTGCACTATTTCATACTGGTTGCACTGGGAAGCAAGAATAATTGGAGTGATGTCATGAGAGAAACGTGTACCATCTTCATCACAGGCAAAGAAGTCATCATGCGTCTCTGTCTGACTCAGGCTGTTAGTCAGCCGCTGGCCATCTGCAAAGGCAGGATGGCTCAATATGGACTCCACTATGCTGATATAACCTTTACTGATGGCTAACAGCAAAGCATCTCCTATTCTAGCAAGTTCCCTATTCTTAAGTAGGAGCTCAGTCACCTCCAAATGCTCGTTGGCCACAGCCAGCTGCAGTGCATTCTGGTCGATGTAGTTCACACAGTTGATGTTAAGATCCGGTACTTCCTCAAGCAACTGCTGCACTTGAAGAATGTCGCCATATTCTGCAGCATCTAAGAAAAACTCTTCTGTGATAGAAACAGTGGAGGAAGTGTTGGTACAAAACACAGAACTGGCACCACGTAAACTTTGTCTCCGGGGTTTGGTCATGATGTGCTGCAGTGTCATGCCTTTTCCTTTATTGGTCCATCTAAAATCAAGAAAATATATCAAAATCAGAAACTGGGGATTAAAAATAACTGGGGGGGGGGGGGGGGGGGGAGTAAGAGTGTGTATTGTGGAACTGTAAGACAGGTTATAATATGTCCTTAAAGATTGTAACATTTGATTGAAGGGTTAAGTTTGCAATATTTTCAAAATGTTTGTATTATGTTTCTCTAAAGACATGCACTGATCTTATATACAGTACCACTCAAACGTTTTGGACACACTTTCCCATTCGGTTGAATGGTAGTATATAAAAGTTTGGGTACCCCTAATGATTTCCATGATTTTCCTTTATAAATCATCGGTTGTTTGGATCAGCAATTTCAGTTTAATATATCATATAGCAGACAAACACAGTGATATTTGAGAAGTGAAATTAAGTTTATAGGCTTTACAGAAAGTGTGCAATGTGCCAATTTTGTTTAAATAATTATTGCACACTTTCTGTAAATACTAGAAACTTCATTTCACTGCTCAAATATCAGTGTGTTCATCTGCTATATGATATATTTAACTGCAATTTCTGATCCAGACAGTCAATGATTTATAAAGGGAAATCATGAAAATGATCAGGGGTGCCCAAACCTTTGCATACAACTGTATGTGCATTTGTGATGCTGATAGAAATCTACAGTTTTGATCTACACCAAATTTGGTGTACTGCTAGCTTAGATCACTGGGCTTCGTAATGTAATATTTAAAATATTTTTTATTGTGCATTTAACAGAATATTCACGTCTTCTTTGGTCTACTGCTTAATCCCTTCAGGCATGCTGTGGCTAAAAATAGCTTGGCCTATATCCGGGTAAAGGTTTAAAGAGGTGGAGCAAAGGCAAGCACCTGTGTGATCCATGCAAGACAAATACAGCCAGTCCCCCTCTCTAATCAGTCCACCTGTCTGATCGATCCCCCTGTCTTCATTGCACATGCGTCATTTCGGAGCGTCAGCAGTGAATAACCGATTATCGCCTCGTTTCTGCTTGAAAGTGACTTTAGAATGATTTAAAGTGTAGGCGAGTGTAGGTGATACAATATGTAATTTTTTTTTAGTATTTTAGACTAAAATTAAATAACAGTTTGAAATTTATCCTTTCCTGGTGTGCAGTTACTGAAAAGATAAATATTTGGATTTTGAACTGCATGCCACTAAAAAACAGGAATTTCTGGGTGAGTCCCAACATTGAAGAAGAAGGAGGAAGTGGAATTAGTGCCAGAACCATTATCTTAATAGTCCCATTAATTTATGGATTTTCACAGGCTACTGACAGCCTCGTTTCCACTGAGTGGTTCGGGTCGATACTGCAAGGTGTTATAGGTGTCAGAATGGTTCATTCTCACCGGCAGAATCCTTTTGATTGGCAGGTGGAACACTTATTTTGACGAGTACGCACACACGATGTCTGTGGCTTCTCCACACGAGACAGAGGCAAAACTGAGCATTTTCACATTATTTTATTTTATTTCATTGTTTTGTGGATCATGGGATAATTTCTTTGTGTGCAGACTGAGTCATTATGAGCAGATGAGGCACTGTCAGTCTTTCAACTTGTGGCGCAAAGCGACCCACAGTGGAGCAAGAGGAGGCTCCATTAACAGCAAAGACTTGATCCATCAGCTGCAATAATGGATTACACCTGTAACCTGGCACCAAATTGCCCTGTGATAAATTGACTTTTCTTCAGCCAGGACATAAGGAATTGAATTATTTGCAGATGTCGTTTTAGAAAGGCGGATACATTTTCATCAGACTGAAGATGATCTCACTGAAACAGACAGGTAAGACTATATTATTTACTCCTTGTGTGAACGGTTTTAATATTTAATAATGTGTTATGCTACTAACGTACAGTACGCTAATTGTATTCAAGAAGGAAACAATATGTTATGTGCAGACACGAGTTGAGGAGCGCGACCAGCGTCTGACTGAACCCAGCGCTAAATAACCAGAAAGCGTTCCAAAAACAAAACAAATTTATTTTCCTTCTGTGCAATAACTGTGTACAACATAAATGTGCGGTTATCTGGCGAGGTGAAGGACGGCGCGCTCTCCAGCACTCAAATGGATCGAAGCCCGACGCTCCTGGACCCAGACTCACCGCCGAACACCCCCCAGGTGGACACGACAAACTGACTGTGAAGGATGGAAAAGGTGAGGTAAGTCAACAGCTACAACAAATATCCTTCAAAGGCACACACTATCAGCAACACATTCAAGTCTGAATTTAAGCTTTATGTAAATGAGCAGCTTCTCACAACAGGTGGAGGATCATCAGTCCGTACACCACGGCAGTGAGAAGCGAGCTGCACAATTCTCATCAATGTTCAAATATACTGCGTAACAAAATACCAAATTACTGTTAACACTTATTCAGACAATAATCACCTCTGATGTGTGCTGACAGCATGTGTCCCTCACCCGTCCTCCTTCACAGGCACGATGTGTCAAACCCAGGCGCGGTCCTCAGCGTCTCACAAACGAACGTCACAAGGTCGAGTTCCCGGCAATTCTGCTTGAACCACTCATGGCTTAAATGCAGAACGCCATCTCATTATCTGCTTCAGCTGAAAGTCTTTAAGTTTACACGTGAGCATCATCCACAGGTGCAGCTAATAATGCTGATGAGGGTGAAGGACTCTTCTGCCAGCACCGTCTCCACAGACAAAAAACCAGTTTGCATACCACTTGGAGAGCAAAGAAAAGAAAACAACACCAAAATGTCCAGCCAAACCCCCCAACACACAACACAATATTTTTTTATAAATAGCTGATATTTTCAGTCCCCTGTGTCATTTTTCAGATTTGAAATGTATGTACCTGTTTCTAAAAAAAAAAAATCCACACTTCCTCATCACTTTTTTCTGATATCAGATAGAAAAACAAACTTTTTTAAATCAGTTGATTATGACCAAACAGCTGCCAAAAAAACAAAAACAAAAACAAAAAAACAGTTTATCACCTGCATGCCAAAATCGTCTACATTATTTATTTATTTATTTTACAATTACCATTCTGTGTTCTGAACTCTGCTAATATCGTCACTGTTGTCAGACTGAAGGTTTTCCTCCAAGGTTTTGTCTCCCTCATTGTCATCTAAATAAGGCTTAAAACACTAAGACTGTGTCCCCATAGCTTCTTTAGAAACACTTTCAGACTGGACATATAAAGCAGGTCCCGTTCTCCTGCTGACATAGCAACAGTATGGCCGCGGGTATGCCGGTATGACCTGCAGTGCCACGTATAATAATGTCCACCCCCCTGCCCGGAGCACAAAGGCACTGTTGAAATGTATGTGGCACGCTTTATCACAATAATTATTATGGATTTTTATCACGTACAGTGAATATGAACAGCGGGTATCAAACCGAAAGCTCCGTGCGCTGCTGCGCACACAGTGCTGCAAAACTGACCAGGCTGTTATATCCACAAGAAACCTTACAGTACAGATATTTGTCCAGTCCTTCCAATGGGTGACGTAAATAATGTGAACTATTGTTTCCATCATAACACGGGCAGCTGCGCCTCTCCGTGGTGCACAGTAAGGCATCATTGCACACGTCAGGCTCGGAGCTGGAGGAATCTCACGCTTTAATAAATGATCGCCTTCTAAATCTGGAGGAGATATCACATGGAGCTTGTGCCAGGCCGTTACACCATTAATAAACATGAATCTCACCTCCAAAAGTGGTCCAGGAGTGTGTCACAGCTCGCACATGAACATGAAGCCAGGACAGCAGCCTGTGGTTAGAATTTTCTCACCACGCCATTTATCCTCCTGACTGCGTCAGATTATGACAATATATGCCATGCTTCCAGCACATTCTTGCTATGTGTGTTATTGTTCATGATTTTTTAAAATATCAACATTTCATAATTTTTAGTGATTATTTGTGCACATTTTTTGGTGTCACCTACACGTTTTATTTTGTCATCTGATGGTTAATAATCACAATATTCCCTTTGATCGGTTTGGGTGTAGAGAGAGTCAGACTCAGAGGTGCTGGGTTTCATTAACCTCAGGTGATTTTTAGGACTTTCTACAATTCATTATTAAATATTGCTGAATTTATGTGAAAATGATTGTTGTACAAAAGCTTGGCAGATCTATTGCTGAGATAGATGATGACTGGAGTGCAGTTTTAAGCAGAAACGAGGCAATAACTGGTTAATTGCTGCTGATGCTACGAAATGACGCATGTGCAGTGAAGGCAGGGGGACCGATCAGACGAGGGGCTGATCAAACTGTGACACTGGAACGCACACCCATCTGAGATTTATCTATTAAGATACAGCTAACAGATTTACATTGGTTCAGGTGTTTTACTAAAATCAGTTTTTTATGAATTGGAAGATGATTTTCATGTCAGCTGTGAAAATAAAATAAAAAACATACAAGCCACCTACGGGATTCAAACCTGCACTTTCCAAAAGCTCTGATTGCCAGGCAGAAACTTTACCACTGAGCTACCGTCGCTGTCCTGTAAAAGGTGTGGGGAAATGCCTGATAACACGTCTGCTGACTGTTGTCGTGCTAATAGTGCGAATAGTCACACATTGTGCCAAGCAAGCGGTGTTAGAAGTTCGTGTATAAGTTTGAATTTGGCCAACACCTGCTGCGAGAAGGTTTAATGGGTCTCACAGCGCACACTGTTTCAACCGTTGTTGTGTGCAAATAGCTGTAGCAACAGGTGTATGAGGTGTTGGAGGAAGCTATGATTTTACACATATTGCATACGATTCCTGCTTCATGCACACTTCATGCTCAATTTGACCACATTCGTACGATGTGTGAAGGGGCCCTTAGAGTACATTTGACACCTAGTGGAAGTAGAAGCAAGAAGGGGCATTTTTACATCCACCAAGGATGTAATAAAATCACTCACTCACTCATCTTCCACCGCTTATCTAGGATTGGGTCGCAGGGGCAACAGCTCTAGCAGGGGATCCCAGACTTCCTTTACTCGGGCCACATAGACCACCTCTGACTGGGAGATCCCGAGGCGTTCCCAGGCCAGTGAGGAGATATAATCTCTCCACCTAGTCCTGGGTCTTCCCTGGGGTCTCCTCCCAGATGGACAGTGCCTGGAACACCTCCCTAGGAAGGCACCCTAGGGGCTTCCTTACAAGATGCCTGAACCACCTCAGCTGGCTCCTTGCGACACGAAGGAGCAGCAGCTCTACTCTGAGCTCCCCACGCATGACCGAGCTTCTCACCTTATCTCTAAGGGAGACACCAGCCACTCTCCTAAGGAATCCCATTTCGGCCGCTTGTACCTGTAATCTAGTTCTTTCAGTCATGACCCATCCCTCATGACCATAGGTGAGAGTACGAACAAAGATTGACCAGTAGCTCGAGAGCTTCACTTTTTGGCTCAGCTCCCTTTTCATCACAACAGTATGGTAGAGCGAATACAATACCACCCCTGCTGCGCCAATTCTCCCAACAATCTCACAAAATACATAACTGTCAAAGAATGCCTGTGAGTAGCAGAAGAGGCCACACATGAAGTAGATCAAGAGTATGTCATTCCTATTTTCGACATGAGGGTTTGACACTTCCCAGCCACCGTACCAGTGGCTTCCAGTGGATTGTTTGCTGTCGTGATGCTCTTCCAAACTTTACATGGTTGTATATGGTTCTCTCCCTCAGCCCCAACCAGTCCCAGCAGAAGACTGCCCCTCCCTGAGCCTGGTTCTGCTGGAGGTTTCTTCCTGTTAAAAGGGAGTTTTTCCTTCCCACTGTCGCCAAGTGCTTGCTCACAGGGGGTCGTTTTGACTGTTGGGGTTTTTACGTAATTATTGTATGGCCTTGCCTTACAATATAAAGCGCCTTGGGGCAACTGTTTGTTGTGATTTGGCGCTATATAAATATAAATAAATAAATAAAATATATGTTTCTCTTATTTCTGATTAGCACTCTTCTGGTTGTTAAATGTATCTACTCTGAATCTTATTTAACTATAGTCCTGTTGTGAATCGCTAGCGGTTAGCATTCGCGTTTAACTGTTTTCCCATATAATACTCACAACCCCTGCCACATTTCTCCATGTAATGTGGAGTTGCGTCAGGAAGGGCATCCGGCGTAAAACTTGTGCCAATTCAACATGCAGATCCACCTTGGATTTGCTGTGGCGACCCCAAGTGCAAACAAGGGAGCAGCCGAAGGGACTTACAGTGATTAGCATTCACTAGCGGTTAGCTTTCGCTAGTTAGGTCGACCCCCCGTTACTTTTACAGCTGTTTCTTTTTTACCTGTTTAATACTTCTGTTAGTTTTTCAGTGTAACTGCTTTGAATTTTAGCTCATTATTTTACTCCTGTGTAAATCTTAGGAGTGGCTAGCATTTTCACTAGTGGTTAGCTTGCGTTAGCTAGTTCGACCCCCCCTTCGCTCCTATTTCTTTAATACTTCTGTTAGTTTCTTAGTGTAATTGTTGTGAATTTTAGCTTAGTACTTTACTTTTGAGTTAATCTTAGGAGTGGTTTACTCGTAGGAGTAGTTTACTCATAGGAGGGGTTTTTTTTTTTACTGTTCCTCAAGTCGAATACTTCTACTTTTTCAGTGTAACTGTTGTGAATTTTAATTAATTTATTTACATCTGTGTGAATCCCATGTGAGCATTAGGAGTGGTTAGCTTATTCATTATTGGTTAGCTCGTGCTTGCTTGGCTATACTCTTGAATTTCCTAGTGCACAAAGTACACTACTTTACACCCTCCATAAATCCTGCGTGATGTTGGAAGATAGGGTGGCTCTCTTAGAGAGCCGTGTCCGTAAGTAAGAACAGCTTCTTAGTTCAGTGGAGTTAGATGTTATGGGCACTCCAGATGAGGTTAGTGTTGGGCTGGCTAGCATGCCCATTAGCATCAGCCTAGAAATGCCGGCTGTGGAGGATGGCTTTCGGACTGTGGCTAGGCGGAGGAAGCCCTGTAGGGCTTGGTGCCCGGTTGTGGTACCCCGATCACACTCGCCACTGTGAACTGTGAATCGGTTCTCCCCCTTGGATTTGCCTGATGTCAATTCTCTGAGCCCACGAGTGACTTCCACTCCTGTCTCCAGGCTGAAATGCCAGACTTTAGTGATAGGGGATTCTTTCACCCGCAAAGTAAGGTTACAGATGCCAGCTGATGTTAAATGTATTCCTGGGGCCAGAGCTTACGACATTGTATCCCATCTTAGGGTGCTGACGCTGCAGAAGGGAAGACAGACTAAGGAACATGACATGAGATATAGTCACATAGTTATTCACGTCGGCACCAATGATGTCAGGATGAAGCACTCAGATGTCACAAAAATGGACATAGAAAGGACTTGTGACCTTGCCAGAAAGATGTGTTGGCACTGATTAATAGTCTCTGGTCCCCTACCCTCCTGGGGTACTGATGAGGCGTTTGGCAGCCTGACATTGCATGACATGTCGCAATTTTGTAGACAGCAAGGCTTCAGCTTTATTGATAACTGGCCTTCGTTCTGGGGCTGTTGTGGCTTGCTGATGCCAGACAGCCTCCACCCTACTGGGGAAGGCGCCGCCATCTTGTCTGCGAACATAGCTAGAGCTCTACGGGGGGGTAACATTAGGAATTTACAGCAGGCCACGGAGCAGATGATTAGAGACCCTGCAAGGCTTATGACAAATGTGGATGTGGAATCCATTAGCTTAGTGGGGAAATTTAGTGCAGAAATAGTGATAGTGCAGTTTATCTGCCAGGGAGGGAAATTCAACAAGTTGAGACTGTGGCCTGCTTCCGTAGACATGTCTATAAAAATCATAGAGGGATATGCTTTGCAAACTTAATACACATTACTACACTTGATGACGTTGAAATTGAGGATCGCCCAATGGTTGTTCTAGCAATATCAAAGATTTCGTGTCTGCTACCTATAACGCGTGTGGAATGTCTCAAACTTATACCTACTTCTAGGCATCTTACATATGCTACTCTGGAACCACCCCTAAACCCAAATAGTTCAACTGTCAACCCCACTGAGGTCCTTAGTCTGGGTATCATTAACATAAGTTCACGAGCCTCAAAATCATTGCTGATTAATGATCTAAATATTGATCATCACTTAGATATGATTAAGTTATGTTAAACCTGTTTGAGCATCTGATTCTCCGCTCTGCTCAGGATATTACGCATTGCCAAGGTCAGAAGAATAACAATCAGCCGTATTACTTTGTCACTGTATATAGGCCTCCTGGCCCATTTTCTGAATTCTTAGATGAATTTGGTGCATTCATCTCTAACTTGTCAACTAGTGAAGATAACATTCTCTCATTCTGTCATTGGTGACTTTAACATTCCTATAAATAAGCCTTCTGATCCTCTCTGCAAATCATTTATGGAAATTGTGGATGCAATAGGATTTTGGCAATGCATTCGGGACTCGATGCACATTAGTGGAAACACCCTGGATTTGGCTCTCGCACGTGGTATTGCTGTCACAAATATTGACATCATGCCTCTTTCATCCGTGGTCTCTGATCACTCACTTATTAAGTTTACAGTTTCGCTGCCGTGTTTAGTGGAACAACAACCTTATATATCACTACGGCGATGCATCAACTCCTGAACTATGACTGAACTCGAAGCTCCACTGCCTGGTGTCTTAGCTTCACATTTGGCAAATACCCAATCAGTAGACAGTCTTGAGGATAGTTTAAACTCAGTCCTCAAAACTGCACTCAACATGATTGCGCCACCTGTGTTAAAACTGCATTCCCCTAAAACACAGTCACCTTGGTTCAGTGATTACCTGCATGACCTCAAACATAAGGCTAGTGGTCTAAAACAGAAATGAAGTATTCCACTTTGTGTGGCGTGATGCTGTCTTAGACTATAAGCATGCATTACTGGGTGCAAAGTGGACCTATTACTCTGAATGATCAACAAAAACAAGCATAAATCATTCTTGCTGAACACAGTGGCAACACTTATTCATGGACAACCACCTGTAGTTTGCTCTCCTTTTACAGCACAAGATTTCCTGGATTACTTTGGGAAGAAAATAGAAGACATTAGGTTAAACATATCCCAGCATGCCTTAACCCATCTACTACACCCTGTTATTGAAGTGGGCGCCATTATTGAGGTATTACCTAGATTTACAGAATTTGAGAGTATCTCTCTAGGCATGCTGACGAAACTCGTAACGTCAACAAAAAGCACAACCTGCTTATTTGATCCTATACCAACAAAACTGTTTAAGGACCTGTGGCCCACTCTTGGGCCGACTGTGCTGGAAATTATTAATCTTTCTTTAACTTCTGGATCTGTTCCTGAATGTTTCAAATCTGCAGCAGGGCTCGAAATAGTACGTGCATGTGCTAGTTTGTACACATATTATTCGAGCGGTGCACATAATTTTATACTGCACTTGCACTGGTGCAAGTAACTTTATCCAAGTTTTATCAACTATAAGTATCAGTAAAATGAACCAATAAAGGAATAAATAAGGAAAAACACAATTTCCAGTGTGTTGTCTTCGTCTTCGCTGCGTTTTATGACTCAGACACACGGAGCGAGTTGCTGTGCTTCATTTGTTGTGTTCGCGCGCGCACATGTAAACAAAGAAAAGAAAAAAAAATGGCTGCCTGTGGTTCCTTTCTCTCTCTCTCCACCTCAAACTCTGTCATTATTGTGTTATAAACCAGTCACCATTTGTTTTATTATACATCTGTGTAGTTAATAAAATTATCTTCACGGACATTTAGTTTGCACGTGTACGTGAAAAAAAAAAGTGGCTGCCGCTGCGGTTCCTTTATGGAACCCGGGAGAGGTCACTTAAAGTAAATATTTTTTTCTGGCCCTGTTCTGTGGAATGATCTCCCTGTGTCAATAAAACAGTCAGATTCTGTGGAGACTTTCAAGTCCAGACTTAAGGCACACTTATTTTCCCTTTTGTGTGGCTAGCATACTGGCATAGTATAGTTCTGCGCTTTTTATTCCTTTAATTCATTTTATTAGGAAACGGACCGTGCCGCGGCCTCAACTTTACCTAAATTCTGGGTCTTTTAGTGAAGCTTAGGGCTAGTAACTGGCGATCACCTTAGTATCCTGTTTTTCTTGTTGTTTAATGCTGGCAAATTATACTGTATTTCTTGTCTTTCTGATGCCTGATTCAGTTTTTTTCTCTCTGTTTAAGGTGCAGCTACATCCAGAGATGGATGTGGTATTTGTGCTGAAAACCCTCCTGTCCTGTGCACCAACAGCATTTCTTGTATATTTGTTTTGTGAATTGTTCTGTAATTTGTGTCTGTAGCATGGCCTGGTCTGCTTGAAGTTTCTTCCTCAGAGGGAGTTTTTCCTTACCACTGTTGCTCTGGGGGTTAGTAAGGTTAGACCTTACTTGTGTGAAGAGCCTTGAGGCAACTCTGTTGTGATTTGGTGCTATATAAATGAAATTAAATTGAAAAATAAATTGAGGGTTTGTATGAAGGCATACCCTCTGATCTGTGTACATAATTCAAAATGTAGTCGATTCTATGTAAAGACAGCCTTCATTTTGTATCATATTTTTGTTATTTTTGTAATCTACAGTATACATCCTAATTTTAACAATGATACTAAATTTTGGAGGTGATCCGGATCCGGAGTCTGGATCAAGATTTCCTTTTATATAGGCTTTGAAGGATTCCTTCAGAACAACTTCATGATTCTCACCAAATTTTCACCAGAGATACAGTAGATATTAGGGCATGAAAGACTCCACTGAATT
This sequence comes from Thalassophryne amazonica, assembly GCF_902500255.1. Lineage (NCBI taxonomy): Eukaryota > Metazoa > Chordata > Actinopteri > Batrachoidiformes > Batrachoididae > Thalassophryne > Thalassophryne amazonica. The sequence goes on along the minus strand of NC_047106.1, from coordinate 118,867,740 downwards.
TTGGAGTTGATCCGGATCTCTGGATCAAGATTTCACTTTATATACTGTAGGCTTTGAAGGATTACTTCAAAACTACATGGATTCTCACCAAATTTTCACCACAGACACATACTAGGCCATGGAAGGCTTCATTAAATGTTGGACATGATCCGGATCTGGATTCTGGCTCAAGATTTAACTATATATAGCCTTTGAAGGATTACTTCAAAACAACTTCACAGATTCTCACCAATTTTGCACCACAGACAAATTTTAGGGCATGGAAGACTCCACTGAATTTTGGAGGTGATCCGGTTCGGTGGACATCAGAAATCTCTGATTGCTCTTGTTTTAAATATCAAATCCTCATTCTCCAATCCAGAGTGTATTGTTAAAACCAAAACAAAGTAGACTGTAGCCTGAAGTAAAAGGCACAGTGACCACTGGGTTAATCCACAAGACATACATGTTACATGTTCTTTTTTTGTTTTTAGTTTTACATTTCTGAAGGAGTGCCCCTTTAATATTGGTTTATTCCAAATGACTTTGACGTGGTCTGTAGATTTATGAGCCATGGACCTGCACAGCGGTAATCTCAGAATGGTGCAGTGGACAGCTGGTGTCATCTGATCCCTAATTCTCACTCCACGTGTGGCGCCACCTAAGGACCTATCATCTGGTCTCTTTCATATCATATCTTCACACTGCTGGACAGTTTCCTGACTCTGTTAAACAAAGGTAATGCTCAGTGAATGTGGTTACTTATATTTCTAAAATCCTTGCTATCATATGAGACTGTATTAAAATAAATGACTGATCACTAATTAAATTTGAACAACATGGTTACCAAAGGAGCTTATGATTTAAGACAACGGCGTCATTGTGGATGATGACAGATGATGACAGCATCCTGCTGTGAAATTTTAACTGCTGTAAATGACATTTTGCACAAGCGCTTGTAGCATAGAGGGAATTTATTTAAATACTGAATCCATGTCAGTCATACGGGATAAGTGACTGCGACAATCGTGAACATAACTTGCTTCTTTTGTAAAATAAATAAAAATGAAATGCAATAAAGATCTGAGCTTTTTTTGTGTTGTGTATGTACTTGCCTGGATTTTTGAGGATGATGAGTTGCCATGTTGCTCCTCTTTGTCACATCCGACAGCTGGGATCTGATGTGATCAGACAGAATAGTGCTGATAATGACTCAAGCTTAAAGCAGCGTGCATCATGTCATATTTTTTAACATTTATTATCATCATGTTTGCTCTTTGAATTCCTTTTTCTTCACGTTGTTTTCTGTCACATTTTTTTCCATCACAACACATATACTTACAGAGTAAAGACATAGAACTCACGAGAAAGCGTCATATTTGTTGAAAGAATTCAGGTATTTTAAAGAGAATGTGGCACTCCTTCACGTATTCCAGTCACACACATTTTATTCTTTACAGAATATTAAATGCCTGACAGTTTTCGAGCAAGGCTTTTTTTTAAATAACCCCCATTATGTTATTTTACTTTTTCGTAATTTCAAAGAAATCCTTTTCTTCAGAATCACTCACCTCAGCAGTTGACCGTCGTAATTTGATTTCACCTCATCATTAAAATGTCGACAAATGTCCAGCTGCAGAGAGTCTGTGTGCCTCTTTACTCTGCATCCTGACTCCAGTCCGCGTGACTCGTGGGCGGTTCTCTAATAGCTTTTGGGTGTGTCTTATGGAACTTAACACAGTGTCATTTTCCATAACTGTAGCCTGTGATATCAACAACAGCAAAACACTGTCAGACAGAATGTTTCCCACAATTCTGCTGGAGATTTATTGTTGATGTGTACCTGCAGTGCTGCCTGTCTGTATGAGGGGCTCAACTTATTCTATGACACATTTTGGTGAAACATAGTGTTGCATGATATGATATATATAATTCCCAGAGTCACTGTGTTTTTCTCCGATATAAATAAAATCTGATTGGTTTTATTCAACAGACTATAAAGACAGTAGAATTGCATAAAGTACATTTTCATCATAAGAGCATCTATCCACCAGTGCACAGTTATAGCACATGCTGCTGTCAGCACTGTGTGTCTGTCTATGTGAATAAAATAACTCAAGGAGTTGGACCACAATTGGCCTAATGATTGAAAGTATGTTAAGAATAGCATGATTTAATTTGGTGAAAAATCAGTTAGAAGTTAAGGTCACAGGTAAAGATGAGATTCTGTGCCTAATGTTTGCATATAGGCCATTTAGAATGGTTAGTTCAAGGAATTAGTTCATGATGCACCTATGGTTACAATAAAACACAAATAGGAAGCCCCCGGAAGTCCGCGGCGCCAACCGGCAGCACCAGGAAGCAACCCCCAGCCAGACCCCCCAAGCCCCATCCCCAACCCCAAATCCTCCAGCAAGTCCAGGACCCAACGCCCCGCTGCACCCGAGGGGGCAGCCACTCTAAAAGACACAATCTCTCTCCTCCACCAATTCAATCATATTCAAGAAAAGAAGAGAAAAAAACAAAAAACAAAACCACACAGTATCAGTCTCTGACAACAAGAGTACCCCAAAGAACTGCAACCTGGATCAGCGGCACAAGAGAGAGAAAAGTCAGTAGATCAACAATAATAGGAACAAATCATAATCTAATATTAATACAGTACAGGTGCAAAAGTGGCATTCCCTAACAGGCAAAAATAAAATAAAATAATTTTTTTTATTATTTTTTATATTAGCCCTCCAAATTCAAATTTAATAAATTTATAAATAAGGACCATGTTTCGTTAAATTTTGGTACTTGGTTCTTTGATGAAGCGGCTATTTTTTCCATCGATATATATTCGATAAGGAGGTTTGACCAGTGGTTAATATTGATTGATTGTTTATTTTTCCAATTCAGCAAAATTGTTTTTTGGCAATAGTCAGTGCTATAAGTATAGTTTTAGATTGTTTAGTTGGCACTTCAATAATTGTCGTGTCTCCAAGTAAACATAAATTAGGAGATAAGGGAATTCTATATCCCAAGATAGAGGACAATTTTTCAGTGACTTTTGACCAAAAACAGTGGACAGGTGAACAGAGCCAAAGAGCATGATAATAGGTATCAGTGGTGTTTAGCTTACACTGTGAAAAAGAAGCCCATTTTAGTTACATTTGGTTGCAATAAACCAAAAAAAGGAAGTCATATATCACATTTGTGTTGGACACATGACCCTTAACCTTGGATGATTCTGAAAGGTCAAACCAAAGGTCATAACTGTTCAAATGAAATGTCACATACATTCTGAGAGGAAGATTTCAAAACTTTCATTCAGATTCACCAAATCAGTAACAGGTGTTATCTATAATGGGAAGTAGCTAGTTTCCCTTTTAATCATCAACTCCTGCCAAGTAGGAAGCATGCACATTATTTTAAAATGTTAGTTCCAATTCACCCCTTTGCTGCTTACAGTAGCTGAGCTGAACGCTACCTCCTCCACCCCACTGCCACCAGTTGGCTCCTATCTGACACCTGGGGAAAGGCTCTGCTCCTAACTTCTTCTGACGGCAGGATTTGAGATATATGAAGCCCTACATGACTGGGACCTCCCCAAAAATGCTGTTTTAACATTCAGCAAAATATCGCTATGGAATAAATTCTTTTATTTATTTATTTATTTTGTGTCTCCTGAGTTTTTATAGTAGAATTCAAATGGTTTGAAGCCAACATGATGGAAAAGTCATGTGCTATCAAAAATACATTATATTTTGGCATCTCCTTTATAGGCCATGGGCCACCATGGAGGACGTGCCCGGAACACCTTTCCAGCGAGGTGTCCAGAGGGCATCCGGAAAAGATGCCTTAGCCACCTCAGCTGGCTCCTTTCGACATGGAGGAGCAGCGGCTCGACTCCGAGCTCCTCCCAAGTGACCGAGCTCCTCACCCTATCTCTAAGGGAGCGCCCAGCCACCCTGCGGAGGAAACTCATCTTGGCTGATTGTACTCGAGATCTTGTTCTTTCTGTCATGATCCAAATCTCATGACCATAGGTGAGGGTCGGAAAGTAGATCGATTGGTAAATCGAGAGCTTTGCCCCCCTACTCAGCTCTCTCTTCACTACGACGGTCCGATACAGAGACCGCATCACTGCAGACGCTGCACAGATCCGTCTGTCAATCTCATGCTCCATCCGTCCCTCACTTGTGAACAAGACCCCGAGATACTTAAACTCCTCCACTTGAGGCAAGGACACTCCACTGACCTGAAGAGGGCAAGGCACCTTTTTCCAGTCGAGAACCATGGCTTCGGATTTGGAGGTGCTGATTTTCATCCCGACACTTCACACTCGGCTGCAAACCGCCTCCGTGCACGCTGAAGGTCCCGATTTGACGAAGCCAACAGAACCACATCGTCTGCAAACAGCAGAGATGAGATTCTGTGGTTCCCAAACTGGACCCCCTCTACACCTATACATCATAAGCTTAATCATCAGGTGCACTGCTCGGCTGCACACTGCATGTCCGTATGCTCCGCTGTTTGTGTTTTGTTTTCCACATTTTGTGTCACTCAATGTTTGATCACTGTTTTTACTTGCTTTACAACAACATACAGTCATTGACTGTTTGGATAAACTCATCAAGAATGCCTTTGTGTGGATTATTGGCCTGCGTGGATCCTGGCTCTGGCTGTCATTGCTACTGTTGCTAATAATAGTACACCTGAGTGACATCAACATGGGAAAGTGTGAAGAGCTGACACAAACAATCCGCTTTTACAGTCGAGAGACATTGCTGGAGTTACGAGAACTGACTACGCAGAGCTTCTTCACTGACACTTCAATACTGGATCATATCCCTCTGGAGTTGACCAGAACTAAATGGAGAACAAAGCACGGAAGGTGAGGGGGGATTAACAACCGGATACCGTGGAGAGCTAACCGCCCACCGTTCCCTTCAATCACCCTCTCAAACTTGCGCTCTCTGAGCAACAAATTTGACACCATAACAGCATACACTGTAATTAATTCTGCAAAGCATCTCTGTTATGTTTTACTGAAAGCTGGTTACAGCAGATGATGTCTGACTTGCTTTATGAAATTCCTGGATTCATGCTCATACATACAGGAGGAGGCATCTGCGTGTACATAAATGATCTTTGGTCCAGGCAGCACACTGTGAAGTACTAGCTATGCGATCCAAATGTGGAAATACTGGAAATGACATTAAGACCTTTTTACTTACCCAGAGAGTTTGGATGGAATTCTTCGCAGTGGTAAAGCTGCTCACGCAACCACCATCGTTGCTGATTGTGTCCATGAGTTACAACTGAAATATCCTGATGCCCCAGCAATTGTCGTTGGAGACATGAATCATTGCTATCTGGACTCTGTGCTGCCTGGTTTTGAACAATATGTTAAAAATCAAACCAGAAAAAAACAACCTTCTGGACAAGTATTTTGTTAACATTAAAAATGCTTATATTTCAAAGGTTAGGCAACCGATACTAAATTCAGACCATAATGTAATTCATTTGATCCTAGTTTACAGGACAAAATTCAAAAGTTGTAAACCCGAACAGATGTAAGTAAAGAGCAGCTTAGAGCGCTTTGACTGGACTGACTGGAGCACCTTCATCAGGGCTCATTAGATGAAAAAGGAACTGTCATTAATGACTATATTAACTTCTATGTACAGTTGGTTATCCCCACCAAAGAAATAACAATCTACTCCAATAATAAACAATACGTTTTCAGAAAGTCCTGATGTGCACCAACAAGGCATTAACAAAGTGGTCACATGGAGCAAAAATAACGCTCTGGAGATAAACACAAAGAAAACTGAGGAAATTGTGTTTATTCCAAAACCAATAAGGGTAAACCCTATAATCATCAATAATGAAATAATCCAAAAAGTGGAGTCATATAAATATCTTGCCATAATGATAGATGCACTCTATTTTGGAAACATCATATTGACTACATCTGTAAGAAATGGACTGCATTTATATAGCGCTTTTCCATCTGCATCAGACGCTCAAAGCACTTTACAATTATCCCTCACATTCACCCCGATGTCAGGGTGCTGCCATACAAGGCGCTCACTACACACCGGGAGCAATAGGGGATTAAAGGCCTTGCCCAAAGGCCCTTAGTGATTTTCCAGTCAGGCGTGGATTTGAACCCATGATCTTCTGGACTCAAGCCCAACACCTTAACCACTAGACCATCACCTCCCCTCGAACAAAACCAGAGGATGTATTTTCTCTTGTTTAAGATCGTTTGGAGCTACACGACAAATACTCCTACTGTTTTATACTTCTGTTATTCTCGGTGTACTGGAGTATTGTAATGCTGTGTGGTACAGCTGCCTGTCCACTTCTGTAAAATCTGGACTGAAACACTTGTTAAAAATATGTTCAAAAATTGTTGGTCAGCCTTTAGAGGGTCTGTAGAGACCTCTTATCACAACAACACAATAAGGCTGGCAAAAACATCTCTCACACTAACCATGTTCTGAGCAGTGAATATGTCCTTTTCCATCTGGATGCCGATACAGTGTTCACCGGTTTAATAAGGTCAGACTGAAACATTCTTTTTGTGCATCAGTCGATACTTCAACTAAACAAGGAACTTAATCCATAACATTATCAAGGCCACAATGCGAGTAAATTTTTGTTGTATGGATTGTTTGTTTGTGAAATATCTGTGTCTAATGTGTGTTGGTTACAAGGTTGGGTAGGATTACTTTGAAAGAATACATGTGGATTACATGTATGTATGCACATACATTTGGATTACTTGTAATCTGATTACTTTTGGATTACATTTCAAAGTAATCCTACCCAACCTTGGTTGTTTATGTATCGTGTTGTAACGGAACTACTGAATATGTAACACAAATTTCAGATCTCTGATCAGACTATAAAGTATTATCTTATCTTAAAAATGATATCAAATTTATAGGGCTTTGTGTGTGTGTGGGGGGGGGGGGGGGGGGGGGATGCATGACCTATTGAGGTTGCCGTAGTGGATCTGATGTGGAGTTGCATGCTGATTTGGCACAAGTTTTACACAATATGCCCTTCCTGAGGGAACTCCAGATGAACCAGAAGCTTTTGTATTTTGTAAGCAAGCATAGTCACCACTTTTGGACATAACTGATTAAATGTGAAGGCCACACAGAACAATACATAATGATGTCAGTGAATCAGAAAAAAAAATATATATATATTTGCAGGAATCAGTGTGGGTGCTGCACTATTGTTTCAGCAAAATATCAGTGTGCAGACGACAGGGTGTTTAATGAACTAAATGGTGTTCAACAGACTGAAAATAAATTCTATGACCTATAACTTGTGGGTAATACAGTGCATAAAACAATCACCAAAAAGGAGATTTTCACAAATCTTCTTATCACTGCTATTAAAGGTAATGGGTAACTCTGACATACCTTCCTGTTTTAGAACAGCATTAGTCATGACAGAAACCGCTATGAAGAGGCGTGTACACTGTTTGAACAATGTGTGGAGACAGATTGTTAGCCTGACAAACAATTAATAAAATATATTAAAATAAATTTCCATTTTAATCTACAATAGCATAATGGTAGCTAGAGTTACCAGTAGGGTCATGTTATTCTACAGAGTGTCTATAGTACAACCCCTGGCAAAAATTATGGAATCACTGGCCTCGGTGTTGTGTGGGCCGCTGAAGAGGAGGTACTGCTGGCCCACCATCACCAGAGGGCGCCCTGCCTGGAGTGCGGGCTCCAGGCACCAGAGGGCGCCGCCGCCTCACGGGAGCAGCCTCGGTGACAGCTGTCACCCATCACCTGAGACAGCTGACGGCAATCATCAGTGGGGTATATCAGCAGGACGGCATCTCCACCTCATTGCCGAGATATCGTTTCTACCAGAGAGGTAACATATCAAAGCCTACTGAGTACACAGTTTTGACTGAGCTAGTTATTGGTTTACTGTTCCAACGAGAGGTGGAGGTACCTTTCCTGCCGTTCGGAGTTCTGGGTGCAAACGCGCCCCCATCTAACTGTTCTTTTTCCCTCGCCAGCAGTACCAGGTCCGACACGCGGAGGCAGTGGCCACCTGGGAGTTCGGGACTTGGCGGCTCCAGTATTCCCGGGGTCCTGTGGCGGAGGAAGCCGTGTGGTTCCGGTCTTACCTTGGAGAGGCGTCTCCTATCTTCGAGCCTGCCCACACGACACCTTTGTGTATTGACTTTTGTCCATTTCTGTAATTGGTTGTATTCGTTGTGCACATTCACAACAGTAAAGCGTTGTTATTTTGACTTACTCCATTGTCCGTTCATTTGCGCCCCCTGTTGTGGGTCCGTGTTCCTACACTTTCCCAACACTCGGAGGATGTTCATTCAGTTGTTTAATTTTGTAGAAAAAAAAGCAGATCACAGACATGACACAAAACTAAAGTCATTTCAAATGGCAACTTTCTGGCTTTAAGAAACACTATAAGAAATCAAGAAAAAAAGATTGTGGCAGTCAGTAACGGTTACTTTTTTAGACCAAGCTGAGGAAAAAAATATGGAATCACTCAATTCTGAGTAAAAAATTATGGAATCACCTTGCAAATTTTCATCCCCCAAACTAACACCTGCATCAAATCAGATCTGCTCATTGACACTGACCCTATGCCATGACATTGACCCTATGTGTCTTTTTGCAAGGAATGTTTTCGCAGTTTTTGCTCTATGGCAAGATGCATTATCATCTTGAAAAATGATTTCATCATCCCCAAACATCCTTTCAATTGTCCAAAATATCAACGTAAACTTGTGCATTTATTGATGATGTAATGACAGCCATCTCCCCAGTGTCTTTACCTGACATGCAGCCCCATATCATCAATGACTGTGGAAATTTACATGTTCTCTTCAGGCAGTCATCTTTATAAATCTCATTGGAACGGCACCAAACAAAAGTTCCAGCATCATCACCTTGCCCAATGCAGATTCGAGATTCATCACTGAATATGACTTTCATCCAGTCATCCACAGTCCACGATTGCTTTTCCTTAGCCCATTGTAACCTTGTTTTTTTCTGTTTAGTTGTTAATGATGGCTTTCGTTTAGCTTTTCTGTATGTAAATCCCATTGCCTTTAGGCGGTTTCTTACAGTTCGGTCACAGACGTTGACTCCAGTTTCCTCCCATTCGTTCCTCATTTGTTTTGTTGTGCATTTTTGATTTTTGAGACATATTGCTTTAAGTTTTGTGTCTTGATGCTTTGATGTCTTCCTTGGTCTACCAGTATGTTTGCCTTTAACAACCTTCCCATGTTGTTTGTATTTGGTCCAGAGTTTAGACACAGCTGACTGTGAACAACCAACATCTTTTGCAACATTGCGTGATGATTTACCCTCTTTTAAGAGTTTGATAATCCTCTCCTTTGTTTCAACTGACATCTCTCATGTTGGAGCCATGATTCATGTCAGTCCACTTGGTGCAACAGCTCTCCAAGGTGTGATCACTCCTTTTTAGATGCAGACTAACGAGCAGATCTGATTTGATGCAGGTGTTAGTTTGGGGGATGAAAATTTACAGGGTGATTCCATAATTTTTTCCTCAGAATTGAGTGATTCCATATTTTTTTCCTCTGCTTGGTCTAAAAAAGTAACCGTTACTGACTGCCACGATCTTTTTTTCTTGATTTCTTATAGTGTTTCTTAAAGCCAGAAAGTTGCCATTTGAAATGACTTTAGTTTTGTGTCATGTCTGTCATCTGCTTTTTTTCTACAAAATTAAACAACTGAATGAACATCCTCCGAGGCCGGTGATTCCATCATTTTTGCCAGGGGTTGTAATATACAACAGCTATTACTGCAAATATAATGTACAATAGTAATTTCAAGGGTGGTAATAAACTGTGCAAAGTTTCTATAAGTAGTTAGAATGGCATGTGAGTCCAGAATGTTTTTAGAACCTTTGACCTTAGAGCTCAACAGACCGTAGACCTTGCACCCCCCCTAACCACCACCACCACCATCCCTATAAAGAAGAACTCAGCCCTTTCATTTCCTGTTAATTACGTAGTCTTTCATCAGTATTGTTATTATACACTCAACAAAAATATAAACGCAACACTTTTGGTTTTGCTCCCATTTTGTATGAGATGAACTCAAAGATCTAAAACTTTTTCCACATACACAATATCACCATTTCCCTCAAATATTGTTCACAAACCAGTCTAAATCTGTTATAGTGAGCACTTCTCCTTTGCTGAGATAATCCATCCCACCTCACAGGTGTGCCATATCAAGATGCTGATTAGACACCATGATTAGTGCACAGGTGTGCCTTAGACTGTCCACAATAAAAGGCCACTCTGAAAGGTGCAGTTTTGTTTTATTGGGGGGGATACCAGTCAGTGTCTGGTGTGACCACCATTTGCCTCATGCAGTGCAACACATCTCCTTCGCATAGAGTTGATCAGGTTGTCAATTGTGGCCTGTGGAATGTTGGTCCACTCCTCTGCAATGGCTGTGCGAAGTTGCTGGATACTGGCAGGAACTGGTACACGCTGTCGTATACGCCAGTCCAGAGCATCCCAAACATGCTCAATGGGTGACATGTCCGGTGAGTATGCCGGCCATGCAAGAAGTGGGACATTTTCAGCTTCCAAGAATTGTGTACAGATCCTTGCAACATGGGGCCGTGAATTATCCTGCTGCAACATGAGGTTGATGTTCTTGGATGTATGGCACAACAATGGGCCTCAGGATCTCATCACGGTATCTCTGTGCATTCAAAATGCCATCAATAAAATGCACCTGTGTTCTTCATCCATAACAGATGCCTGCCCATACCATAACCCCACCACCACCATGGGCCACTCGATCCACAACATTGACATCAGAAAACCGCTCACCCACACGACGCCACACACGCTGTCTGCCATCTGCCCTGAACAGTGTGAACCGGGATTCATCCATGAAGAGAACACCTCTCCAATGTGCCAAACGCCAGCAAATGTGAGCATTTGCCCACTCAAGTCGGTTACAATGACGAACTGGAGTCAGGTCAAGACCCTGATGTGGACGACGAGCATGCAGATGAGCTTCCCTGAGACGGTTTCTGACAGTTTGTGCAGAAATTCTTTGGTTATGCAAACCGATTGTTTCAGCAGCTGTCCGAGTGGCTGGTTTCAGACGATCTTGGAGGTGAACATGCTGGATGTGGAGGTCCTGGGCTGGTGTGGTTACACGTGGTCTGCGGTTGTGAGGCTGGTTGGATGTACTGCCAAATTCTCTGAAACGCCTTTGGAGATGGCTTATGGTAGAGAAATGAACATTCAATACACGAGCAACAGCTCTGGTTGACATTCCTGCTGTCAGCATGTCAATTGCACGCTCCCTCAAATTTTGCGACATCTGTGGCATTGTGCTGTGTGATAAAACTGCACCTTTCAGAGTGGCCTTTTATTGTGGGCAGTCTAAGGCACACCTGTGCACTAATCATGGTGTCTAATCAGCATCTTGATATGGCACACCTGTGAGGTGGGATGGATTATCTCAGCAAAGGAGAAGTGCTCACTATCACAGATTTAGACTGGTTTGTGAACAATATTTGAGGGAAATGGTGATATTGTGTATGTGGAAAAAGTTTTAGATCTTTGAGTTCATCTCATACGAAATGGGAGCAAAACCAAAAGTGTTGCGTTTATATTTTTGTTGAGTGTAATTTGTTGTGGTCAACCTCTGCCCTTGTCCTGTCTTTCCTGTTGAGTGTTGTTTGTCTGTTTTCCCTAGGTGGCATGCTGCAGAGCCGAGGTGCACCTGAAACTCATCATCTCCTCGCACCTGAGGTTCATGAGCTCCCGATCATGAGCGGGTTACTTAAACCCCAGCTTTGACCTCAGTCTTTGCCAGATTCTACCCAGATTCTATCTTGATTCTACTTCGTCATACCAGGCTTCCATGCCACTGTTTCCATGCTCTCTGACTTCTGAGAGATTTCCCAGAGATGTCCTGAGTGCGACTTCTGAGATTTCCACAGCTCCTCTCAAAAGTAACCTGGCCTCTCCATTTTCCGCAATAGAGTACTTTGACCTCTGGTGTTTCCAGACGCCTTCCTGTGCAGCTTCCATGCTGCAATGTCTCCTGGCTTCCACTCCACTACCTGCACTACAACATCACTTTGGAACTCGCAGCTGTGCCGCTGCTCATCTGCACTCTGCCTCGGAGTGTGCTGCTCTGCACCGTTCAGCTAAGTTCCTGAAATCTTTGAGTTTGTGAGATCAATGTGCATTTCCAAGAACTGTATGAACTGTTATGCAGAACAACTAAGAAATTCCTAGTCATTTCTGAAGCCAAGCCAAGCTTAATTGAACTGTATCATAAGATGCGCTGCTGCTGACCTCTGACCTCTGTGAAACAATTCCTGAACTGCGAATGTTCCTGCTTTAAGCCTCCTGTGAACATTCTGTTGTTAAAGGCTTCCATTGTAACGAGTGCATTCATTCACCTTTGTTGTCCTCATCATCTCAGAACGTTCCTCTGTGCTCGGCTCTGTGCGTTCCACCTGGCTCCGGTTTCTGTACCATCTGTCCTGGATTTCAACCCACTCTCTAACTCCCAAGCCTGGCTCTGGTTGCACTGCAGCTCCTGACTTTCCACCGCTACAAGCGGGCCCTGTCTCGCTTCTGCAGGCACCATCTCCAGCTTCAGCATATTTAATCCTTTGTTATTCATAATTGTAAATAAATCTCCTTTTGTTCACACCTGTTCTCATCATTGTTCATTGTTGTCGCCAGCATTTGCGTCCATCACCTGAACTGGTCCAGTCCCATCCAGACCTCTAACCATAACAATTATTATTACTTCTATTTTGTCATTTACATTCTACAAAACAGGTGCATGATAAGAGAAACCTCTGTGGTCCGCAGACTTTTTTATTCACCTTAGCGACACAAAGTAGTTCTGCACCCTGAGAACAAAGAGCCCAGACCAGTACGTAGGGTTTATTTAGGTCAGCTAAGTAGGGAGGTGCTAGTCCCTGAATAATTTTATAAGTTACCAGCAGAACCTTAAAATCTGACCTCACAGGGACAGGAAGCCAGTGAAGAGACACCAAAATGAGTGTAATGTGGTCAAACATTCTGCTTCCTGTCAAAAGTCTGGCAGCCACATTTTGAGCCAAGTGGAGACCCGTAGTGCTGGACTGTGGTAAATCAGAAAATAGAGCATTGCAGTTGTCCAATCTAGAGAAGCAAATGCATGGATCAGGGTCTCTGTGTCAGCCATAGACAGGATGAGATGAATCTTTGCTGTGTTTCGCAGGTGGAAGAAAGCAGTCTTTGTAATTTCTCTAATGTGTAAATCAAAGGATAATATGGGATCAAAATTCACCCCAAGGTTCCTCACTTTGTCTGTGTGATGTATGACACACGAATCTAGGTTAAGCGTTCATTGACCAAAGTGATGCCAATGTCTCACTGGACCAAGAACCATCATTTCAGTCTTGTATGAGTTTAAAAGTAAGAAATTGCTGGATATCCAGTTTTTCATTGACACGAGGCAATCCTCTAAGGATTTTTTGGGTATAAATTACCAGCAGTTATCGGCATGTACAACTGAGCATCATCAGCACAGCAATGAAAGGTTATCCCAAAACACAGCAATACGTGGCTAATAGGGGTGCTTTTATAAAAGGAAAAATGCAGGGGGCCTAAGAAGGACCCCTGTGGGACCCCATATTTCATGTCACCAAGGTTAGAGGCAGTTAGAATATACAGCAAGAATGACTGGTTAGGTACGATGTCAACCATGCAAGGACATTCCCAGTAATCCCAAAATGATTCTCCAACCTATTAAGTAAAATATGGTGATCCACCTTATCAAACGCAGCACTGAGATCTAACAGCACCAGAACAGTAGTGATGTCTGAATCCACTGCATGCAGAATGTCATTTACCACTTTAGTGAGAGCTGTCTCTGTGGCATGATGTGTTCGAAATGTAGACTGCAGTGGCTCAAAGAGATTATTCTCAGTAAGTTGGTCCACGAGCTGCAATGAAACCACTTTTTTCAGAATTTTAGAACAAAATGATACATTTGATATCGGCCTGTAATTTTTCAGTACACGAGGGTCAAGATTAGATTTCCTAAGTAATGTTTTAATCACTGCAGATTTGTAATATTTAGGAACAGTTCCAGAGATTAAAGACAGATTAATAATTTCCAGCACAGTCAGCCCAAGAGTGGGCCTTAGGTCCTTATCAGTTTTGTTGGTATAGGATCAAATAAACAGGTTGTGCTTTTGGAAGACATGACAAGTTTCATCAGCACGCCCAGTGAGATACTATCAAAATCATTAAATCTAGGCAATATATCAGTGATGGTACCCACCTTGATAAAAGGGTGTAATGGCTGAAGTAAGGCATGCTGAGGTATATTTAACCTAATATCTATTTTGTTCTCAAGGTCATCTAAGAAATCTTGTGCTTTAAAAGGAGAGTGACTTACAGGTGGTTGTCCATGAATAAGTGTTGCCACTGTGTCAAACAAGAACTTTGAATTATGCTTGTTTATGGTGATCAAATCAAAGTAATAGGCCCACTTTGTAGCCAGTAGTGCATGCTTATAGTCGAGAATAGCATCACACCACACAAGGTGGAATACTTCTAGTTTTGACCAATGCCATTTTCATTCAAACCTTACGCTTGAGGCCACGTAAGTAATCATTTAACCACAGCAACTGTGGGGGGCCTGGTTTTAATATAGGTGGAGCAATCATGTCGACTGTAGTTTTGAGCGCTGAGTTTAAGCTGTCCACAAGACTGTCCACTGAATGGTCGCCAAAAGTGATGCTAAGATCTCAAGGAGCCTGGCTCCAAGTTCAGTTGTAGTTGAAGAGTTGATGTGTTGCCGCAGTGATAAATAAAGTTCTTGTTTCAGTAAACATGACAACATGTAAACTTAATAAGTGAGTGATCAGACACCACCAACACAAGAGGCATGATGTCAGTATTTCTGACAGCAATAGCGCACACAAGGACCAAATACAGGGTATTTCCACTAATGTTGTTGTGAAAGTGTAGGAACACGGACCCACAACAGGGGGCGTAAAAGAACGGGCAATGGATAAGCCAAACAGTAACAATTTAATGTTGTAAATTGTGCACAACGGAATACAGACAAAAACAAGTTTGGAACTACAGTCAATTACACGTTGGGTGACGTGTGGGCAGGCTTGAGGATAGGAGACGCCCGTCCAGAACCGAGCCGGATCCCACACGGCCCTCACCGCCAACGGATCTGAAGAACACCGGAGCAGCCAAGTCCTGAGTCCCCAGGTGGTCACCGTCTCCAGCTGTCAGACCTGGCACTGCTGGCAGAGAACAGAAACAGCACAGGTGAGTGTGAGTACGCACACTCAGTAATCCCACAGTCTGTGTTCTTTTGGGAGGGAGCACCTCCACCTCCAGTCACACACTCGTGCAGCTCCTGTCTAACCACTTATCTGGTTGGGGTGTGAAGCGAAGCCGTCGCTGATCACACCAAACGCCAATCCCACCAAACGCCAATCCCACAGATAAGGCAACACCACAGGAAAACAGCTGCAAAGAAGTTCAGACTATTAGTCAGCGTTAAGTGTAGCAGAGAAATTACCTCCAAGGCAGCTGATTTCTCGGCGGGGAGGTGCAGTTGCAGTCCGGCCTTTAAGGTGGTGGTGATGTGGATGAGTGACAGCTGGTGCTGATGACGAGTAACAGCTGACACTCCCGGTTGCTATGACGCCCTCTCGTGCTTGAAGCCCGCACTTCAAGCAGGGCGCCATCTGGTGGTGGTGGGCCAGCAGTACCTCCTCTTCAGCGGCCCACACAACAGGACTCCCCCCTCAACGGGCGCCGCCTGGCGCCCGACCAGGCTTGTCCGGGTGCCGCCGGTAGAAGTCGGGAAGGAGGGCGGGGTCCAGGATGAAGTTCCTCTTCACCCAGGAGCATTCTTCGGGTCCATACCCCTCCCAGTCCACCAAATACTGGAACCCCCGGCCCTTCCGACGGACATCCAGGAGCCGGCGCACGGTCCAAGCCGGCTCCCCGTCGATGATCCGGGCAGGAGGCGGCGCCGGTCCGGGGGCACAGAGGGGTGAAACGTGGTGAGGTTTGATGCGTGACACATGGAAAACCAGGTGGATCCGCAGCGAAGCTGGCAGCTTCAGCTTCACTGCGGCTGGACTGAGGATCTTGAGTATGGTGAAAGGTCCAATGTATCTGTCCTTTAACTTCTGGGATTCCACTTGCAGGGGAATGTCTTTTGTGGAAAGCCAAACCTCCTGCCCAGGCTGATACGCAGGGGCCGGGGCACGCCGGCGGTCTGCATGGTTCTTGGCCCTCGTCCGGGCTTTGAGCAGGGCAGAGTGGGCGGTACGCCACACCCGATGGCACCTTCTCAGATGGGCCTGGACCGAGGGCACCCCCACCTATCCCTCCACTAGCGGGAACAATGGGGGCTGGTACCCCAAACACACCTCAAATGGGGAGAGGCCGGTAGCAGACGATACTTGGCTATTATAAGTGTACTCGATCCAGGCCAGATGGTTACTCCAGGCCGTCGGGTGCGCGGAGGTCACGCAGCGGAGGGCCTGCTCCAATTCCTGGTTCGCCCGCTCTGCCTGTCCATTCGTCTGAGGATGGTACCCGGACGAGAGACTCACGGTGGCCCCCAGTTCCCTGCAGAAACTCCTCCAGACCTGAGAGGAGAACTGAGGACCACAGTCTGAGACAATATCCGATGGAATTCCATACAGACGCACGACGTGGTGGACCAGGAGGTCTGCAGTCTCCTGGGCTGTCGGGAGCTTCGGGAGGGCCACGAAGTGGGCCGCCTTGGAGAAGCGGTCCACTATCGTGAGGATGGCAGTCATGCTCTGGGACGGCGGGAGGCCCATGACAAAGTCCAGGCCGATGTGAGACCAGGGGCAATGAGGCACGGGCAGAGGCTGGAGGAGGCCTTGGGCCTTGTGGTGGTCAGCTTTGCCCCTGGCACAGGTGGTGCAGGCCTGGACATACTCCCGGACGTCGGCTTCGATAGACACCCACCAGAAGCGCTGCCAGACCACTGCCACGGTCCTTCGCACCCCTGGATGACAGGAGAGCTTGGAACCATGACAGAAGTCTAGGACCGCAGCCCTGGCCTCTGGTGGGATGTACAATTTGTCCTTCGGACCTGTCCCCGGGTCCGGGCTCCGTGTCAGGGCCTCCCGGACGGTCTTCTCCACGTCCCAGGTGAGGGTGGCCACGACAGTGGACTCGGGATGATGGTTTCCGTCAGGTCTGACAGCTCGGTCTTGACCTCCTCTTCGTGCACCCGGGACAGGGCGTCAGATTGTTGGTTCTTCGTCCCGGGGCGGTAGGTGATCCGAAAGTCAAAACGCCCGAAGAACAGTGACCAGCGGGCTTGCCTGGGGTTCAGACGCCTGGCGGTCCGAATGTACTCCAGGTTCCGATGGTCCGTGAAAACCGTAAATGGTACCGATGCTCCCTCCAACAGGTGTCTCCACTCCTCAAGAGCCTCCTTCACTGCAAGAAGTTCCCGATTGCCGATGTCATAGTTCCTTTCAGCCGGGGTCAACCTGCGGGGAAAAGTAGGCACATGGATGGAGAACCTTGTCGGACTCCCCACTCTGGGATAGCACGGCTCCTATCCCTGAGTCAGAGGCGTCCACTTCAACTACAAACTGGCGATTGGGATTGGGCTGCACCAGAACTGGTGCAGTCGAGAACCGGCGTTTCAACTCCCTAAACGCGGCTTCGCACCGATCCGACCAGGTGAAGGGGACTTTTGTGGAAGTCAGGGCTGTCAGGGGGCTAACTACCTGACTGTAGCCCTTGATGAACCTCCTGTAGAAATTTGCAAAACCGAGGAACTGTTGCAGTTTCCTACGGTTTGTTGGTTGGGGCCAATCTCTCACCGCTGCAACCTTGGCCGGATCAGGGCGACGGAGTTGGAGGAGATTATGAACCCCAGGAAGGACAAAGAAGTGCGGTGGAACTCGCACTTCTCGCCCTTCACAAACAGCCGGTTCTCCAACAACCGCTGTAGGACCTGACGTACATGCTTGACATGGGTTTCAGGATCCGGAGAAAAGATGAGTATATCGTCTAGATATACGAAGACAAACCGATGCAGGAAGTCCCGCAAGACGTCATTAACCAATGCTTGGAACGTCGCAGGCGCATTGGTGAGGCCGAACAGCATGACCAGGTACTCAAAGTGACCTAACGGGGTGTTAAATGCCGTCTTCCACTCGTCTCCCTCCCGGAGCCGAACCAGGTGATAAGCATTCCTAAGATCCAATTTTGTGAATATTTGGGCTCCATGCAAGGGCGTGAACACTGAATCCAACAGAGTTAACGGATATCGGTTGCGAACCGTGATCTCGTTCAGCCCTCTGTAATCAATGCATGGACGGAGTCCGCCGTCCTTCTTGCCCACAAAAAAGAAACCAGCACCCATCGGGGAGGTGGAGTTCCGGATCAACCCGGCAGCTAACGAGTCACTGATGTAGGTCTCCATTGATTCGCGTTCCGGACGTGAGAGGTTGTACAACCTGCTGGACGGGTACTCAGCGCCCGGTATCAAATCAATGGCACAATCGTACGGACGGTGCGGGGGCAGTGTGAGTGCCAGATCCTTGCTGAAGACGTCAGCAAGGTCATGGTACTCGGCTGGCACCGCCGCCAGATTGGGGGGACTAAAACCTCCTCCTTAGCTGTCATACCGGGTGGAAACCGAGGATCCTAAACACTCCCGGTGGCAGGTTTCGCTCCACTGAACCACAACCCCAGACGGCCAATCAATCCGGGGATTGTGTTTTAATACCCATGGAAAACCCAAAATCACTCTGGAGGTAGAAGGTGTTAAATAAAACAATCTCCTCCCTGTGATTTCCAGACACAACCAATGTCACTGCCTGTGTCTGGTGTGTGATTAGTGGAAGAAGGGTGCCATCTAGTGCCCGCACCGACAATGGTGACGGTAAGGCCACTAGAGGGAGCCCAACCTCCTTTGCCCATCTGCTATCCAGCAGATTCCCCTCCGACCCCGTGTCCACCAGTGCTGGGGCGTGAAGGGTTAGATCCCCTCTCAGGATCGTGACTGGGATACGTGCAGATTTTCGGGGTCTCCCCGCGTGGGTATTGTGACCCACCCTTAGCCCAGTCTCTAAGGACGAGTGCTGCTGTTTTGACCGTTTGGGGCATTCTTTCTGTGTGTGCTCGGTTGAGCTGCAGAGAAAACACTCCCCACGGATCAGCCTCCTTTGTCTCTGATCTGATCGCCTTTTGGCCCTGCTCGTTTCCATAGCAACGTCAGCAGGGGGAGCTGTCGTCACGTGGATTGCCCTGGCAGTGGAGCGTGGGGAAGTCGGCTCCCTTTCGGACCCGGGAGGAAGAGGGACGGCTTGTGTCTGACCACGCCCTTCGTCTCGCTCCCGTCGGTGTTCTGTTAATCGGTTGTCTAACCGTATAACCAGGTCGATAAGCCCGTCTAAATCCCGCGGCTCATCCTTCGCCACCAGGTGCTCCTTAAGGACCGGGGACAGTCTGTTTACAAAGGCGGCACGGAGCGCAACAGTATTCCAGCCGGCTCGCGCTGCCGCGATGCGGAAGTTGACTGCATACTTCGCTGCGCTCCGACACCCCTGTCTTATCGACAGCAGCACGCTTGAAGCGGTCTCGCCTCTATGAGGGTGGTCGAACACCTGTCGGAACTCCCTCACAAACCCAGTGTAAGTCATTAGGAGCCGTGAATTCTGCTCCCAGAGCGCCGTAGCCCAGGTGCGTGCCTCTCCTCAAAGCAAATTTATAACGTAAGCCACCCGGCTAGCGTCTGACATGTACATGACAGGACGCTGTGAAAAGACGAGCGAGCACTGCATCAAGAAGTCCGCACACGTCTCAACACAGCCTCCGTACGGCTCCGGAGGGCTTATGTATGCTTCAGGGGAAGGTGGGGGGGTTCGTTGAACGACCAGTGGAATGTCTGTCTCTGGCATTCGGTCAGCAGGAGGAGGTGCTGCAGCAGCGCCCTGAGCATGCACTTCCACCTGGGCGGTTGAGAGCCTCCATCCTTCGATTGAGAACAATGCACTGCTCGGTAACTAAGTCCAACCGAGCAGTAAAAGCGGTTAAGATGTGCTGCAGCTCACCTAACACGCCTCCTGCTGGTGCCTGTGCACCTCGCTCTTCCATTGGCTGTTCAAGCGATGGTTGACGCCCCTCGGGATCCATGACGCTGGCCGAGAAATCCTGTTGTGAAAGTGTAGGAACACGGACCCACAACAGGGGGCATAAAAGAACGGGCAATGGATAAGCCAAACAGTAACAATTTAATGTTGTAAATTGTGCACAACGGAATACAGACAACAAGTTTGGAACTACAGTCAATTACACGTTGGGTGACGTGTGGGCAGGCTTGAGGATAGGAGACGCCCGTCCAGAACCGAGCCGGATCCCACACGGCCCTCACCGCCAACAGATCTGAAGAACACCGGAGCCGCCAAGTCCTGAGTCCCCAGGTGGTCACCGTCTCCAGCTGTCAGACCTGGCACTGCTGGCAGAGAACAGAAACAGCACAGGTGAGTGTGAGTACGCACACTCAGTAATCCCACAGTCTGTGTTCTTTTGGGAGGGAGCACCTCCACCTCCAGTCACACACTCGTGCAGCTCCTGTCTAACCACTTATCTGGTTGGGGTGTGAAGCGAAGCCGTCGCTGATCACACCAAACGCCAATCCCACAGATAAGGCAACACCAGAGGAAAACGGCTGCAAAGACGTTCAGACTATTAGTCAGCGTTAAGTGTAGCAGAGAAATTACCTCCAAGGTAGCTGATTTCTCGGCGGGGAGGTGGAGTTGCAGTCCGGCCTTTAAGGTGGTGGTGATGTGGATGAGTGACAGCTGGTGCTGATGACGAGTAACAGCTGTCACTCCCGGTTGCTATGACGCCCTCTCGTGCTTGAAGCCCGCACTTCAAGCATATTTAATCCTTTGTTATTCATAATTGTAAATAAATCTCCTTTTGTTCACACCTGTTCTCATCATTGTTCATTGTTGTCGCCAGCATTTGCGTCCATCACCTGAACTGGTCCAGTCCCATCCAGACCTCTAACCATAACAATTATTATTACTTCTATTTTGTCATTTACATTCTACAAAACAGGTGCATGATAAGAGAAACCTCTGTGGT
Source organism: Thalassophryne amazonica (assembly GCF_902500255.1). Taxonomy (NCBI): domain Eukaryota; kingdom Metazoa; phylum Chordata; class Actinopteri; order Batrachoidiformes; family Batrachoididae; genus Thalassophryne; species Thalassophryne amazonica. Next base: position 118,846,562 of record NC_047106.1, on the reverse strand, counting down.
CCGCAGACTTTTTTATTCACCTTAGCGACACAAAGTAGTTCTGCACCCTGAGAACAAAGAGCCCAGGCCAGTACGTAGGGTTTATTTAGGTCAGCTAAGTAGGGAGGTGCTAGTCCCTGAATAATTTTATAAGTTACCAGCAGAACCTTAAAATCTGACCTCACAGGGACAGGAAGCCAGTGAAGAGACACCAAAATGAGTGTAATGTGGTCAAACATTCTGCTTCCTGTCAAAAGTCTGGCAGCCACATTTTGAGCCAAGTGGAGACCCGTAGTGCTGGACTGTGGTAAATCAGAAAATAGAGCATTGCAGTTGTCCAATCTAGAGAAGCAAATGCATGGATCAGGGTCTCTGTGTCAGCCATAGACAGGATGAGATGAATCTTTGCTGTGTTTCGCAGGTGGAAGAAAGCAGTCTTTGTAATTTCTCTAATGTGTAAATCAAAGGATAATATGGGATCAAAATTCACCCCAAGGTTCCTCACTTTGTCTGTGTGATGTATGACACACGAATCTAGGTTAAGCGTTCATTGACCAAAGTGATGCCAATGTCTCACTGGACCAAGAACCATCATTTCAGTCTTGTATGAGTTTAAAAGTAAGAAATTGCTGGATATCCAGTTTTTCATTGACACGAGGCAATCCTCTAAGGATTTTTTGGGTATAAAATTACCAGCAGTTATCGGCATGTACAACTGAGCATCATCAGCACAGCAATGAAAGGTTATCCCAAAACACAGCAATACGTGGCTAATAGGGGTGCTTTTATAAAAGGAAAAATGCAGGGGGCCTAAGAAGGACCCCTGTGGGACCCCATATTTCATGTCACCAAGGTTAGAGGCAGTTAGAATATACAGCAAGAATGACTGGTTAGGTACGATGTCAACCATGCAAGGACATTCCCAGTAATCCCAAAATGATTCTCCAACCTATTAAGTAAAATATGGTGATCCACCTTATCAAACGCAGCACTGAGATCTAACAGCACCAGAACAGTAGTGATGTCTGAATCCACTGCATGCAGAATGTCATTTACCACTTTAGTGAGAGCTGTCTCTGTGGCATGATGTGTTCGAAATGTAGACTGCAGTGGCTCAAAGAGATTATTCTCAGTAAGTTGGTCCACGAGCTGCAATGAAACCACTTTTTTCAGAATTTTAGAACAAAATGATACATTTGATATCGGCCTGTAATTTTTCAGTACACGAGGGTCAAGATTAGATTTCCTAAGTAATGTTTTAATCACTGCAGATTTGTAATATTTAGGAACAGTTCCAGAGATTAAAGACAGATTAATAATTTCCAGCACAGTCAGCCCAAGAGTGGGCCTTAGGTCCTTATCAGTTTTGTTGGTATAGGATCAAATAAACAGGTTGTGCTTTTGGAAGACATGACAAGTTTCATCAGCACGCCCAGTGAGATACTATCAAAATCATTAAATCTAGGCAATATATCAGTGATGGTACCCACCTTGATAAAAGGGTGTAATGGCTGAAGTAAGGCATGCTGAGGTATATTTAACCTAATATCTATTTTGTTCTCAAGGTCATCTAAGAAATCTTGTGCTTTAAAAGGAGAGTGACTTACAGGTGGTTGTCCATGAATAAGTGTTGCCACTGTGTCAAACAAGAACTTTGAATTATGCTTGTTTATGGTGATCAAATCAAAGTAATAGGCCCACTTTGTAGCCAGTAGTGCATGCTTATAGTCGAGAATAGCATCACACCACACAAGGTGGAATACTTCTAGTTTTGACCAATGCCATTTTCATTCAAACCTTACGCTTGAGGCCACGTAAGTAATCATTTAACCACAGCAACTGTGGGGGGCCTGGTTTTAATATAGGTGGAGCAATCATGTCGACTGTAGTTTTGAGCGCTGAGTTTAAGCTGTCCACAAGACTGTCCACTGAATGGTCGCCAAAAGTGATGCTAAGATCTCAAGGAGCCTGGCTCCAAGTTCAGTTGTAGTTGAAGAGTTGATGTGTTGCCGCAGTGATAAATAAAGTTCTTGTTTCAGTAAACATGACAACATGTAAACTTAATAAGTGAGTGATCAGACACCACCAACACAAGAGGCATGATGTCAGTATTTCTGACAGCGATAGCGCACACAAGGACCAAATACAGGGTATTTCCACTAATGTTGTTGTGAAAGTGTAGGAACACGGACCCACAACAGGGGGCGTAAAAGAACGGGCAATGGATAAGCCAAACAGTAACAATTTAATGTTGTAAATTGTGCACAACGGAATACAGACAACAACAAGTTTGGAACTACAGTCAATTACACGTTGGGTGACGTGTGGGCAGGCTTGAGGATAGGAGACGCCCGTCCAGAACCGAGCCGGATCCCACACGGCCCTCACCGCCAACGGATCTGAAGAACACCGGAGCAGCCAAGTCCTGAGTCCCCAGGTGGTCACCGTCTCCAGCTGTCAGACCTGGCACTGCTGGCAGAGAACAGAAACAGCACAGGTGAGTGTGAGTACGCACACTCAGTAATCCCACAGTCTGTGTTCTTTTGGGAGGGAGCACCTCCACCTCCAGTCACACACTCGTGCAGCTCCTGTCTAACCACTTATCTGGTTGGGGTGTGAAGCGAAGCCGTCGCTGATCACACCAAACTGCCAATCCCACCAAACGCCAATCCCACAGATAAGGCAACACCACAGGAAAACAGCTGCAAAGAAGTTCAGACTATTAGTCAGCGTTAAGTGTAGCAGAGAAATTACCTCCAAGGCAGCTGATTTCTCGGCGGGGAGGTGCAGTTGCAGTCCGGCCTTTAAGGTGGTGGTGATGTGGATGAGTGACAGCTGGTGCTGATGACGAGTAACAGCTGACACTCCCGGTTGCTATGACGCCCTCTCGTGCTTGAAGCCCGCACTTCAAGCAGGGCGCCATCTGGTGGTGGTGGGCCAGCAGTACCTCCTCTTCAGCGGCCCACACAACAGGACTCCCCCCTCAACGGGCGCCGCCTGGCGCCCGACCAGGCTTGTCCGGGTGCCGCCGGTAGAAGTCGGGAAGGAGGGCGGGGTCCAGGATGAAGTTCCTCTTCACCCAGGAGCATTCTTCGGGTCCATACCCCTCCCAGTCCACCAAATACTGGAACCCCCGGCCCTTCCGACGGACATCCAGGAGCCGGCGCACGGTCCAAGCCGGCTCCCCGTCGATGATCCGGGCAGGAGGCGGCGCCGGTCCGGGGGCACAGAGGGGTGAAACGTGGTGAGGTTTGATGCGTGACACATGGAAAACCAGGTGGATCCGCAGCGAAGCTGGCAGCTTCAGCTTCACTGCGGCTGGACTGAGGATCTTGAGTATGGTGAAAGGTCCAATGTATCTGTCCTTTAACTTCTGGGATTCCACTTGCAGGGGAATGTCTTTTGTGGAAAGCCAAACCTCCTGCCCAGGCTGATACGCAGGGGCCGGGGCACGCCGGCGGTCTGCATGGTTCTTGGCCCTCGTCCGGGCTTTGAGCAGGGCAGAGTGGGCGGTACGCCACACCCGATGGCACCTTCTCAGATGGGCCTGGACCGAGGGCACCCCCACCTATCCCTCCACTAGCGGGAACAATGGGGGCTGGTACCCCAAACACACCTCAAATGGGGAGAGGCCGGTAGCAGACGATACTTGGCTATTATAAGTGTACTCGATCCAGGCCAGATGGTTACTCCAGGCCGTCGGGTGCGCGGAGGTCACGCAGCGGAGGGCCTGCTCCAATTCCTGGTTCGCCCGCTCTGCCTGTCCATTCGTCTGAGGATGGTACCCGGACGAGAGACTCACGGTGGCCCCCAGTTCCCTGCAGAAACTCCTCCAGACCTGAGAGGAGAACTGAGGACCACAGTCTGAGACAATATCCGATGGAATTCCATACAGACGCACGACGTGGTGGACCAGGAGGTCTGCAGTCTCCTGGGCTGTCGGGAGCTTCGGGAGGGCCACGAAGTGGGCCGCCTTGGAGAAGCGGTCCACTATCGTGAGGATGGCAGTCATGCTCTGGGACGGCGGGAGGCCCATGACAAAGTCCAGGCCGATGTGAGACCAGGGGCAATGAGGCACGGGCAGAGGCTGGAGGAGGCCTTGGGCCTTGTGGTGGTCAGCTTTGCCCCTGGCACAGGTGGTGCAGGCCTGGACATACTCCCGGACGTCGGCTTCAATAGACACCCACCAGAAGCGCTGCCAGACCACTGCCACGGTCCTTCGCACCCCTGGATGACAGGAGAGCTTGGAACCATGACAGAAGTCTAGGACCGCAGCCCTGGCCTCTGGTGGGATGTACAATTTGTCCTTCGGACCTGTCCCCGGGTCCGGGCTCCGTGTCAGGGCCTCCCGGACGGTCTTCTCCACGTCCCAGGTGAGGGTGGCCACGACAGTGGACTCGGGATGATGGTTTCCGTCAGGTCTGACAGCTCGGTCTTGACCTCCTCTTCGTGCACCCGGGACAGGGCGTCAGATTGTTGGTTCTTCGTCCCGGGGCGGTAGGTGATCCGAAAGTCAAAACGCCCGAAGAACAGTGACCAGCGGGCTTGCCTGGGGTTCAGACGCCTGGCGGTCCGAATGTACTCCAGGTTCCGATGGTCCGTGAAAACCGTAAATGGTACCGATGCTCCCTCCAACAGGTGTCTCCACTCCTCAAGAGCCTCCTTCACTGCAAGAAGTTCCCGATTGCCGATGTCATAGTTCCTTTCAGCCGGGGTCAACCTGCGGGAAAAGTAGGCACATGGATGGAGAACCTTGTCGGACTCCCCACTCTGGGATAGCACGGCTCCTATCCCTGAGTCAGAGGCGTCCACTTCAACTACAAACTGGCGATTGGGATTGGGCTGCACCAGAACTGGTGCAGTCGAGAACCGGCGTTTCAACTCCCTAAACGCGGCTTCGCACCGATCCGACCAGGTGAAGGGGACTTTTGTGGAAGTCAGGGCTGTCAGGGGGCTAACTACCTGACTGTAGCCCTTGATGAACCTCCTGTAGAAATTTGCAAAACCGAGGAACTGTTGCAGTTTCCTACGGTTTGTTGGTTGGGGCCAATCTCTCACCGCTGCAACCTTGGCCGGATCAGGGGCGACGGAGTTGGAGGAGATTATGAACCCCAGGAAGGACAAAGAAGTGCGGTGGAACTCGCACTTCTCGCCCTTCACAAACAGCCGGTTCTCCAACAACCGCTGTAGGACCTGACGTACATGCTTGACATGGGTTTCAGGATCCGGAGAAAAGATGAGTATATCGTCTAGATATACGAAGACAAACCGATGCAGGAAGTCCCGCAAGACGTCATTAACCAATGCTTGGAACGTCGCGGGCGCATTGGTGAGGCCGAACAGCATGACCAGGTACTCAAAGTGACCTAACGGGGTGTTAAATGCCGTCTTCCACTCGTCTCCCTCCCGGAGCCGAACCAGGTGATAAGCATTCCTAAGATCCAATTTTGTGAATATTTGGGCTCCATGCAAGGGCGTGAACACTGAATCCAACAGAGTTAACGGATATCGGTTGCGAACCGTGATCTCGTTCAGCCCTCTGTAATCAATGCATGGACGGAGTCCGCCGTCCTTCTTGCCCACAAAAAAGAAACCAGCAACCCCCCTCGGGGAGGTGGAGTTCCGGATCAACCCGGCAGCTAACGAGTCACTGATGTAGGTCTCCATTGATTCGCGTTCCGGACGTGAGAGGTTGTACAACCTGCTGGACGGGTACTCAGCGCCCGGTATCAAATCAATGGCACAATCGTACGGACGGTGCGGGGGCAGTGTGAGTGCCAGATCCTTGCTGAAGACGTCAGCAAGGTCATGGTACTCGGCTGGCACCGCCGCCAGATTGGGGGGACTAAAACCTCCTCCTTAGCTGTCATACCGGGTGGAAACCGAGGATCCTAAACACTCCCGGTGGCAGGTTTCGCTCCACTGAACCACAACCCCAGACGGCCAATCAATCCGGGGATTGTGTTTTAATACCCATGGAAAACCCAAAATCACTCTGGAGGTAGAAGGTGTTAAATAAAACAATCTCCTCCCTGTGATTTCCAGACACAACCAATGTCACTGCCTGTGTCTGGTGTGTGATTAGTGGAAGAAGGGTGCCATCTAGTGCCCGCACCGACAATGGTGACGGTAAGGCCACTAGAGGGAGCCCAACCTCCTTTGCCCATCTGCTATCCAGCAGATTCCCCTCCGACCCCGTGTCCACCAGTGCTGGGGCGTGAAGGGTTAGATCCCCTCTCAGGATCGTGACTGGGATACGTGCAGATTTTCGGGGTCTCCCCGCGTGGGTATTGTGACCCACCCTTAGCCCAGTCTCTAAGGACGAGTGCTGCTGTTTTGACCATTTGGGGCATTCTTTCTGTGTGTGCTCGGTTGAGCTGCAGAGAAAACACTCCCCACGGATCAGCCTCCTTTGTCTCTGATCTGATCGCCTTTTGGCCCTGCTCGTTTCCATAGCAACGTCAGCAGGGGGAGCTGTCGTCACGTGGATTGCCCTGGCAGTGGAGCGTGGGGAAGTCGGCTCCCTTTCGGACCCGGGAGGAAGAGGGACGGCTTGTGTCTGACCACGCCCTTCGTCTCGCTCCCGTCGGTGTTCTGTTAATCGGTTGTCTAACCGTATAACCAGGTCGATAAGCCCGTCTAAATCCCGCGGCTCATCCTTCGCCACCAGGTGCTCCTTAAGGACCGGGGACAGTCTGTTTACAAAGGCGGCACGGAGCGCAACAGTATTCCAGCCGGCTCGCGCTGCCGCGATGCGGAAGTTGACTGCATACTTCGCTGCGCTCCGACACCCCTGTCTTATCGACAGCAGCACGCTTGAAGCGGTCTCGCCTCTATGAGGGTGGTCGAACACCTGTCGGAACTCCCTCACAAACCCAGTGTAAGTCATTAGGAGCCGTGAATTCTGCTCCCAGAGCGCCGTAGCCCAGGTGCGTGCCTCTCCTCAAAGCAAATTTATAACGTAAGCCACCCGGCTAGCGTCTGACATGTACATGACAGGACGCTGTGAAAAGACGAGCGAGCACTGCATCAAGAAGTCCGCACACGTCTCAACACAGCCTCCGTACGGCTCCGGAGGGCTTATGTATGCTTCAGGGGAAGGTGGGGGGGTTCGTTGAACGACCAGTGGAATGTCTGTCTCTGGCATTCGGTCAGCAGGAGGAGGTGCTGCAGCAGCGCCCTGAGCATGCACTTCCACCTGGGCGGTGAGAGCCTCCATCCTTCGATTGAGAACAATGCACTGCTCGGTAACTAAGTCCAACCGAGCAGTAAAAGCGGTTAAGATGTGCTGCAGCTCACCTAACACGCCTCCTGCTGGTGCCTGTGCACCTCGCTCTTCCATTGGCTGTTCAAGCGATGGTTGACGCCCCTCGGGATCCATGACGCTGGCCGAGAAATCCTGTTGTGAAAGTGTAGGAACACGGACCCACAACAGGGGGCATAAAAGAACGGGCAATGGATAAGCCAAACAGTAACAATTTAATGTTGTAAATTGTGCACAACGGAATACAGACAACAAGTTTGGAACTACAGTCAATTACACGTTGGGTGACGTGTGGGCAGGCTTGAGGATAGGAGACGCCCGTCCAGAACCGAGCCGGATCCCACACGGCCCTCACCGCCAACAGATCTGAAGAACACCGGAGCCGCCAAGTCCTGAGTCCCCAGGTGGTCACCGTCTCCAGCTGTCAGACCTGGCACTGCTGGCAGAGAACAGAAACAGCACAGGTGAGTGTGAGTACGCACACTCAGTAATCCCACAGTCTGTGTTCTTTTGGGAGGGAGCACCTCCACCTCCAGTCACACACTCGTGCAGCTCCTGTCTAACCACTTATCTGGTTGGGGTGTGAAGCGAAGCCGTCGCTGATCACACCAAACGCCAATCCCACAGATAAGGCAACACCAGAGGAAAACGGCTGCAAAGACGTTCAGACTATTAGTCAGCGTTAAGTGTAGCAGAGAAATTACCTCCAAGGTAGCTGATTTCTCGGCGGGGAGGTGGAGTTGCAGTCCGGCCTTTAAGGTGGTGGTGATGTGGATGAGTGACAGCTGGTGCTGATGACGAGTAACAGCTGTCACTCCCGGTTGCTATGACGCCCTCTCGTGCTTGAAGCCCGCACTTCAAGCAGGGCGCCATCTGGTGGTGGTGGGCCAGCAGTACCTCCTCTTCAGCGGCCCACACAACAAATGTGTGTCAAGCCCTAAATGCATTGCTGGAATCCTAATACATCCACAACGGCCATAAATGACTTGCAGAGGGGGTCAGGAAGTTTATTTATATGAATGTTGAAGTCACCAACAATCCGCACCGGTTGCCAAGTTAGAGAGAAACTCACCAAATATATCTATATATATCTATATATATATATAGATATATATAGATATATATAGTGAGGAAAATAAGTATTTGAACACCCTATGATTTTTGCAAGTTCTCCCACTTAGAAATCATGGAGGGGTCTGAAATTTTCATCTTAGGTGCATGTCCACTGTGAGAGACATAATCTACAAAAAAAAAAAAAAATCCGGAAATCACAATGTATGATTTTTTTAATAATTTATTTGTATGTTACTGCTGCAAATTAGTATTTCAACACCTGTGAAAATCAATGATAATATTTGGTACAGTAGCCTTTGTTTGCAATTACAGAGGTCAAACGTTTCCTGTAGTTTTTCACCACGTTTGCACACACTGCAACAGAGATTTTGGCCCATTCCTCCACACAGATCTTCTCTAGATCAGCCAGGTTACTGGGCTGTTGCAGAGAAACACGGAGTTTGAGCTCCCTCCAAAGATTTTCTATTGGGTTTAGGTCTGGAGACTGGCTAGGCCACTCCAGAACCTTGATATGCTTCTTACGGAGCCACTCCTTGGTTATCCTGGCTGTGTACTTCGGGTCACTGTCATGTTGGAAGACCCATCCACGACCCATCTTCAATGCTCTAACTGAGGGAAAGCGGTTGTTCCCGAAAATCCCGCAGTACATGGCCCCGGTCATCCTCTCCTTAATACAGTGCAGTCGTCCTGTCCCATGTGCAGAAAAACACCCCAAAGCATGATGCTTCCACCCCAATGCTTCACAGTAGGGACTGTGTTTTTGGGATGGTACTCAGCATTCTTCGGCTGAGTGGATCGCTGTCATTTGATTGGTGAGGATTATTCATACCATTTGGTGTTGTGTTTCATTGACTGTGCAATAGTTCTTTTTAGCGTGCACACTCACACTACCGGGAGCGGCATTTAGCTAAACATAGCGGAATTTGTTTTGCTGACGGGCGATGATTTGAAGGAGCTAATTGACACTGCTAATTCTTCGAACACACACACACAAAAAAAACATATCCACTGACGTGATTTTTTTTTCACTGCACTGAGAAAATAGTCTTTTTTTTTTGGTAGTACACACACACAAGCGCCTTCCCGCTTGTGTGAGCGCACACCGCACATCGCCCGCACGCTCACACAAGCCGGGCGGTGCTTAGCTTTAAAACAAACATGGCGGAGTTTGTTTTGCTGACGGATGATGATTTGATGCACGGCATGGCGGACTTCATCATCTGAATTATTTTTGGACTCCTGTTTAAAGGTTGTGTTGGATTGCTGATGTCAAAGTATTATTTTCATTAGTTACTTCATCCAAACCATCAACATGTCTATTAGACCCCATTCCTACCAGGCTGCTCAAGGAAGCCCTACCATTATTTAATGCTTCGATCTTAAATATGATCAATCTATTTTTATTAGTTGGCTAAGTACCACAGGCTTTTAAGGTGGCAGTAATTAAACCATTACTTAAAAAGCCATCACTTGACCCAGCTATCTTAGCTAATTATAGGCCAATCTCCAACCTTCCTTTTCTCTCAAAAATTCTTGAAAGGGTAGTTGTAAAACAGCTAACTGATCATCTGCAGAGGAATGGTCTATTTGAAGAGTTTCAGTCAGGTTTTAGAATTCATCATAGTACAGAAACAGCATTAGTGAAGGTTACAAATGATCTTCTTATGGCCTCAGACAGTGGACTCATCTCTGTGCTTGTTCTGTTAGACCTCAGTGCTGCTTTTGATACTGTTGACCATAAAATTTTATTACAGAGATTAGAGCATGCCATAGGTATTAAAGGCACTGCGCTGCGGTGGTTTGAATCATATTTATCTAATAGATTACAATTTGTTCATGTAAATGGGGAATCTTCTTCACAGACTAAGGTTAATTATGGAGTTCCACAAGGTTCTGTGCTAGGACCAATTTTATTCACTTTATACATGCTTCCCTTAGGCAGTATTATTAGACGGCATTGCTTAAATTTTCATTGTTACGCAGATGATACCCAGCTTTATCTATCCATGAAGCCAGAGGACACACACCAATTAGCTAAACTGCAGGATTGTCTTACAGACATAAAGACATGGATGACCTCTAATTTCCTGCTTTTAAACTCAGATAAAACTGAAGTTATTGTACTTGGCCCCACAAATCTTAGAAACATGGTGTCTAACCAGATCCTTACTCTGGATGGCATTACCCTGACCTCTAGTAATACTGTGAGAAATCTTGGAGTCATTTTTGATCAGGATATGTCATTCAAAGCGCATATTAAACAAATATGTAGGACTGCTTTTTTGCATTTACGCAATATCTCTAAAATTAGAAAGGTCTTGTCTCAGAGTGATGCTGAAAAACTAATTCATGCATTTATTTCCTCTAGGCTGGACTATTGTAATTCATTATTATCAGGTTGTCCTAAAAGTTCCCTGAAAGTTTTCTGCAGTGTGTGAAGCTGAGACTGTATTTTATTTGTGTTTTGTGGGTTTGCTGTTCTGTTTTGTGTTGCCCCCTTGACCTGGTCACTCTTGAAAAAGAGGTTTTAAATCTTAATGAGTTTTTTTTTAACTGGTTAAATAAAAGGACATTGAGTGACTGATTGATGTCTGTGGCCATATTTGCTACATTCTCTACCACCGTGATAAGGTGATGATCCAGGGAGGGGCAGTTCAATATTTTTAAAGCAAACATGTTCTTTTACATTGAAAATACCACTCCAGTACCTCGATTGGTAGAGTGGTCGACTGTAAATATGTCAGTTATCTTTCCATCGCCATTTCATCTCAGGCGTGGAGTAGTTTTATCCACATGTATAAGGTGTCCAAATAGAGCTTGTCATTTTTTTTTAAAGATTGTTATCCCATTTAAATGTGAGTGGCTGTCACACCTGGAGGATGGTTGAGGACCCCAATGCAGAGAAAAGATGGGTTGGTGTAAATAAACAGGATTTTTTACCAGAGTTGTTAGCAGAGATTGGTACACAGGAGTCAGAGAAATCAAGCTATAGTGTCCATGAGAGGAAAGGTGAGTGGATGGGCCAAAAACAGAGCTAGAGGTCAAGACATGGAAAGTAAACAGAGTAACTGGTGACAGTTTTCAAAAGCAGCAGGCAGTTGCAAAAAACATAATCAGGAGCAAAGAATAACAGGTTCGGCAATAAGTAGTCAATCACAAGGAAACGCGCGCCCGCACACACATGCACACACACAAAAACTGGGGGCAACAATGGGGCAAAAAAAGGACAACATTCAGGTGACGCACGAGAGGAACACAGGGGTATAAATACACTCTGAGGTCAATCACACTTGAGGGTAATTACTCATTGACAACAGCTAGGGAGAGACAGGAAGAAAGTTAACAAAACACACAAGGAAGCCATGACCGCCAAAATCAAACAGGAAGAACTAACTACAGTAAATACAGAAACAAAACCACAACAAAATAAACACAGGAGTGAAACACAGAATAAAACCAGAGTACAGTAATTCATAATAATAATACACTGGTTGTGGCTGAAACGCAAAGAGGCAACTTGGGCTTCCAAATGACCGCCAGGTGCCCCCCATATGCTGCACGCCCGGGTCTGATCAGATCTGAATTGGGAGCTGGTTCCACAGGAGAGGAGCCTGAAAGCTGAAGGCTCTGCCTCCCATTCTACTCTTACAAACCCTAGGAACTACAAGTAAGCCTGCAGTCTAAGAGCGAAGCGCTCTATTGGGGTGATATGGTACTATGAGATCCCTAAGATAAGATGGGACCTGATTATTCAAAACCTTATAAGTAAGAAGAAGAATTTTAAATTCTATTCTAGAATTAACAGGAAGCCAATGAAGAGAGGCCAATATGGGTGAGATATGCTCTCTCCTTCTAGTCCCTGTTAGCACTCTAGCTGCAGCATTTTGAATTAACTGAAGGCTTTTCAGGGAACTTTTAGGACAACCTGATAATAATGAATTACAATAGTCCAGCCTAGAGGAAATAAATGCATGAATTAGTTTTTCAGCATCACTCTGAGACAAGACCTTTCTAATTTTAGAGATATTGCGCAAATGCAAAAAAGCAGTCCTACATATTTGTTTAATATGCGCATTGAATGACATATCCTGATCAAAAATGACTCCAAGATTTCTCACAGTATTACTGATCATATTTAAGAACGAAGCATTAATTAATGGTAGGGCTTCCTTGAGCAGCCTGGTAGGAATGGGGTCTAATAGACATGTTGATGGTTTGGAGGAAGTAACTAATGAAAATAACTGAGACAGAACAATCGGAGAGAAAGAGTCTAACCAAATACTGGCATCACTGAAAGCAGCCAAAGATAACGATACGTCTTTGGGATGGTTATGAGTAATTTTTTCTCTAATAGTTAAAATTTTATTAGCAAAGAAAGTCATGACGTCATTACTAGTTAAAGTTAAAGGAATACTTGGCTCAATAGAGCTCTGACTCTTTGTCAGCCTGGCTACAGTGCTGAAAAGAAACCTGGGGTTGTTCTTATTTTCTTCAATTAGTGATGAGTAGTAAGATGTCCTAGCTTTACGGAGGGCTTTTTTATAGAGCAACAGACTCTTTTACCAGGCTAAGTGAAGATCTTCTAAATTAGTGAGACGCCATTTCCTCTCCAATTTACGGGTTATCTGCTTTAAGCTGCAAGTTTGTGAGTTATACCACAGAGTCAGGCACTTCTGATTTAAAGCTCTCTTTTTCAGAGGAGCTACAGCATCCAAAGTTGTCTTCAATGAGGATGTAAAACTATTGACGAGATACTCTATCTCACTTACAGAGTTTAGGTAGCTACTCTGCACTGTGTTGGTATATGGCATTAGAGAACATAAAGAAGGAATCATATCCTAGTTACAGCGCTTTCTGAAAGACTTCTAGTGTAATGAAACTTATTCCCCACTGCTGGGTAGTCCATCAGAGTAAATGTAAATGTTATTAAGAAATGATCAGACAGAAGGGAGTTTTCAGGGAATACTGTAAAGTTTTCAATTTCCATACCATAAGTCAGAACAAGATCTAAGATATGATTAAAGTGGTGGGTGGACTCATTTACATTTTGAGCAAAGCCAATTGAGTCTAATAATAGATTAAATGCAGTGTTGAGGCTGTCATTCTCAGCATCTGTGTGGATGTTAAAATCGTCCACTATAATTATCTTATCTGAGCTAAGCACTAAGTCAGACAAAAGGTCTGAAAATTCACAGAGAAACTCACAGTAACGACCAGGTGGACGATAGATAATAACAAATAAAACTGGTTTTTGGGACTTCCAATTTGGATGGACAAGACTAAGAGTCAAGCTTTCAAATGAATTAAAGCTCTGTCTGGGTTTTTGATTAATTAATAAGCTGGAATGGAAGATTGCTGCTAATCCTCCACCTCGGCCCGTGCTACGAGCATTCTGGCAGTTAGTGTGACTCGGGCGTGTTGACTCATTTAAACTAACATATTCATCCTGCTGTAACCAGGTTTCTGTAAGGCAGAATAAATCAATATGTTGATCAATTATTATATCATTTACTAACAGGGACGTAGAAGAGAGAGACCTAATGTTTAATAGACCACATTTAACTGTTTTAGTCTGTGGTGCAGTTGAAGGTGCTATATTATTTTTTCTTTTTGAATTTTTATGCTTAAATAGATTTTTACTGGTTATTGGTGGTCTGGGAGCAGCCACCATCTCTACGGGGATGGGGTAATGAGGGGATGGCAGGGGGAGAGAAGCTTCAGAGAGGTGTGTAAGACTACCACTCTGCTTCCTGGTCCCAACCCTGGATAGTCACGGTTTGGAGGATTTAAGAAAATTGGCCAGATTTCTAGAAATGAGAGCTGCTCCATCCAAAGTGGGATGGATGCCGTCTCTCCTAACAAGACCAGGTTTTCCCTGTTTTGTTATAGACGAAGATCTGTACACAATTCTTGGAAGCTGAAAATGTCCCAGTTCTTGCATGGCCGGCATACTCACCGGACATGTCACCCATTGAGCATGTTTGGGATGCTCTGGACCAGTGTATACGACAACGTCTACCAGTTCCTGCCAATATCCAGCAACTTCGCACAGCCATTGAAGAGGAGTGGACCAACATTCCACAGGCCACAATTGACAACCTGATCAACTCTATGTGAAGGAGATGTGTTGCACTGCATGAGGCAAATGGTGGTCACACCAGATAGTGACTGGTATCCCCCCCAATAAAACAAAACTGCACCTTTCAGAGTGGCCTTTTATTTGGACAGTCTAAGGCACACCTGTGCACTAATCATGGTGTCTAATCAGCATCTTGATATGGCACACCTGTGAGGTGGGATGGATTATCTCAGCAAAGTAGAAGTGCTCACTATCACAGATTTAGACTGGTTTGTGAACAATATTTGAGGGAAATGGTGATATTGTGTATGCGGAAAAAGTTTTAGATCTTTGAGTTCATCTCATACAAAATGGGAGCAAAACCAAAAGTGTTGCGTTTATATTTTTGTTGAGTGTACTTGCAGCTGCGTGTTTGCATTTTAATGTGTGCACACAGTCGCGTTTGCCATGCTGCACCAGTTTCAGTGCTTTTTTCTACCTCTGTGGAAGTGCGCTCTGTTCTCTACTGCATGGTATGGTGCGCTCAAAAACAGTCATTTAACATTATTATTATTATTTTTATTTTTTTTTATTTTTTTTTGTCTTGGTGGATCACTTTCATTGAATCCAGATGCTGCTGAGTCTGGCTGTGGTAAAGACTGCCCTGAACAAAACACTGTGACTCGTTAAACTGGGAGAGAGCGCTTTTATTGATAGCGTGCGCGGTCTCCCTCTCTCTGTCCAGAGAGAGAGAGAGAGACCGCGCGCTACTTCTTAAAATAAAAGCGGTCTCTCTCTCTCTCTCTGTGACACACAGAGAGAGAGAGAACGCGCGCGAGAGAGCGTATTTATGAAACGATGCAACACAGTGAAACAGTCCTCATATAATGAGTATAATATATGATAAAGTGAAGCAACGATCTTGCAGTATTTATAGCTCCAGAAGAACAACAGGGAGATGTGAAATGGCGTACAGTACCGTGTTGACGCGTGGGCGGGCTCACAATAGAGGACAGTAGCACGGCGCTGCGTACTCGCGTGAAGGCTCCATGCTGTGCTGTACGCCGAAGAAAATTAAACATGTTTAATTTCTTCCATCCTACACGCGTAGCCCTCAACATACTGCTGCGTATTGAGAAAAAACTCCTCATGAAGTGGGCGGAGAGCTGCTCATTACACCGTAGACGATATGCTGTAATAAGCAGCTCTGCGAATACGCCACTGTGACAGGGGCTTAACGGGAACAGCCGAAAGACAAAGAAAAAGAAGAAGGGGATGGTGGTAAGACAATCCCATTGTCTTTCAAATCTACATTAAAACTCATAATTTATTTGCTAAATGAGGGTCCTTGGTAGAGTAGGGGAGGTTTGGTTTGTAGTTGGTGATCTGTCTGAGACTTTTCCAGACAGAAGTGGAGTCACTGGCTAAGAACTGATGCTGGAGTTTTTCAGCATACACCTGATTAGCTTCTCTGACCACCTTCCCAAATGTGTAGTTACACTCTTTAAACCTAACATGGTCCCCGGTCTTGAATGCCTCCTCCGTTTGCATCCTCAACTGCCTGAGTTTAGGACTAAACCAGGGTTTGTCATTGTTATACCTTACTGTGGTTCATGATGGAATGCAGCAGTCCTCACAGAAGCTGATATATGAAGTCACAGCATCTGTGTACTCATTCAGCCTGTTGGTGGCAGTCTTGAGTGTGGTGAGGACTTTTCAGGCATGTGAAATACAAATAAAGTAAAATGCTTAAAATGGCGGGGCTTAAGAGGGCTGTAGTTGGCAGGTCTGGGGGTCAAAACCACCCACAAGCTGAAGGGTTTTAGCCATGTTAATGCTCCCCAGAACTATTTGATTGAAAATAAAGTCTGAAGGACCTAAATGATATGGTGAACAGCTTTGCTTGTTCATATCGGTCACATACAGTAGTGTTCAGAATAATAGTAGCGCTATGTGACTAAAAAGATTAATCCAGGTTTTGAGTATATTTCTTATTGTTACATGGGAAACAAGGTACCAGTAGATTCAGTAGATTCTCACAAATCCAACAAGAGCAAGCATTCATGATATGCACACTCTTAAGGCTATGAATTTGGGCTATTATTAAAAAAAAGTAGAAATGGGGGTGTTCACAATAATAGTAGTGTGGCATTCAGTCAGTGAGCTTGTCAATTTTGTGGAACAAACAGATGTGAATCAGGTGTCCCCTATTTAAGGATGAAGCCAGCACCTGTTGAACATGCTTTTCTCTTTGAAAGCCTGAGGAAAATGGGACGTTCAAGACAATGTTCAGAAGAACAGCGTAGTTTGATTAAAAAGTTGATTGGAGAGGGGAAACCTATACGCAGGTGCAAAAAATTATAGGCTGTTCATCTACAATGATCTCCAATGCTTTAAAATGGACAAAAAAACCAGAGACGCATTGAAGAAAGTGCTGTGACAGCTAGAAGATGCCTGTGAAGCTAATTTATTTGCAAGAATCCCCCACAAAGTCCCTCTGTTAAATAAAAGACACGTGCAGATGAGGTTACAATTTGCCAAAGAACACATCAACTGGCCTAAAGAGAAATGGAGGAATATTTTGTGGACTGATGAGAGTAAAATTGTTTTTTTTGGGTCCAAGGGCCGCAGACAGTTTGTGAGACGACCCCCAAACTCTGAATTCAAGCCACAGTTCACAGTGAAGACAGTGAAGCATGGTGGTACAAGCATCATGATATGGGCATGTTTCTCCTACTATGATGTTGGGCCTATATATCGCATACCAGGTATCATGGATCAGTTTGGATATGTCAAAATACTTGAAGAGGTCATGTTGCCTTATGCTGAAGAGGACATGCCCTTGAAATGGGTGTTTCAACAAGACAATGACCAAAATCTTGGTTCCAAACCAACAAAATTAATGCCTCACAGATGTGAAGAAATCATGAAAAACTGTGGTTATACAACTAAATACTAGTTTAGTGATTCATAGGATTGCTAAAAGAGCAGTTTGAACATAACAGTTTTGAGTTTGTAGCGTCAACAGCAGATGCTACTATTATTGTGAACACCCCCTTTTCTACTTTTTTTTTTACTAATAGCCCAATTTCATAGCCTTAAGAGTGTGCATATCATGAATGCTTGGTCTTGCTGGATTTGTGTTAATCTACTGAATCTACTGGTACCTTGTTTCCCATGTAACAATAAGAAATATACTCAAAACCTGGATTAATCTTTTTAGTCACATAGCACTACTATTATTCTCAACACTACTGTAAGCATATTATGTTGAAGTGCAGAGTATGGAGGATATCATGAGGCCTTGAGGCAGTCAGATGTGAAACACTATTTATGAGTGTCAAGAGTTGTAAATCGGTCACATTCAACCTGAACATGGCAGGAAGGTTATAGGAAAGTCTGTTTTGGATTTCTTTAGCCAGGTTTAGATAGGACAAGAATGTCATTATCAGTTGATTTAGCCCAGACTTTAACCAAGTCCAGTTGTGGCAATAGACCTCTATCATTTAGGTGTTTATCACCAAGCCCTGATCTAGATTTAAAATCTATTGGAGTACTCAGACAGTTTATATCAGGGTGGGATTGAGTCCTGTGTTACCAGACAGTAAAAGTAGAAAGATAAAACATTTCTTCCTCACAGAGTGTGTAGCTACTGGTTCAGTAGAACTATGCCTATGGGTGAGGACGGACATTACCCTAGAGCCCTCTGGTGGCTGTTTCTGGTAGATGAAAACATTGCCGAACTCAGTACAAATACATGTCATTTGGTCACTTTTCAAAGGGGTCAGACTCTTCTTTATGAGTTCAATGGTACGAATATTTCATGAGGTAAAATATTTGTTCCATTGAAAGAATGAAAACACCTTCATTATTTGTTTTATATAATGGCTAAAATAGTCCTTGTCATTTGATATTTTAGGAAATTATAAACATTAGAAAAAGGACTTGTATTTTGGTGTGCCTCACTGGTTCTTAAAGTTAGCGGGAAGACATTTTCACATCTACCGTTCACTTCTCATGCATGACATGCCGCTGCAGCTTGCAGTTGTCTTTCACCTCCTCCAGTTCTCTCACAATTGCAGCAAGTATGTAAAGTTTATTAACTGCTGGTCACGGACAAATCTCCAGCAGGAGGACATGTCCACCATCTACCGTCCACTTCTCATGGCAGATCATGCACTTCACTTTAATTTGCTTTTTCACCTCCTTCAATTCTCTTACGAGTGCAACAAATTAAATAAAGTCCATTAACTCCTAGTAAGTAAGTAAGTAAACTTTATTTAATGAGCCCGCAGACTCAGTAAGCGCATCGGAGGCAGAGCAATCACGGTGATGCCGACCGGTACTGCGACCGGCCCGCCTGATAAGGACGCAGAACACAATGCGCTGTTTATCTCTGCTTCTGTGGTGTCCGGTGGGTTGTGCTCACTGCACACAAGTAGTTGCTGTACTCAAAAGACCAAGATTCCTTGCGGACAGGACATGCGCAGAACACAAAATAATGTTCCTTTCTATGGGGATATCCCGATGCGCATTTATATGACCTGATATTCGGGTTAGAAAAGGAGTAACCCAGGGGTCTTATTCGGGTTTTTAAAAACCGGAATATGAGCATATTTGGGTTTTTGCAGGTGTTTACATGGCCGTGCGCAACCAGGTTATTGCTAATATTCCAGTTATGAAAGGGTTATTGGCTGCATGTAAACGTAGTCTGTGCTGTTCAAACAGGATTTTAGAAAAGATTATGTGACTCTTTTTTATTATTATTAATCTAGACTTTCTTTCATTGGAAGAAAAAGACTGGCTTTGAATGGATTTACATGAATTTACACAAGAAAGTAAATGAGTTTTTATTCATGTAGACTTTTTCTACTGTGGCTTTGAGTGGATTTTCCGGTAATTTACACAAGAATATAAGTTGACTTTTTATTAATGTGAATGGATTTACAAGATTTAAAAATAATTTAAAAGAATATGTGGCTTTTTACAATAAGGTATGTTATTGATATTTTACCATGATTTTCAAAATATTGTACAAGCTTTAGCTGTGGTTTTTGAAATGCTTTAACAGTCTTTTCAGTCTTCATGAATTTCATGTAGTTTAACTGTTCTGAGTTAATGCATAATTTGGTTTACAATTAAAAGGAAAATCATTCCAGGTCCTACTTCCACATCATATTCTGTTATTTCAACGTGATCATTGACTATTAAATGAAAGGTTGAATCCAGGGTCATTTAAATATGCACTAATTTTGAGATTTTTTTGTTCTAGGAGATGCTGAAAATGTATCATTAGATAAAAAATTAATTTGGTTTCTGGGATCCCACAGGGTATGAGACCCTGGCTCGGGCCTATGTCCCCCAGACTCCCTGCAAATTTTCCTCGGATTTCGCTATTTTCATTTCACAGCCCTGATCTTTGGATTACTGATTACTTTTTTCTCAGTCTCAACATTGTGGCAGCAACACCGGACAGAAATAAAATCTCCATTTTCTAAATGATTGGAAAATGGTGTCTCAATCAAAAGGTAAATGAGGCTAAACTTTAGCTGTTCACGTTTTACATTTGATATTAATTTTTGCAGTCTTGACCTTGTGTGTAAAATGCTGGCTAATGTGATACTAATGGTATTGATCTTTAAGCGTGAGGTGAATTAAATAGAGGGAGTTGACTGACCACCAGTGAACCTGCCTATAAGATAAAGATAATGGTCAATAAACCCTTACAGCATTTGACAATATACGTACGTCGATTTATGAGGTGAAATATCCTAAATCATTTGCAAAAAGAGCAAAATAAATTACGTTGTCTAAAGCCCCTTCCCCAACAACTCAAACACTTCACAAGTGGTTTAAAGGCTCAAATAAATGAAAAACTCTGAAAACTGTGATTAAACACTGAATATGATATCAAAGAGAACTGAAGTCAGATGATCATAAGTTTTAATGACTGTCAATTTAATCATGTAGTATTCATGTTGCTAATTTATTTTAATTTAAATTCATTAGATATTAAAAATCACAAGAAACTAAATCATCTGGAACAATGCTAACAGAAGTTACTAGTATTCCAAGAATGCATCATTTGGCAGAAAAAGGAAAATATGTACATATAGTTAACTTTTCCTTGAGCTCATATTTTGATTTGAATGATAGTTGATCTGAGGTTTTATTATTGCATGTAAAATTTTCTAAGCAGATTTATTTGGATGTCTTATTTTGGTATTATATATTGGGTTATAGTGCCAGTGAAAAATTGGTAAGTATCACAGTGTACAACTTTTTTTGCAGTCAGAGATACATTTTTTTATTTGGAAAAATCACTGAGAAAAAGTGATTTATCTAATTAACAACTGTGTCCAGAATGCACCAAAATGCACCATTTTCTTTTTTTTTTATTTCTGGGGGGGGCAAGACCCTCCTAGTACACTTCGCGCCTGCGGCGCTTGTATTGTGCAAACCATCCACAGCCAAAAAATGTTCAGTCAAAAAAGTTTTTCTCACCAGCATCCATGCGGTAGCACCTGTGCATGTTTAAAACAGCTGATTGAACTGGCTGAATGAGCCATTGCATGTGCATGAGCCGATCTACGGTAGGGGTGCGTTTATATACTTCAATAATCCCTCAATCAGAACACATAGTTACATTCTTTCAATTCATAAACTGAATTTGTTTTGAAATCCAGAGAACAGAAACAGCAGGTCCTGAAAAAAAAAAGACAGAGACAGTGCTGTCTGTGGTTTTTTTTTTTCAGGACCAGAGACAGCGCTCTCTCTCTCTCTTGCATGCTCAAACAAGAAGCACAATGTTTAAGTACAGTTGTGCTCAAACGTTTACATAACCCTGGCAGAATTTTTGCTTTTTTGGCCATTTTTAAGAGAATATGAATGACAACACAAAAACTTTTTTTTCACTCATGGTTAGTGGTTGGGTGAAGCCATTTATTGTCAAACAACTGTGTTTCCTCTTTTTAAATCAAAATGACAAGAGAAGCTTGCACTGTGCACAATTTCTTCAATCACAGCCACATAAGCCCATAACTTCTTCTGGGTTGTCTGGGTGTCTTGGTGGCTTTCCTCACTCTTCTCCTTCTTGCACAGTGACTCAGTTTTTGAGAACTGTCTACTCCATGCAGATTTTGCCATATTGTTTGTATTTCTTTGTAATTGGTGTAAATAAAGTCCGAAACATATTCAGTGTCAGCTTTACCATCAGAGAGCCTCGTCCACAACTACCACAAAAGACTCCAAGCTGTTGTTGATGTTAAAGGGGCAATACACAGTATTAAGAACAGGGGTATGTAAACCTTTGATCAGGTTCATTTTGGTAGTTCTCGTGGAATCCCCATGGCAGATCTACTCGTATGTGCAAGCATTCTGGGGTGTGCCATGAATCATATGAATGCAGTGTGTGCACACAATTACAAATACATTCGCGAGTGCACAAATTAGACATAATTGGATGCTTAAATTAACCAGGAAGGAGTTTCATAAAGAAGGCCATATTTATAACACATAAAGTAGATATCAATACCTTCAAAATGGAATCAGTTTGAAGAGTTTTATTTACTGCCCATATGAGCTTTTCTTCTAATAAAATTTGACCACAAAATGCTTTTTCAGATTTCAGAGGTTTCTCCCACAACTGTTTACCACAGATATGCCAAATTACATATTTCATAGCCAGTATAGCTGCCATTAAGGAGCAAAGAAATGGAAAGGCTTCTTTGAGTGTAACATGGATGCTTGCAATAGTCAATGCAATATTTTCCATAGTCTGAGCATACATAAACTTCACAGTTTAGTGTCAATGTCTGTTGTTTGACTATAGTCCAAGTCTGGGTGTCCATGATGACTGCCACAGAAAATGTCAGGCCTCTAAGTCCATTATTTGCTGAGATATTCTACCTTGAACATGGCTCCAGAAATGACAGCCATAATGTTTGCCTAAAAAAACAACAGACACCATGCACACTAAATTGGCCATATCTCAGAAACTACTTGGCCTACAGGCCTCAAACTTCAGATTTGTTGTTCTGACCAGTCTGGGAATATTTGATTAAAATTTGAAGAAAATCTGAGACAAAGTGCATGAGGCCCTTGTTGAATTGATATGGAATGACCCACATACGAGGGCTGTCAATAAAGTATAGGTCCTTTTTATTTTTTTTCAAAAACTATATGGATTTCATTCATATGTTTTTACGTCAGACATGCTTGAACCCTCGTGTGCATGCGTGAGTTTTTCCACGCCTGTCGGTGATGTCATTCGCCTGTGAGCACTCCTTGTGGGAGGAGTTGTCCAGCTCCTCGTCGGAATTCCTTTGTCTGAGAAGTTGCTGAGAGACTGGCGCTTTGTTTGATCAAAATTTTTTCTAAACCTGTAAGGCACATCGAAGTGGACACGGTTCGAAAAATTAAGCTGGTTTTCGGTGAAAATTTTAACGACTGATGAGAGATTTTGAGGTGATACTGTCGCTTTAAGGACTTCCCACGGTGCGAGACGTCGCACAGCGCTCCCAGGCGCCGTCGTCAGCCTGTTTCAAGCTGAAAACCTCCACATTTCAGGCTCTATTGACGGACGTCGTGAGAGAACAGCGAAGTTTCAGAAGAAGTCGGTTTCAGTATTTTATCTGGATATTCCACTGTTAAAGGAGATTTTTTTAATGAAAGACGTACGGACAGGTCCGCACGTCGGGACGCAGCCGGCGTGGTGTGGCGGCACAGGAAAAACACCTCCATGTTGATAACCATTTGTAAAATCCAGGCGGCTTTTGATGGCTTTCAGTGGAGTGAGTATATGAGAAATTGTTTAACAGCTGGACATGTTCCAACTTGTCCTTAAAGCTTCCAACAGAGGTGTTTTTCCTGTGGCGGAGCATCGCAGCGGCTGCGAGCCGACGCTGCAATCCGTCTGCACGTCTCTCTCATCAGCCGTTAAAATTTTCACCGAAAACCAGCTTAATTTTTCGAACCGTGTCCACTTCGATGTGCCTCACAGGTTTTGAAAAAATTTTGATCAAACAAAGCGCCAGTCTCTCAGCAACTTCTCAGACAAAGGAATTCCGACGAGGGGCTGGACGACTCCTCCCACAAGGAGTGCTCACAGGCGAATGACGTCACCGACAGGCGTGGAAAAACTCACGCATGCGCACGAGGGTTCAAGCATGTCTGACGTAAAAACATATGAATGAAATCCATATAGTTTTTGAAAAAATAAAAAGGACCTATACTTTATTGACAGACCTCGTATCCCTGGGTGTGGCAAATCACAGCCCCTCTGCACGGCTGCAAACCAGCGCACCTGCTAAATTGGAGACCACAAAGGCCTGTGATTTGTCACTTTTTTGGTTTCACTTTTTCCTCTCCCATCATACTTTAAAAGTTTTTGCATGCTGATTTCATTTCAATCATGGCTCAAATACCTTTGGCAGAAAAGTCCACAAATATGACCAACTTCACAACACAGAGCTGGAAAAAGATGCTTAAATCACCTGCAGGGCATGAAGGAAATTGTGCACCTTACCTTTAGTTTGGAGGTTGATGATTGTATAAAAAACTCATTGAGGGACAAATTAATCCAGAAAAAGTTACTGTTCCTGTGGCAAGTTGCATCAAGATGTGACTGAGCCTGTTACTTTTTCTTTAAGAAGCCCTCCTATTCTGCACTCTCTTTACCTGTATTAATTGCACCTGTTTGAACCCATTACCTGTATAAAACATACCTATCCACACTCAGTCAATCACACTCCAATCTATCCACCATGGCCAAGACCAAAAAGCTGTCTAAGTACACCAGGGACAAAACTGTAGACCTGCACAAGACTGGGATGGGCTACAGGGAAATAAGCAATCAGCTTGGTGAGAAGGCAACAACTGTTGGCATAATTATTAGAAAATTCAAGAATCACAAGATGACAGTCATTCTTCCTCTGCCTGAGGCTCCATGCAAGATCTCACCTTGTGGGGTAAGGATGATTCCAGTGGTGGACACAGTTCCACTAATTGGCTAACTGCTAATTATCGAAGCTAATGTTTTCATTATCGGATTAGCTTTTCAGATAACTTTGAATACCATCAGTGGACCAATTATCTTCCGATAAATTTAGTTTTGATAACTTTCAGTCCGCTAACATTTTTTGGTGATAAAGTGAGTAAAGCTTAACAGTTAAAAACATTTGTAGAGTCTGAAATCATCGATTTTAGCATCTGCCTGTTACGTTTTGTAGCAGACAGACAGCTATAAGAGGCAGCACTTAATCCTCTGCAAATAGAAGAGAACTACCAGAGAGAAAGAAAAGAGGAAGGAAAAAATATCATTTATTTTCGCACCATACAGAGTTGCAGGCTATCACAAGAGTCATGAACACATGGACAGTTTTGACTTATCGTTAAAGTTTAAACAAACTAATTCCGGGCAAGTTATTGAAATAATGTCACCTCTCTCCTTTTACAAAGTGAAAATATCAGCTATATGTTTTAGTTTTAAAGTATTGCACAATTTTGAAGGTTTTGGGGGTGCTTTTCTTCAAAGGGGACAGAAGAACTGCACCGTATTGAAGGGAGGATGGATGGGATCATGTATCATGAGATTTTGGCAAACAACCTCCTTCCCTCTTTAAGAGAATTGAAGAAGGGTTGTGGCTGGGTGTTCCAACATGACAATGACCCAAAACACGCAGCCAGGGCAACTAAGGAGTGGCTCCGTAAGAAGTATTTCAAGGTCCTGGAGTGGTCTAGCCAGTCTCCAGAGCTGAACTCAATAGAAAATCTTTGGAGGGAGCTGAAACTCAAAACTTGTAAGATCTGAAGAAGATCTGACTGGCGGAGTGGACCAAAATCCTTGCTGCATGCAGTGTGTGTGCAAACCTGGTCAAGAACTACAGGAAACGTCTGTCCTCTGTAATTGCAAAGGTTTCTGTACCAAATATTAAGGTCTGTTTTTCTATTGTAGCAAATACTTATTTCATGCAATAAAATGCAAATTAATTGTTTAAAAATCATACAATGTTATTTTCTGAAAGTATTTATTTATTTTAGATTGTGTCTCTCACAGTTGAATGTATACACACACACACACACACACACGCACACAAAAACATATGGGGTCAAAATCAAATCCCTTGTCCCCGCCGTGACACCTGGGCAAACAATCAAGTAGGGGATTGCCTACCTGTTGGGGTGAAATATGGTTGAGCCCTATGCGACCTGTTTCCACTATGGTAAACAAGACCTAACATGACCCTTGAAGATGAGACAGTTAAGGGAGCGCTAGTGAAACAAGACTGGCAGAGAGTGACAGGGGCAGGATTAAGAATCTGTAAGCCCTTACCTCAGAGCAGCTCGGAGCAGTATGGGAGCAGCAGATGTATGATCATCAAACCTTTGGAAGAAACAGGAGAGTGTTTCGGTCACTGCATCTGCGACTTTGACATTGTGGCCTTGAATGAAACAAGAAAGGTAGGAGAAGGCCAGCTAAAGGAGGAGCACGGAGAGCTATACTTTCTTCTGGAAGGAGTTTACTGAGGAGAAATGACAAATCCATCCATGGTGTCGGTTTTGCTGTAAAGAACTCTCTCCTTCCAAAACTGACTGAAATCCTGGTGGGTGTCGGTGAACAACTGATGACACTCCATCTCCATCTTGTGAGTGAACACCATGCCACCATCACTAGTGCTTATGCTCCAACATTTGAAGGTTTCCTTCTCCTCTTGGGTGGATTCAATGCAAAGCTGGATTCCATTCTATCTGCTATCCCAGCATCTGAATCATCCTGCTCTCCAACTTCAATGCCTGAGTTAGAACAGACCACTAGCTGTGGAACAGAACCATTGGGACAAGTTGAGTGGGCAAGTGCAATGTCAATGGCACCCTGCTTCTCATGAAGTGCCAAGCATGATCTCATCGTCACTAACATCATCTACAAGCAAAAAGAAACATTCAAAGTCTCCTGGCAATGCTCTCACTCAAAACACTGGTACCTGGACATGGGTGGTCCTGCTGGTTGTGTTGGGAGTCTCGGGTGTAGGGGGAGTCTCGCATGTTTCCTGGCTCGAAGGTTTTGGTCCCACCCCTTGTCTGGGGGCCGGATCTCACCCTTGTTGGCTCGGTGGTCCCTCTGTGGCTCCTTGGCCCCTCATCCCCGCTGCTGCTTGCTCCTCCCTTGGGGGGTCGTGGAGCCGTGTCATGCGGTTGTGGGGAGCCCCTTTTTGTAGGCCTTGCTGGTGTCCTGTATGCTTCCCCTTGTGTGTGAGGTTGTTTCCTGTGCCTCCGTGAGGGGGTGGGGTGCATTGTGGGGGGTGCGTTCTGGCTCTGCCTGGCCGGTCTTCTGGCGGTTCGTCAGGCTGCCCCTGTGGTCCTGGTGGGTGCCCTTCCTGGCTCATTCTACTGTCCTCCTTCTCCTTGTTTCTCCTGGGGCCCTGCTTGTTGGACCCCTTTCCATCGAGTTGCATGCAATCACTCATGTGGCTCCTAGCATGCCGGAGTCTTCCACGTCATATGGTAATGTTCTGTACTTTTGTCTTGGCCCAACACACCAGCCACAGTAGTGATCGGATATTTAGCTGTGATCTGGCTCTCTGTGTGTGGATGGTTAGGTGTTTGTGGCCATCACCACAATTCAGTTTTGGGTGTTCCCAAGGGGATCAAGACTCTGGTGTCCAAGAATAGGGTATGGATGCTCACTAAAAAGACAACAAACTGTTGCTCTCACTGCTTGCTCATGTGTGGTTGTTTGTCCTGGTATTTTGTATTGTTGGATTTCTGCCTCTTTGGTGTCTCAAATTTTTAATCACTTCACAGTTAATGCTGTCACCACTTGTCTTTTGTTCTTGTCTGTCGTCATGTTGCCATTCTTGACAGAAGTTAGCTGTTAGCTTTAAATAAAATGTTATAGGCTGATCAGGATGGGCAGGTGAAGGTCCCACACGCACACCACATTCACTCATGCATTACATTCTATCTGTCTTGCAAGAACAAACTGCATATATGTGTATATATGTATATAAATGGTTCTGCCAGTTTTGTATTTACTATCACTATCTATGCAGACAGGGTGAAAAAAGCACTGGTACCTGCTCAACTCCACGGTCATCCAAAAGTGGAACCAGAAAGATATCCAGTCCCCCAAGGCAACAATTGGTGCAGATGACTGGTGGCTACATCACTATCTGATCTGCTCAAGGATTCAGCTGAACGAACATTCACCACAAGTGGAGGCCTAGATACTGCAAAAGTGCAACCAGAAAGATGCCCAGTCCACCAAGGCGATTACTGGTGCAGATAACTGGTGGGTAGATCACTGTCTGATCTGCTCAAGGATTCAGCTGAACATTCGCTCCAAGTAGAGGCCTAGACAAAACTGTCAAAAGGTTCAACATAGTCAACCTCAAAGACCAAACAAAGAAACAAAAGCAGAGTTTTTACAGTGCTTGAGGAGGAAGTGCTCAGCCATTTGCCAAGACAAGAAACTGTTGAAGAACAAAGCTGAACCCCAACTCTTGATGAAACTCTTATTGCCCTTCATGGCATGAAAAACAACAAAGCACCCAGTGAAGACAACATTCCTGTTGAGGTCTAGTCCCTTTCTCTAATATCAACTGCACCAACTCATCATCAAAATCTCGACTCAAGAAGAAATGCCAGCTGACTTGAAAGAGTCAATGATAGTCACCATCTACAAGAGGAAAGGAGAAAAGTCTGACTATGGAAATCGTCACAGAATCTCCTTGCTGTTTATCACAGAAAAGGTTCTTGCTTGGATTACTTACAACTGTCTTCTTGCTTGGATTACTTACAACTGTCTGAGACTACGAGCAGAATATACCCTTCCTGAAACTCAGAGTGGCTTTCAAACATCAAGAGGGACAAGAGACATGAACTTCACTGTCCTCCAATTGGAAGAAAAATGTTGAGAGCAACACCAAACATTGTACCTTGCCTTCACTGATTTGACAAAGGCATTGAAGTGTGTCACACCCACTTCTGTGGAAGATCCTGAGCAAATATTTGCTCATTTTGAAATGGATGCCAGCAACACGTTTCAAAAAAGTTGAGACGGAACAACAAAACACTGGGAAAGTTGATGAATGCTCAAAGAACACCTAACTGGAAACAGGTGAGTGTCATGATTTGGTATAAAAGGAGCATCCCCAAAGGGCTCAGCCATTCACAAGCAAAGATGGGGGGAGGATCACTACTTTGTGAACAACTGTGTGAAAAAATAGTCCAACAGTTTAAGAAAAATGTTTCTCAACGTGCAATTGCAAGGAATTTAGGGATTCCATAATCTACAGTGACATTCCACGTCCCAACAGCCAGGGGCTGTGAGCATGGACCGGGCCGCCGGGCCACCCGCCCTCGACTGCCACCCAATCCTCTCTGCACCCGACCCCCATGGCCCCCTCTGCAGGTGGTGAACCCACAGGAGGGCGGGCCCACGTCGCTCTTTCGGGCTGAGCCCGGCCGGGGAGGAGCCGGCCGGGCCGCTGTTCCTCCACGTCGAAAGGAGTCAGTTGAGGTGGCTCGGGCATCTTTTCCGGATGCCCCCTGGAAGCCTTGCTGGAGAGGTGTTCCGGGCACGTCCCACTGGGAGGAGGCCCCGGGACCCAGGACACGGTGGAGGGACTACATCTCTCGGCTGGCTTGGGAACGCCTTGGGGTTCCCCCGGAGGAGGTGGGGGAGGTGTGTGTGGATCGGGAGGTCTGGGCGGCTTTGCTTGAGCTGCTACCCCGCGACCTGACTCCGGATAAAGCGGAAGAAAATGGATGGATGGATGGATAATCTACAGTCCATAATATAATAAGATTCAGAGAATCTGGAAAACTTTCTACACGTAAGCAGCAAGGCCGAAAACCAACACTGAATGCCCATGACCTTTGATGCCTCACGTGGCACTGCATTAAAAATTGACATCACTGCGTAAAGGATCTTACCACGTGGGCTCAGGAACACTTCAGAAAACCATTATCAGTTAACACAGTTTGTCACTACATCTACAAGTCCAAGTTAAAACTCTACATGCAAAGCGAAAGCCATACATCAACAACATCCAGAAATACCGCCGCCTTCTCTGGGCCCGAGCTCATTTGAAACGGACAGATGCAAAGTAGAAAAGTGTGCTGTGGTCTCATGAGTCCATGTTTCAAATTGTTTTTTGTAAATCATGGACGTTGTGTCCTCCGGACAAAAGAGGGAAAAGACCATCCAGATTGTTATCAGCGCAAAGTTCAAAAGCCAGCATCTGTGATGGTATGGGGGTGTGTTAGTGCCCATGGCATTGGCAACATACACATCTGTGATGGCACCATCAATGCTGAAAGGTACATCCAGGTTTTGGAGCAACACATGCTGCCATCCCAGCAACGTCTTTTTTGGGGACGTCCCTGATGATTTCAGCAAGACAATGCCAAGCCACATTCTGAATGTGTTACAACAGCATGGCTTCGTAGTAAAAGAGTGCAGGTACTAGACTGGCCTGCCTGCAGTCCAGACCTGTTGCTCATTGTGAAAATGTGTGGCGCATTTTGAAGTGCAAAATAAAACAACGGAGACCCCGTACTGTTGAACAACTGAAGTTGTACATCAAGCAAGAATGGGAAAGAATTCCACCTCCAAAGTACTCAACAATTAGTGTCCTCAAACCAGTGTTCCCAAACGCTTATTCAGTTGGTAAACATGGTAAACATACCACTGTCTTAGCTTTTCTGAAACATGTTGCAGCATCCATTTCAAAATGAGCAAATATTTGCACAAAAACAATAAAGTTCATCAGTTTGAACATTAAACATCTTGTCTTTGTGGTGTATTCAATTGAATATAAGTTGAAGAGGATTTGCAAATCATTGTAATCTGCTTATATTTACATTTTACACAACGTCCCAACTTCATTGGAATTGGGGTTGTACAAAAACTGAAGTCTTCAGTGTTAAATCAGGAATAAGGCAGGGCTGCATCATCACCACTACACTCTTCATCATCTTCATGGTAACAATCCTCCACCTAATCAAGGACAAGGTGCCACTGTGTAAAGAAAGGATGAAAAGCTCTTTAACCTGAGCCAACTGAGAGCGAAGGAATATGCTGACAACAGCAGCATGTTATCCTTAATAGGATAAGGTCTTCAGAAAATCCTTGAAACTTTCAATGAAGCCTCCACCAAGCTTTGTCTTCACATCAACCTGAAGGACATGCAGGTCCTGTTTCAACCCCCACCTAACATGGTTAATCCAAAGCTTCCTGCTGTGAAACTGCATGGACTGTTGAGGTTTTTTTTTTCTTTTCTTTTTTTTTTTTTACAGAAAACATTTGATACTATAGACCATACTTTGCTATTGGACAAATTACATAAGTATGGTATCAGAGGATTGGCCCATGATTGGATAACGACCTACTTACACATAGGTATCAGTGTGTTCATATTGGTGGGACAAATTCTGAATTCTTGAAGATTACTTGTGGGGTGCCCCAGGGTTCAGCCCTTGGGCCATTGGTGTTTCTTTTGTATATTAATGATATATGTTTGGTTTTCAAGTCCGTAACTTGTATTTTATTTGTTGATGATATTGTAGTGGGGATCATTTTGGACAGCTCCTGGATATGATGGAGAATAAATTACAGAAATTGAAACAATGGCTAGATTCAAACAAATTATCACCCCATTTTGGCAAAACTAAGTGTATCATATTTGGGAAAAAGTCCAGGAACTTAAGCAGAAATTTATTATTACACGGTATCAAAATTGTAACTGATACAAAATTTCTTGGTGTTTTTATTGATGAAGCTGGAAAACACATTAATTATATTAAATCTAAAATGTCAAGGTCCACTACAATTCTACATAAAGGACAAGATTCCCTCTCCCAACATTCATTAACCATTTTTATACAACCCCTGGCAAAAATTATGGAATCACCGGCCTCGCAGGATGTTCATTCAGTTGTTTAATTTTGTAGAAAAAAAGCAGATCACAGACATGACACAAAACTAAAGTCATTTCAAATGGCAACTTTCTGGCTTTAAGAAACACTATAAGAAATCAAGAAAAAAAGATTGTGGCAGTCAGTAACGGTTACTTTTTTAGACCAAGCAGAGGAAAAAAAAATATGGAATCACTCAATTCTGAGGAAAAAATTATGGAATCACCCTGTAAATTTTCATCCCCAAAACTAACACCTGCATCATATCAGATCTGCTCGTTAGTCTGCATCTAAAAAGGAGTGATCACACCTTGGAGAGCTGTTGCACCAAGTGGACTGACATGAATCATGGCTCCAACACGAGAGATGTCAATTGAAACAAAGGAGAGGATTATCAAACTCTTAAAAGAGGGTAAATCATCACGCAATGTTGCAAAAGATGTTGGTTGTTCACAGTCAGCTGTGTCTAAACTCTGGACCAAATACAAACAACATGGGAAGGTTGTTAAAGGCAAACATACTGGTAAACCAAGGAAGACATCAAAGCGTCAAGACAGAAAACTTAAAGCAATATGTCTCAAAAATCGAAAAATGCACAACAAAACAAATGAGGAACGAATGGGAGGAAACTGGAGTCAACGTCTGTGACCGAGCTGTAAGAAACCGCCTAAAGGAAATGGGATTTACATACAGAAAAGCTAAACAAAAGCCATCATTAACACCTAAACAGAAAAAAAACAAGGTTACAATGGGCTAAGGAAAAGCAATCGAGGACTGTGGATGACTGGATGAAAGTCATATTCAGTGATGAATCTCGAATCTGCATTGGGCAAGGTGATGATGCTGGAACTTTTGTTTGGTGCCGTTCCAATGAGATTTATAAAGATGACTGCCTGAAGAGAACATGTAAATTTCCACAGTCATTGATGATATGAGGCTGCATGTCCGGTAAAGGCACTGGGGAGATGGCTGCCATTACATCATCAATAAATGCACAAGTTTACGTTGATATTTTGGACAACTGAAAGGATGTTTGGGGATGATTAAATCATTTTTCAAGATGATAATGCATCTTGCCATAGAGCAAAAACTGTGAAAACATTCCTTGCAAAAAGACACATAGTGTCAATGTCATGGCATAGGGTCAATGTCAACGAGCAGATCTGATTTGATGCAGGTGTTAATTTGGGGGATGAAAATTTACAGGGTGATTCCATAATTTATTCCTCAGAATTGAGTGATTCCATATTTTTTTCCTCTGCTTGGTCTAAAAAAGTAACCGTTACTGACTGTCACAATCTTTTTTTCTTGATTTCTTATAGTGTTTCTTAAAGCCAGAAAGTTGCCATTTGAAATGACTTTAGTTTTGTGTCATGTCTGTGATCTGCTTTTTTTTCTACAAAATTAAACAACTGAATGAACATCCTCCGAGGCTGGTGATTCCATAATTTTTGCCAGGGGTTGTACATGATCTTCAATGCTCCTACTGAGGGAATGAGGTTGCTTGTCAAAATCTCACGATACATGACCCCATCCATCCTCCCCTCAATATGGTGCAGTCGTCTTGTTCCCTTTACAGAAAAGCACCCACAAAATTGATGTTTCCACCCCCATACTTCACGGCTGGGACAGTGCTCTTGGGGTTGTTCTCATCCTCCAAGTATGGTGAGTGGAGTTGATACCAAAAAGCTCTATTTTGGTCTCATCTGACCACATGATTGTTTAGGTGTTGCTGACATCTCACAGACCGCAAGAGTTCATTATTTTCACTAAAGTCATCTCTACTCTTAGAAGAAAGGA
Organism: Thalassophryne amazonica; assembly: GCF_902500255.1. Classification (NCBI taxonomy): domain Eukaryota; kingdom Metazoa; phylum Chordata; class Actinopteri; order Batrachoidiformes; family Batrachoididae; genus Thalassophryne; species Thalassophryne amazonica. The sequence goes on along the minus strand of NC_047106.1, from coordinate 118,813,470 downwards.
CAAGTCACTTCCAGACCAGAAAAAAATTTCCAAGGTATGTACTATGCAAGTATGGCCATTTATAAGTGTCGCTACTGTATGATATTTGCAGGGCATGCAGTGTTCTGTACTGAGAGGTGAGGATATTTTAATTACAGACCTTCATGCTTTACACAGCTTTATTCACCGCCCAACCTTGAGTACATTTTACATTAATCTTACAATAACATGCATATTAAAAATACATTATACAGAAAGTATATGTCCACATTATATACATGAAAATCTCTTTCACAATATAAAATGCTCATGAAAATATAACAAGAATGGATTTTCTTTCATTGTGTTTTGTATTATAACCATTTGCATTTATGTATTTTTTTATCTTTTGTGTTATGTTTTCTAACCAACTGATATGTCTGGTAATGTACATTACACATTGGAGTTGCACCTCTGTCCTGGTCTGTCAGTTGTTGAGTAAAAAAAACTGCCTTTTGTAAAAGCTCATTACATCTGTTGTAAGGTGAGAATCACAGAAGACAACATATTTGTACTGACACAGGATCATCTGACATTACGCCACACTGTCACATAGTGGTGTGAAAATGCTTTTTCCTGATGTCCTTTGTCTTAATTGTCAAAGATGTTCATACAAACTCTAGATGGAAGCAAATGTGAAAAATCGAAAAATAGTTAACCAATTTTACCTAATTTTGTTAGAAGGTTCTGCTCTGAAATATAAAGCTTTGTACTTTGATAGGACTCAGCAAAACGTGGTCAAAGGTTCTTTGTGCAACTTGAGTTTACATCCAAAAACACCTGTTAGTTTTAATCATTGCCATCAGACGTTTCTTCCATTCTGTACAAATGTGGTCATCACATTGCTTTGAACCTTACTGACATAGCTACATACGCATACAGCTACAGCATACTGCAGAACACGTCAGAATGTCCTCTGATTTTGACTCTGGCTGTTAGCTGAGGCACCACAGTCCTTGTAAGGGTTCATAACCTTTCCTTCCCTCATCTGTAAAGAGTGGGAAAAGCTCACTGTAAAATAAAAAGTGACTTCATAAATGAAGGCAATCAATAACTTCCTAAATGAAATCATACTTACAGAGGGTGCACAATAGTCACTGTTACCAGTGTTATCCTCAACGTGTTCCCACACACCTACAGCACACACAACATCAATAAGTGGCCCATTGGTGCTTTCTGTAACCCTCTGGGGTCCAGGGATTCACTGGCAGATCCAGGCCATTTTACCATATTTTCAGTATTTCCCTTTTAAAGGTACATCTATGCCATATAATGCCAAGGTTTGCATATAAAAATGTTTACAACAATCTCAGCTTTGTGAATATGAGAGATACAGTGATGCTGGAGGTTTACATATATACACCCATCATGGGCATGAATATCATGACAAGTTTGGGCTTTTAATGATGTATTTGAACTGTTCTTTTGCTAGGGTAGAATATACCATTAAAGAATTTAAAAACAAACAAGAGCACACCGAGACGTCCGCCAATCTGGATCTGGAACACCTCCAAAATTCAGTGGAGTTGTCCATGCTCTACTATCTGTCGCCCTACTATAAATTTGGTGAGAATCTATGAAGTAATTGCGACATAATCCTTCAAAACCTAAATAAAGTTAAATCTTGATCCAGAATCTGGATCCGGACCACCTCCAAAATTTAATGGAGTCTTCCATGGCCTATTATCTCTCTGTCGTGAAAATTTAATTCAAAATCCGTGCAGTAGTTTTGACGTAATCCTAAAAAGCCTATAAAGTGAAATCTTGATCCAGAATCCAGATCTGGATCCACATCACCTCTAAAATTTAATGGAGTCTTCCGTGGCCTAATATCTATCTGTAGTGAAAATTTGGTCAAAATCTGTGCAGTAGTTTTGACGTAATCCTGCTAATAGACAGACAGACAGACAAAGAAATAAATAGTGAAATCTTGATCCTGGTGGTAGTACTGTCATACTCTGGGGCTGTTTTTCAGCCAGTGGTACTGGTGCATTGCACAAAGTGGATGGAATAATGAAGGAGGACTACTTCAAAATTTTTCAATGGCACCTATAATCGACAGTAGGGCGGTTGAAACTTTGCAACTGAGTGATCCAGCAGGACACTGATCCCCAAAACACATCAAAACTGACTGTGGGTTGGATAAAGCAGGCTAACATTACAACGTTAACATTAAGCATCTGGACAGACATTCCCAACTCCATTGAAAATTTGTGGACTACACTTAAAAGCTGTATCCATTTTAGGAAACCAACCAATTTAATTGAACAATAATTCTGTCAAGAAGAGTGGTCAAATATCCAGTCACAATTATGCCAGAAGCTTGTTGATGGCTACTAAAAGCATATGGCTATGGTGCAGCTTGCTAAGACCCCCGTCACACATAGTAAGAATGCGCAGGAACAAGGCTGACACGGCAAAAATGGACATAATCCAGATGCAGTGGGGACGGAAAGAGGCATGTAGACTGTGGGCGGATCCCATCCAGACTGCCTTGTCCACATCTGCACAATCGCATCCAAAGTGTATTTAGACAACAGTTAGGCGACACAGACTGCTGTCAGATGGCCAGAAAAAGTGCTGAAGACAGCCCAATATCCCAACGGCTGGATGGCAAACACAGAACTGGAGTGGGAGCCAGCACTCTGTCCTCCCTTTGCACAGGCCCTGCCAGTACTGGACATCGGAGTACAACCAATGTATGGACCAGACTCACCCCAAAAGCTGGCATTGGTGCAGTCACTCACTTACATGCAATCACATCTTCACTCGTCCTCCCTTTCCCTGCGCTCACTGACCTCACAGCAGTAGAACGCATGTGCATGTGTGTGCGTACATAGAACAGTTGATGAAATGATCACTCAGCTGTGTGTGTTCGTAATGGCTGAATGAGCCGCTACGCTTGCGAGCTGGGCGCACGTTCATGCTGCTTTCAGCCACCAGACACATTTTGCTGCTCAAGTTTGCTGGCAGTGCGCCACGCTTTCCCATGCGCACACCAGTCATCAAACCAAGCCTTTTCAGCGAACTTTAATTTCTTTTCTTTTTTTTTTGCTCACTTCAGCATAAGCAGCACAACGCAACTCTGTACACCACAATGTCTGGTTGGATTATCGGTACGTGACATGTCAAATGGGATTTTTTTATGCCGTGGTTATTTCCAGCACTCAGTAGCCAGGTGAGAGTGTTTTCACCACAGGCTGTGGTCCCTGGCTCCTGTCCACCCTGCGCTGTGAAACACCCTGGGGCCATGCTGGAGGTGAAATTCATGTCTAATAATGTTGTCAAGGCCTGGAGAAACAGTTCCATGTCATACCTCCTACAGAGTTAGATGGTGATCAAGTAATAATATGTATATTACAGCGGTGAGATAAGTTCAGCTCCGAGCCTCTGACGCATTAATGGGCATGAGACAGCAGTGGAGCACACCTGCCTATGGTGTCATAGATAAGATGGGCATTATATTTCACAATATTTATGTGGCCCATGGGGAGGAATGGAAATGTATCTGTACTATAAAATCTGTTATGGATATAACAGCCTATTCAGACCTGCGGTGGCGTGTGCTGTGCAATGCATTGACCTGCAGTGGCACATGGTACTTTTGGTTTGATTGCACTGTTCACATCCACTGCACATGATGAATGTATGCCACATACGAGGTCTGTCCAAAAAGTATCAGACCTTTTTATTTTTTTCAAAAACCTTATGGATTTGAATCACGTGTGCTTGCATTAGCCAACCTTGAACCTTCGTGTGCATGCGTGAGTTTTTTCACGCCTGTCGGTTGCGTCATTCACCTGTGAGTAGGCTTTGAGTGAGCACTGGTCCTCCCCCCTCGTTGGATTTTCATTTTGAGGAAAATGTCTGAACGATTGGAGCAGCGCTGAATCAAATTTTTCCAGAAATTGTGAGAGACAGCCAGGTAGAAACCATTCGGAAGATTCAAACGGCTTTCGGTGGCTTTTCAGTTGAGTGAGTATCCGAGGAATTGTGTAAGAGCTGGACATGTCACAACATGTCCTGTGAGACTTCCAACTTCTGCACGTCTTTCATTACAAAATCTCCTGTAACAGTGGAATGTGCCGAAAAAGTGCTGATGTCCACCTCTTCTGCAATTTCTCTGGTAGTCAGACGACGTCCCAGATCAACACAGCGTTCACTTTGGAAATGATCTGGTCGTTTCAGCCTGTCGATGGCCGCTCAAAGCGCGGCGCACCCTCCGCCATTGTGCGCCGTCTTTAAACCGGTTGTAACACTCCTTAATCTGTGTGATGCCCATAGGATCGTCACCGAAAGCTGTCTGAATCTTCCGAATGGTTTCCACCTGGCTGTCTCTCACAGTTTCTGGAAAAATTTGATGCAGCAAAGCTCCAAATCGTTCCACCTCGCAATGAAAATCCAACGAGAGGGGAGGACCAGTGCTCACACAAAGCCTGCTCACAGGCGAATGATGCAACCGACGGGCGTGAAAAAAATCATGCATGCGCATGAAGGTTCAAGGTTGGCTCAAGCACACGATTCGAATCCATATGGTTTTGAAAAAAATAAAAAGGTCAGATACTTTTTGGACAGACCACGTCCATATTAATACATATCAATACATGTGTGTCTGTAAATGCTCAAACCTTCAGAATTAGTGTATTACTTTAAAACTAAAACATATAGCTGATATTTTCACTTTGTAAAAATGACAGAGGTGACATTAATTTTGATAACCTGTCCAGAAATAGTTTGTTTAAAATTTTAACCATAAGTCAAACGTGCCTTGCTTTGGATGTCTTCTATGACACGTCTGCAAGATTGTATGGCTGTGAAAATAAATTATCTTTTTTTTCTTCTCTTCCTTTCTCTCTGGTAGCCAGGTCTCCTCTGCTGGCAGAGGATTCAGCTCTATCTCTCATAGATATCCGTCTGCTACAAAACATGTAACAGACAAGAACTAAAATGTATGATTTTAGGCTTTACAAATGTTTTTAACTGTTAATCTTTATTCACTATGCCCACAAAAAGATGTTAGCAGTCTAAAAGTCAGCAGAAGTGAAGTGGTCTGCTGATGGTTTTCAAAGTTAGCTGAAAAGCTAATCAGCAAAAAATAGTTAGCTTTGCTAATTAGTGGTTAGCAGATTAACAGAACTGTGCCCACCACTGTATATGTGTGTGTGTGTGTGTGTGTGTATATATATATATTTTTTTTTTTTTTTTGACAGAATCGAAGCTGCTAAAGTTCTCCTGCTTCACCAAGCCCTGGGGCAAAGTGCTCTTACAGCCGCTATAGTTCTCCTTGCAGCAAACCAGGTGCTGAGCGCTGGGGGAAAGTTCTCCTACAGCTGCTAAAGTTCTCCTTGCAGCAAACCCCGTGCCGAGCGCTGGGGGAAATGTTGTCCTACAGCCGCTAAAGTTCTCCTACAGCAGCTAAACTTCTTGCAGCAAACCGCACGCCGAGTGCTGAGGAAAAAGTTCTCCTTCAGCCGTTAAAGTTCTGCTATAATAGCCACTAAAGTTCTTGCAGCAAACCGTGTGCTGTGCGCTGCAGGACAGGGAGAGATTTTTAAATTTATAACCCTCTGAAACACTATTGCCTGCATTTTGAGTACCAAACTGTGTGAATGAAAGCCATTTTTTTTGTTGTTGTTTTTTGGTTTAATAATCTTTGTTACAGCCTTACTTTAAAGCCAAAAGAAACAAGGCATCAGGCCAAAAGACAGAATAGTGTTGATGTGTGTCAGGAGCATCAGAACTGCTAATTTATACCCAGCAGTTTATTCAAGAAAATCCTTATGTTTTTTTTTCTTACATTAAATAACTTAAAATAGTTAATAGTTATAATTTAAGTAAAACATTGGACATTGGACATTTATTTTTAGACAAAACAGCATGAAAAGTGTGTCCATTTTTAAGCCTGGTAGATTCATTCATTCATATCTGCATTTCAACCATGAAAAAAAAGACACCGTAAAAAAATATTTATTATCAACACAATAGGAGATGATGTAACAATGACTGCAGTGTGTTTGTTCATTAGGATTTATCATGATTAAATATTTTTTAAGTCATTTCAACATTAAATCACGCCCTCATTGACTATGTGATTGCTTTTAATGTAAACAGGACAGAGTAATTACTTCATGGACATGTTTAATAATTCATTTAATGTTAAAATCAAGAAAAGGGTTTTTTTCAAATAATAAAATAGTTACTGTTTAAAGAACCTTTGTTTTATTTATAAGCGTAGCAGCAGGTGTGAGTTTGCAGAGATGACAGGTGAGCTGAACTCTCAGCACATTTAGCCAGTTGAAACTTCAACCTCAAATTGGTGGTGCTTTTGGAAACACTTTCCTCTCATTTTGAAATGTAGAGATGTTCTCTTCTTCCATCTGGACTTCAAATTTTAGTATATTTATTTAGACTAACAAAGAAGCCCATAATGCAAAAGCCTCAGGGGAGGACCTAAGCATCCCCAAACCCCCAGCTTTTTAAGGTGATTTTTCCATCCCATTATGAAAAAAAATCCTGCTGAGAACCCTGCTAATTGCAAATGCATAAACAAAATGCTGCTGTTAAGTGTTAAGTCCCATAACATTTGCATGGCAGAATTTTCAAAATAAAATTGTGCTACTTTTGAATACATTTTTGTACTTTGCGTATAACAATGCAATTAATGGCGATTAAATTTTTAATTGTTGCCCAGCTCTTACACACACACACACACACACACACACACACACACACACACACACACACACACACACACACACACACACACACACACACACACACACACACACACACACATATGAGAGTAGGCTGAAAAGTTCTAAGGCTCACTATAATGCATTTATTGCATTACTCCTTCATGGGGAGCCTTAGAACTTTTCAGCCTACCCATATATATATATATATATATATATATAAAATTTTGAGCCTGTGTGAATTACAGAAGCTCCAAAATAAATTCAGACTTGTGCACCTAATTCTTGTTTTTTAAAGTCATCAATGATGTATGCTGTGCAGTCATTCCACCCTGGCAAAAAAACAGTTCAAAGACATCATTAAAAACCCGAAATTACCATGACATTCGTGCCCATGGTGAGTGTTTCAGACCAAAACTGTATATTTGACAATAATGCTGGTTAAAATACATACCTTTGCTATAAACCTGAAAATACGAAAATTGTTGTTCAAAATTCTTAAAATGTTTTGTAAATATACTTTTTTTCACGTGCAGCAGTGCCACCCACTGGACACAGGTACATGTAAAAAGTGCATATTTGTAAAGTAAAATCCCTTAACAGTATCAGCTGGATATCTGGTCTTCAAATAATTTCTTATTGTTTGAATAAAATCTTTCAGCGATGAAAACTCTGTCACGCATATTGCAAAAATGTCAGTGAAAATTGAAAATTGTCGTGTTGATCCTGAAAACAAAAAACATTCCTCCATGTGTGCATTATCCTGATGATTTTCTTTGCTAGAAGAGTAAAAACCAAACCACAACATTAGGATGGTTTGTTTAGTTTATTTTCATTTTCTGAACATTTACTGGTGTGTGTCAGTGAGAATTCTGATTTTTCTCAAGCCTCAAGGATTAGCTGTGAGTGAAAGGATCATCTTGAGCAGTATTTCCCAATCATTGTCCTCTGGACCCAAAGCACTGCACATTTTCCATTTGTCCCTGAACGAATCAGAGCAGAGGTGTGGTCAGTCAGGTGATAGAGCAATGGAACACACCTGACTGACTTGAGCTGCTCTGATTCGTTCAGGGCCAAATGGAAAATATGGAGTACTTTGGGTCCCAAAGACCACAACTGGCATGCACCGATCTAGAGGGAAGATGGAGGGTACAACTGAGATGTTGGCGTTTCAAAAAATGGTTGAATGAAGCCTGAGATGTTCTGTTGCAGATTTATGAACTGAAATATGCTGACGTACCGGCTCCAGACGTACCGGCTCATCTGTGGACCCCAGAGGGCTTCACCTGGCAAACTGATCAAGTGTGGTCTTAAAAGTACTCACAGTGCAACTTGTGGTCAAGCCTCTCCAGAGAATGGAGGATTTTCTGCTCTTCCACTGAAATGGCAGTTATTCCCTGCTGTTGGTTGGGCTTTTGCATCATGCCAGTTCTCTGCATCTGGACCACTACCACACCCTGTTTTTGTTGGTGCTCAACAGAACCATCTGCCAGGTAGGTTGCCCCATCCAAACCTGTGAATCACACCAAAGGTTTTAATTCTCAACCTTCTTCACCTTCCTTTTATGTTTGTGTTGCCTGTGCGCCATTACTTTTACATTACTCCACAAAACCTTTCCAACATTTAGTAGTCTTGAGGTGGTGAATGTACAGTACCTTCCTGTGGAAAGGTCATCTCATGAGAACTGGAAGACGGTTTAACTGGATTTGTGGTCTGTTTTGTTGAAGATACAAAAACAAAACAAAAGTTCCATAAATATTTGAAAACATTAACGTTTAGTAATGAGTATGAGCACAAAATGTAGACTTTCAAACTTGAATCTGTTGATCTGCCTTTTCCACTATATTTAAGCAAACTGGTGACTAATTTTGCTGTGTTCTGCTGGTCTCGCCGACCGGACGGTCCCCCCTAAAAAAAAATCAGTCCACCCTGCCTTCACTGTGCATGTGTCATTAGCCATTGCATGTGTCGTTTCTGCTTCAAACTGCACACCAGTCATCATCTATCTCAGCTACAGATATCTGAAGCTTTTGTACAACAATCATTTCCACATAAATTCAGCATTGTTTCATCATAAAAGATGGAGGAAGCGATCAAAGCACTGCGGCTACACGAGCTGCTGGCTGATGCGTTCACTGTACGTCGGTCATTTAAAAGTGTCACAGCGTACCACCTCATTTCTGCTTAAAACGGCCTAGTTTCTGCATAAAATTGACTTTAGAATGATTTAAGAGGTTTTACTTTGTCATCAGATGGTTAATAATACCATCAATTCATTTGTTCGCTTTGGGTGAAGAGACTGTCTCAGATGAGCGGCTGAGCTCCGAAATGACTCATACGCAGTGGCGGCAGGGCAGACCACTTTTTTGGGGCGAACCGTTTGGTCTACGACACCGACATAAGAATCAGCTGTGATCACAGAAAGCTGTGGTCACATTAGCTACAAGTGACAGAGGCAAAGTAAGGACTTGCCATTCATTGAACTATAGTGAGCATTTTACAGTGGCAAGCGGCAATGGTCACTCTGCCTCCAGCTAGGCATGGCCAAAATAGACCTCATGTCAATTTTATGCAAATACTGTGGGATGCAACATGGCGATTCAATCAAAGTGAATAGGCATAGTAATGCCAGCTGGTTCACTCGAACAAAATGATCAAAAATGGCAGAAATGCCCATCAAGCAACAAAGCCAACTGAGTGTCACTGTCATTTGCAGCCCGTGTAACCGTAGCATGTGGCATATGGCATGCACATGCAGTGTATACAGACATGTCTGCATCGTCTCATAGAGGCAGCTGTGCATGCTGCACATACAGCACAGAGGCTGTGATGGACGAGGCAGTGCTGTCTTGTGCGCACAGCGGTGTGTGCATCATCCTACATAGATCAAGAGATGAGTGTCTATAAGTGTAATTATTTTTGTGTCACAGTGTGACAAATAAACGACTGTAGCTTTCATGAGTTTCACCAAAATGTAGTCTTTCCACCTGTTATGTATGGATACACTTGTTCTTAAAGAAATAAACAGAAAGTAATCTGCTGACATCTTTAAATATGTCTGATGTTTACAATTAATGATTTAGTTTTTATTTTTTTATTCTGTGTACAAGGAGGCAGTGGTATCTGTGCTGCTGAAACAGCAGCCTACCAAGTGCAATAAATTAACACCAAGGTTTCAGAGTCTCAAAAATACAGAGGCTGTCAGTACCCCTTAAATTTGCTTTTGGCCTTAATGAATCATGGTGCATGGGCAAACCTCAACTATTTACATGTTCACTCCTACAATTTTGCACACTAATGTGGACAAATCCAAACTGCATATTCAGAAAGGCAAACACACTAAATGAACAATACATACTATTTTGTGCATTTGAAAGGCGCATTCCTGAGTGCACTCTGTTATACCCCCGTCACACTACAGCACGAATGACCCTGAATGCCGTACGAATGAGGATTCGAAGGACAGTCATGCAAATTCGAACTGCCCCGGTCACACGGCACTAACAAAGGACACCGAAGCCAAAACAAAACAAGAAATCTGGACATACGTTGACTTTCAGAGACAACGTTTAACTGTCGTCCAGCTTCGTTGCTGTAGTTGGCGCTTCATCAGAATTTTGAAACTGTTGAAAAATGTGAATGAATCCCTACGACAACTTCAATTCATCCATAATCCGTTTTGCTTTCTGTTTTGACGGTTTCTCATCGTTTGCATAGTTCACGTACCGCCAGCGTTCTGTTTGACTGTCGTCCAACTTTGTCCAACCTCCCAAGTCCAACTTCTTGCACAAACAATGACGATATCTGAATGGCTCAATAACAAAATATCCGACGACCTGAACATGACTCGTCTGTGTGTGGGATGAAAAGCAACGTTGTCATACAGAAATCATAGCTGCAAGAAGGTTTTATCAACGACTGTAACTATTTACGCACGTTCCAGCCCTCTGTGGCTGGAGAGGCTGTGCGCACACACACAAACGGCTGTGCGCCACAGATGGCTGTGCACATGTTCGCATGCCGTCTGTGGGTGAACAGGTTGTGCACACACACAAACGGCTGTGCGCCACAGATGGCTGTGCACATGTTCGCATGCCGTCTGTGGGTGAACAGGTTGTGCACACACACAAATGGCTGTGTGCTACAAACGGCTGTGCGCACGTTCGCATGCCATCTGTGGCTGGAACATTCCAGCCACAGATAGCATGCGAACATGCGTGTGCGCACACGTTGTTTTTGTGAAGATAAACCTGTTGTCAAGACAACCAGAACTCGCACCTGCAGGTGCTGTGCAGAGCGCATGTTGGCTGCAGAAATTATCACAGGCTGGTGCTCGGTCTGATACCCGCTGTCAAGTCATGTCATCATGAATGTTTTGTTTTGATTTTGTTTAAAGCATCAAGGTCACCATTCGCTTCATTTTTCTTTTGTTAGTTTCGGTTTTGTTTTGTCCTTTTATACACTCTGGGCTCGCAGGATTTTCAGTGATGGGAGAAGTGAAGGTTCATTCGTCCACTTTTTCTTGACAATTTGTGACTTTGGGATTTTTTTCCTTCATTCAGCCATTGCCGTATGCCGTGTGAGCTAGCCCTTACAATTGCATGCCCTTACTGAGCTAGCAGTCTACACATTTGTGCACCAGAGCACATGCACTGTACATTTGTGTTGTGCAAACAGCTGTCAAGTTGCAGTCGTTCCGAAATCTGACTGCAGTTGTAGCATTCGGCCTGTGTTCGAGGGGCTGTACTGTTTGAGCACATCAACTCCTGGCCGAATGTCTTGACTGTCCTCCCCAAAGGAGTCAAATCGACAAAATGGGCAAAACTAAGTTTACTGTCAAAGATATTGTGGAATGGGGCTGTGCAGGCATGCAGATGAAGAGTTTGGGATGATCAGTCTGTGTTTTGTGGGAGTGGAGGTGCAGGGTAAATGGGGTCTCTGGTATTATTTATAAGTCTAGCTGCGGACGATAAGAAACTGATGGACCTAAGCCATCTGCCAGAGGGGAGGGTAACAAAGTGTTTGTGTCCTGGGTGTGAGGGATCGGCCACGATCTTCCTTGCTTGCATCAGGGCTCTGGAGGTGCACAGGTCCTGAAGGGATGGTAGACTGCAGTCAATTACCTTCTCTGCTGCGTGGATGATATGCTGCAGTCTGCTCCTGTCCTTAGCAGTGGCAGCAGCACACCAGACGGTGATGGAGGAGGAGATGATGGACTCAATGATGGCAGTGTAGAAGTTCACCATTATTGTTTTTGGCAGGTTGAACTTCCTTAGCTGCCGCAGAAAGTACATCCTTTGTTGTGCTCTCTTGGTGAGAGAGCTGACGTTCAGCTCCCAATTGAGGTCCTGGGTGATGGTGATCCACAGGTAGCAGAAGGACTCTACAGTGGCTACTGGGGAGTCACACAGGGTGATGGATGGGGTTGGCCGGACTGGGTTCTTTCTGAAGTCAACAACCATCTCCACTGTCTTGAGGGCAATGAGCTCCAGATTGTTTTGCTTGCACCAGGACACCAGATGATCGATCTCCCATCTGTAAGAAGACTCGTCCCCATCAGAGATGAGTCCAATGAGAGTTGTATCGTCAGCAAACTTCAGGAGCTTCATAGACTGGTGGCAAGAGGTATAGCTGTTGGTGTAAAGGGAGAAGAGTAGAGGAGAAAGAACGCAGCCTTGGGGGGATCTGGTACTGATAGACCATGTGTTGGAGATGTGCCCCCCCAAGCTTCACATGCTGCCTTCTGTTGGAAAGGAAGTCAGTGATCCACCTCTACTGTCTGAGTTTAGGACTGAACCAGGGTTTGTCATTGTTATACCTCATCGTGGTTTGTGATGGAATGCAGCAGTCCTCACAGAAGCTGATATATGAAGTAACAGCATCTGTATACTCATCCAGACTGTTGCTGGCAGTGTTGAACACATCCCAGTCCGTTATTTTCTAAACATGCCTGTAGAGCCTCCACAGTTTAAATGTCCTCACTACAGATTTGCAGAGTTTTAATTTCTGCCTGTAGCATTGTTAGTTGTGTAACAGTGATCCAGAATTCTGTCCTCTCTGGCTGGACATTTGATGACCTGTCTGTATTTGGGAAGTTCGAGGGAGAGATTACCTTTGTTAAAGTCATCCAGGACAATAATTAAAGAGTCCGAGTTTGTCCGTTCCACACACAGCATCTGCTTGGTGAGCGTGTGTTGTGCCCATTGCCCTTTAGCCGGTGGTGGGATGTAAACACCAGCCAGGATGAAAAAGCTGAACTCACAGGGTGAGTAGAATGGTTTGTAGTTAATAAAAAAGTTTACAAATCAGGAGAGCAGTGATGTTGGATCACTGTTACGTCGTTACACCAGCCACTGTTGACGCAGAAACATATTCCACAACCCTTTGTTTTGCTGGTGAGTGCTGCGTCTCAGTCCTCTCTGAAAAGTTGGAAGCCTGTCAGCTGCAGCACAGAGTCTGGAATTGCTCAACACAGCCACGTCTCCATGAAGCACAAGACAGCAGATGTGGTGAAAACTCTACTTTTTCCCACCAGTAGCTGGAATTCATCCATTTTATTTTGCAGAGAGTGCAGGTTGGAGAGGAATATTCCTGGTAGTGGTGTGTAGTAGCCGCAGAGGAGCAAATGAACAAGTGCTCTGGCTTGTCTTCCCCTCCTGCTGCGTTTCACTGTGAGGGCCAAGGTGAGGACACCTTTGGCCAAAATGCCCAATAAAACCACTGAAGGCTCGAGAAAAACGGAAAATAAATCCAATGGCATTATTCCCCTGATCTTCAAGAGCTCTGTGTGGGTGAGAGAACTGTTGCATAACACAAGAGTAACACACAAAAACAAATAGAAATGTGCACCAAAACACTGAGGCAGCTGTACGCGGTGCCATCTTGTCATGATAATACAGATACATCCTCTGACACATGAGGTGGACTGACAATGGATGTGTGATATCATGCTCATTCTAGATGTTGCACCTTGGTCACAAGCGCTGTGGGTCAGCACATCCCCGTGGAGCGCTGACTCACAGTGCGGCCATCTGGATGGGGTCTTACAGCCATGATAACATGATAATGCAGATATATCCTCTGACACATGAGGTGGTCACCTCTTTGAGTCTGGTCTGCTTGAGGTTTCTTCCTCAGAGGGAGTACCACTGTACAGTATCACTGTTGCTCTGGGGGTTGGTAAGGTTAGACCTTACCTGTGTGAAGCGCTTTGAGGCAACTCTGTTGTGATTTGGCGCTATATAAATGAAAATAAATTGAAAAATTGAAATTGTGGACTGACAGTGGGTCTGTGATATCAAGCTCATTATGGGCATAAGTGGCTCACCACGCAGAGCCTTTGACTCGGAGTGGGGTAGGGTGCTGCGCAGCTGCATGTGGTTTTACAGTTATGATTGTCATCATAATTCACATACATTATGTAACCCAAGAGCAACCAACCCAGTGATCATATCACAGTAACACACATGAAGGACTGATGTTGCAACTGTATTACCAAGCCATCACAGTGGGCCTCATGTATCAATGTTGCGCACTTGTGGCTTACATTTACAGCGTAAACTTGAAATACACCAAAGTCGCCGTGACATGTATCAAGCAGTGCGCACCTGCCCATTTCTGGCGTACGCCTGACGTGATCTTGATAAATGCGGCGGGTGGAAACGATCGTAATTATAATAAACATGCCCATAAATATTCAGACTCTGCTTTAAACACACCCTCATTTTACGACATAGAAGCCGGGAGACGGCAATGAAAAAGAACTCCACCAATCACGACGCGTGCCAATAGAGCGTCAAAAGCGGCTGTCGTATCGTTTTGTAGTATATAATCAATAAAGTGTTACAGTGGTCCCTCATTAATCACTGGAGTTACGTTCTAAAAAATAGCCCGTAATACGCGAAACCGCGACGTAGTCAGCGTTATTTTTTACAATTATTATAGATGTTTCAAAGCTGTAAAACCCCTCACTACACAGTTTATACACTTTCTCAATCAGGCATGAACATTTTCTCACTTTTCTCTCATGTGTAAACACTCTCAAAGTTCAAACCTTAGTAGGAAAATAATACCAAACTGTTTTCAGGCCAAAACATTTGTTTGAGAAATAAAAATAGAACATTTTCCTATAAATAATTATGATGGCATTTAGAACTAACAAATTAATTTTAACGATCAACGAACAAGCTCGGACACATAAGAAATTATTAATAGTGACTGACCAGTATTTCACAGATCGGGCCTGTGCGTCCTGGCGCTGCGCCTTTTCCCACTCACATCTCGCTGCAGCAGGTGTTTGTTTCCGTGTGACAAACACAGTTATGAGTAGTTGTTGGCGCTCTTTTCTCTTCTGGGCAACAAGATTCTTATAAACACAGAACACTGTAAAAAAAAAAGGCATGCAAAATTGGACTAAATATTCCGTGAGACTCCGAGGCCACGACAGGTGAACCGCGTTATAGCGAGGGACCACTGTATTCTCTTTTCACATGTCAATAATTCTTGACATGTGGATATTTGCTCGCTCAATTAATAAGACACGCCTAATCTGTCAGATGTCTTTATTTTTTAAATGTATTTCTGTATTTATTTTATTGTGACAACCGAATGGAGACGACAAAACCTGGTTGCAGCACGGGCGAATTAAGGGAATGACGAAACTACAGTTGTTATTATCAATTTCATAGTCTACAGCGGTCACACCACATGAAGTTAAGCTCAGCGCTGCTCTGGCTCCAGGCTCGAAGTCTGGAGAAAAAGGCGAGCAGCGCTTTCTTTGCAGTAACACTGTGGCCACAGATCGTGCTCCATAACAATCCCGTAAAGGTGGGATTTGTATTGATTATTATGTAGTATAATCAGGAAAGTGTTATTTATGTAACATATGCATTGATTTGTATAATGGCACTGTTTATCATGTTGATCATCTTCATTTTTATGTGGATTCCAGCGCTGGTTCATTTTGGTGTATAATTTACGCCACCTCTCGACCTGGTGTATATTTTCAGCGCAGCGTACGCCAACGACCACATTGATAAATGCCAAGTAGCGCAGCCGTTTTGGCGTACACCCCATATACGCTCAAATATCGCCGTACGCAACATTGATACATGAGGCCCAGTGTGAATAGAATAAATAGGCAACTTTGTAACGGCTCCAGATGGACCCACAAAGCATACCAGCCAGCCTGCAGCCGTGCACCTTTGCTTCTTTCGCCCAACTTTGTGTTATGTATGAAGGGGCCCTAAAGGGGGTTTAAGTAGCTGCATATACGTACCTCGGAGGGCTGTAGGAAACGTTTGCTGCCTGAACCAGACTGCTGTTGGTGCTGAGCCACAGAGATTTTCCCTTCAGTTGGCCTGCTCTGTTGAACCTGTTTTCTAAAAACGAGCTCTGTTGAAATGAGAGGAATTTGTTGAAAAGATTAAAAAGAAAAAAGTCATGATAATTATACTAACAAATCCACTGAAAGTCTAAAACCCTATGATACATTATGAAAAATAAACATAAACTAATTAAAATAGGAGTAATACTACTGCTAATCATAATAAATAATGTTCTTAAATGTGCACACTGCACAGTCTCAGAAATAGTACATCCTATACAGCCCACGGGGCCTGTTGGTGCCTGTGCTCTCCAGATCCGGCAAAGTGAAACAGATTAGAGCTGACCACTCCCCTGAATTGGATGCCAGTTACTTTCCCAGCCAAGGCCAGTACCTATTTACAGCTGGGTGGAAAGAGGCAATGCACATTAAGAGTCTTTTCCAGGAACACAGACAAGTAGCATGAACAAGATTCAAAGCCAGGTCTATATATTGGCAGATCAGCTTCTTATCCACTGAGCTATCTCCTCTGCTGTTGCAAGATTTTACTGCAATTACAAAGAACAAGCTAGAGGCACTCGAAGAGCGCAAACCTCTGCCAAGGCCATAGGGTCACTGACGTCACATGGAATACCCTTTGGCAAAGAGTCTTATTCCACGTTGTTTCACACATCTACCATCATGTTTCAGATTCAGTGGTTAAGCCTCTGTGGTCCGAGGGCATTTTTGGACAGTTCACTCGCCTGGCATAAATGTTTTATTATTTCTGTTAACAGCTCTCCCTGCATCCCACAATCAACTTTTATGTCTCTTTTTTTTTCAGGACAACCTGTACTTTCAAAATATATATGCTATAGTTCTGTTTTATAAATGTAATAAAGGTTTACAATTAGAAATAAGAAAGGAAAAAGTAAAGCGGAAACAATTTTCCACACACGTTTATTCAAAACACACAGCAAACTATAATAAAATAGTAACGTGTCACGTGAGGTGAATCTGCCCTACAATTGGATTTTGGAAAACTATATGACGGTGAACCAATTCTGATTGGACACTCACATTTCTCACATCATCACACAGCTTCTATGAGGAGTACAAAGATGGTGGACGGTGGCTCGAAAGTCTGCAGAATTAACTTTTCAGCAAAAAATTTTTGTTCAGCCTTTGTGACCTGTCTTCATGAAGTTAGATGCAAAAATCTTGAAATTGGCCCTATCCTGCATTGATAAAGAATCCTTAAAAAAAATACTGGATCTGGATTGTGCTCCAGATCATTACCAAAATTTAATGACTTCTAAGTTAGGCCAAGATACACTCCTGGTAAAAATTTATTGAACCTACAAATCATTTTATTTCACTTCACAATAAGAAAACTAATCTTAAAAGAAAATTGCATGCGATTGTAAATTGCACATTTCTGCAGATACAAAAATTAGAAGTACAGTTAGTACTGGAAGAAAAACGGTGTTGTAACCCACAGTATACGTTACCCTCTTTGTTGGCTAAGGCACTGCGGACACCATGCCAGAGCTCTGAGATCTCCTCATCTGTAGGAGTGCACTCTAAACACAGACCTTTTTTACTGTATGCCACTTCTCCTCTTCCACTGCAGTGCTGAGCTTCCTGGTGACCTGAACTAGATGTGCCATGGGTGCTTTTCTCTCTCACAGGACAACAGTATGAGGGTTCCACCACTGTATGCACAGCATTATCATTTGCTTGAAAATATGTATTGGGTGAGAAAAAGAGTTTTGTATTGTCCTTATGTGGCATCTGTGTAGGTGGAGCCTGGTTGTGATTGACACTGGTATGATCCATACCAGATGGAGTCTTGGCGATGCTCGGCATCTTTTCTTTTATTATTTCTATCCTGGGAGGTGGACGAGGTGCCATGATCTTACCATGGGTCTTCGCAATTTGATTAACCTCAATGACAGACTGAGGTCGTATAACTGTGCCCTTCCGAGACGGCACTCCAACTCTGGCATTACGCTCTCTCCAAGGGACCTTGGGACCACCAGCCCTGGTGCAACTCTTTGGTACGTTGACCACATCTTGAGGCAAGCTGACTTGAACCCCAGCATCTGCCCATGCTTGCTTTGTGAAGTGATAGTCAGCAGATGCTTGATAGGCCATGCCTGGTCCAGGCTTGGAAGCCCCTGTGACTGTGGTAGAGATTAGCTGATGGTCATCTGGACTGCTCTGTGAGCAACACAGACTTGAAGACTTGTCTTTCTTCTGTTTCATAACATTAATACTTTGTTCTTTGTCCTGTTTCTCCAAATGTATCTCATCAAACCAGCGTAACTTCTTTTTGACAGTGTTATTGCTCTCTACCTGTTTGGTTTTACCCCGGGTCAATTCAATACTATCTCTAAGTGCTAAAGCAAGATGTTTTGAAAATGTTAAATGTCCAAAACCATAAACTGATGTGGTATCCTGTGACAGACATTTTGATTGCTTTTTGAGGATTCCTTTAATGAAGTTTACTTTACATACTTTGAATTCTTTATGAGATGTCTCTACTCTTTGTTCCTTCTCTTCAGGACACTTCACGCTTTTTGGATGGTCTGGCTGAATGTTTGACATGCACGTATGTTGCTGTGATGCTGAAATAATGGACTTCTCATTTTTCATTTCTGTATTCAGTACCTTATTGAGGTTGTTTATGTAAGCACTTGGCTCCTCTTTTCTTGAGAAATGAAGAGTTTGCTTTTGTGACAAACTGACAACTGAGGTGTCACTCAAAAAAATATGTGGGTCTGGGGGAGCCCCAAACAAAATATCTTTGTAGTTGCCACTTTTTTGAGACAACATGATTTCTGTTGGTGTTTGATGTTTAAATTGCACATCATCTTGGAACATCTGTTTTCTGAAATCCAACAGTGCCTCTTGTTTAGGAGATGATTCATGCGCTGTGCTGCTGGAAGCAGTTTTAATTGCAATGACTGTGACATTATCACTGGGACTGTTGCCTTTGGCTTCTTCCCCACAGTGCTTTGGGTTTGCTTCAATATCATAAAGTGCCAAGAAATTGCAGCTCTCCAGAGAAGGTTGTATCTCAGATGTGAATCTCAAAGACGCTTTGGTAAATTTGTGTATTGCGTTGTTGAGTCCGTCAGTCACTTCTGGACTGTGCTTAGATTCATGATGTGTTCTTTTTGGGGACAAGTTATCTGCAAGAAGCATCATCACTGACAAAGAAGATGGTGGACCCAAATCACTTTGGTTTTTCTGGTTTGGGTGGGGCTTATTTGAGTGAAGGAAGAATGGTGGACTGGAATCCTGTTGATTATGATTGGATGTGTTGATTGGAATCCTGTTGATGTTGGGTTCTTCACTGTCCAAACTGTCTTTACTTGAAATGCTTTCAGAATTACAGCCAACAGAAGTATTGTGTTCCTTCACATATGGGAAAAAAGAGACAATAAGCAGAATATTTTTCATATAACTTCTTCAGCACAAACCTAAAATAACATGACAAAGGAGAAAACAAAAAAAAAATTAATACTGACTGAAGAACAAGGCATTTTTATTTATTTTTTAAAGGGCGACATTTCATCTGGTGAAATGTATATATTGGATTGACACTTTTAGCATTTTATTTCAACAACATAGTAACCCTAAAACTATAAGATTTTGCCAGTCACATTTCAAAATCAAATCAAGTCGTGCTCTGGTTGGTACCATGCTTTGCTTCATCCACAACACCGTAAAACCATTTGAGGTCCTGGTTGGCAACCACCCAGGCAGACAACTAGTCCATCCCCACATCTCTAAAATAACCATATATCTACCAAAGCCAGGTAAAGCATGGGCATTACCTTGACCTTTCACAGCAGGGGTGCCCACACTTTTTCAGCTGTGAGTTACTTTTAAAACGGCAAAGTCAAAATGATCTACCTACATTACAAAGGCTAAACATACATTGGCTCATCAATTAAACTTACAACCCCAATTCCAAAGAAGTTGGGACGTTGTGTAAAATGTAAATAAAAACAGAATACAATGATTTGCAAATCCTCTTTAACCTATATTAAATTGAATACACCACATAGGCAATATATTTAATGTTCAAACTGATAAACTTTATTGTTTTTGTGCAAATATTTACTCATTTTGAAACGGATGCCTGCAGCACATTTCAAAAAAGCTGGGACAGTGGTATGATTACCACTGTGTTACATCACATTTCCTTCTAACAACACTCAATAAGCATTTGGAACTGAGGACACCAACTGTGAGTGTCATGATTGGGTATAAAAGGAGCATCCCCAAAAGTCTCAGCCATTCACAAGCAAAGATGGGGAAAGGATCACCACTTTGTGAACAACTGCATGAAAAAACAGTCTAGGTTTAAGAACAATGTTTCTCAATGTTCAACTGCAAGGAATTTAGGGATTCCATCATCTACAGTCCATAATATAAACAGAAGATTCAGAGAATCTGGAGAACTTTCTACACATAAGCGGCAAGGCTGAAAACCAACACTGAATGCCCATGACCTTCGATCCCTCAGGCGGCACTACATGAAATCCAGCATCACTGTGTAAAGGATCTTACTGCATGGGCTCAGGAACACTTCAGAAAACCATTGTCAGTTAACACAGTTCGTCCCTACATCTACAAGTGCAAGTTAAAACTCTACCATGCAAAGCAAAAGCCATACATCAACAACATCTAGAAATGCTGCAGCCATCTCTGGGCTCAAGCTCATTTGAAATGGACAGACACAAAGTGAAAAAGAATGCTGTGGTCTGATGAGTCCAGACTTCAAATTGTTTTTGGAAATCATGGACGTCATTTTCTCTGGATAAAAGAAGAACAAGACCATCCAGATTGTTACCAGAGCAAAGTTCAAAATCACACATCTGTGATGGCACCATCAATGCTGAAAGGTACATCCAGGTTTTGGAGCAACACATGCTGCCATCCAAGCAACGTTTTTTCCAGGGACGTCTCTGCTTATTTTAGCAAGATAATGCCCAGCCACATTCTGCACGTGTTACAATAGCGTGGCGTCATAGTAAAAAAAGTGTGGGTACTAGAATGGCCTGCCTGCAGACCAGACCTGTCGCCCATTGAAAATGGTGAAGCATACAACAACGGAGACCCTGGACTGTTGAACAACTGAAGTCGTACATCAAGCAAGAATGGGAAAGAATTCCACCTACAAAGCTTCAACAATTAGTGTGCTCAGTTCCCAAATGCTTATTGAGTGTTGTGAGAAGGAAAGGTGATGTAACACAGTGGTAAACATACCACTGTCCCAGCTTTTCTGAAACGTATTGCAGGCATCCATTTCAAAATGAGCACATATTTGCACAAAACCAATCAAATTTATCAGTTTGAACATTAAATATCTTGTCTTTGTGGTGCAGTCAATTGAATATAGGTTGAAGAGGATTTAGAAATCATTGTATTCTGTTTTACACAATGTCCCAACTTCAATGGAATTGGGGCTGTAGTGCAGAACTTTAGTAAAATATTTTAACATTTTAGTTGTTTAAATTATTATTATTATTATTATTATTATTATTATTATTAACATAGGTAGTTATATGAAAAAAATGTCTTTAAAAGTGTACCTCTACTCTAGGGGTGTTGTAGGGAGCACCCCAGCACCCTCTTTCCCTCTGGATTTGTGCCCAGTTTGCCTCTGAGCAGAAAGAATGCATAATGTGTATTTATGCAGAAGGAAGTTTTTTTTTCAGCTCTTTTAACATCATGCCACTGCCAGAAAGATACTTGAGGAGTGTTTGGGGGGCAAAAGCGTTACTGTTTGTTGTTAACGTATCATGAGTCTTCAGCTGATTTTAGTTTAACCACAGCGAGGACACTCACAGAGTGGCACAGAGTTTTAAAGAAAGGTATAAAAATGTGATTTTTTTTTTTCCCATCTGCATATATAGTAATGGTAAATGCCACACTAGCAGAATCATTTATGAACATTAATACCCATATATGCAATTTATTCTTGCAAGACAGAAGGTATGTAGTGCATGAGTAAATGTGATGTGTGTGTGACCCCCATCCGCCCTTCCCGATCAGCCTACAATATCCTACTCAAAGCCAACCGACAACTTCTATCAGTAAGGGCAGACCACCAAAACAACACAAAGACAGACAAGAACTAGAGACAAGTGGTGAAGACAATAACTGTGACGTGAGACACCGAGGAGACGGGGCCCCAACCATACAACATACCATGACAAACAACCACACATGAACAAACAGTGACAGCAACAGTCTGTTGTCTAGTTAGTGAGCATCCATACCCTAATCTAGAACACCATAGTGTTAATCCTCTTAAGAGCACCCAAAAACCAAATTGTGGTGATGGCCAAAAACACGCAACCATCAACACACAGAGACCCCGATCACAGCTAAATATCCGATCACTACTGTGGCTGGTGTGTTGGGCCAAGACAAGAGTACAGAACCTTACCATATGACATGGACCACTCCGGCACGTCAGAAGCCACGCGGCCGGCCGCGAGCGCCAACGGACGTGGGTCCAGGACGCAGGGCCCCGGGGAAACCAGGAGAAAAGGGGCAGTGGAAGGGCACAGAGGCCAGGAAAGGCAGCCCCCAGAGCCACCGGGCAGCACAGCAAACCAACAGGGGAGCAAAATGCACCCCAACACCACCCATCCCCATGGAGGCACGGGGAGCAGCCCCATACCCAAGGGAAGTGCACAGGGCGCCGGCACAGACCCACCAATAGGGGGGAGCCCCAGAACCACACCACCAGGGCCACAGCCCCAGAGGGCGGCAGCGAGCGGCGGCAAGGACGGGGGGCAAAGGAGCCATCACAACCGAATCCAAAGCACAAGGTAGGGACCACCGAGCCATACTAGGGTGGGGCCCGGCTCCCAGACAAAAGGCGAGGCCCAACCCCAGGGCCATGAAGAGCAGAAGGCCCCCCCGACAGTCTGCCACCACCCACCCCCACAACAGGCCGCGGGACCCCGGGCCCGACAGGCCCAGAGCAGGGTAAAAATGCACTTTGAGACACCAAGAGATGACGACAACTGTTTTGTCAACTCGGAGCTGCTGCATGAACAGCTCGCAGCATTAAATGTGAAAACTGGGCTCTACCCAGGCTGTCTCATCTGACTAGACTATATTCTCCCAGTTTTTCACAGGCTTCTCTAAATGCTGTGCAGCAAACTTTTCAACAAACTTCAATATGCTTTTTCTTCAGCAATGGAGTCTTGCGTGGTGAGTGTGCATACAGGACATGGTGGTTAAGTGTATTACTTATTGTTTTCTTTGAAACAATTGTTCACTTGCTCTTCACAAGTGGTCCTTGGCTCTTGGACAACTCTTCTGATCATTTTTTTCACTCCTGTGTCAGTAATCTTGCGAGGAGCACCTGGCCATTAGAAATCCTTCTGTAACCACTGCTATCAGTATGTTTTGCAACAATAAGGTTGCAAACATCTTGAAAGAGCTCCTTGCTTTTATCCATCATGAGATGTTTCTTGTATGACACCTTGGTAATGAGACACTTTTTTTATTAATTTGCACTGACAAAGGGCAGGATTACTTTCTAATTACTGACATATATCAGATGGTGTCTTGCTTTCCATGCCTTTTTTCCACCTCACTTTCTTCATGTGTTCATTACTTTTTCCTGTGTTACATTATTGCACATAGCTTAATTTCTGCATTTATTACGTCCGCCAAGGACATAATAAAATCACCTGCGTTTATTTGTCTGTCTGTTAGCAGGATTACAACAAAACTACTGCATGGATTTTGATTAAATTTGTACCACAGATAGATATTAGGGCATGGAAGACTCCACTGAATTTTGGAGGTGATCCAGGTCCAGATTCTGGATCAAGATTCACATTATATAGGCTTGGAAGGATTACGTCAAAACTACTTCACAGATTCTCAACAATTTTTCACCATGGATACATATTAGGCCATGGAAGACACAATTATATTTTGGAGGTGATCCGGATCCGGATTCTGGATAAAGATTTCACTTTATATATGCTTTGAAGGATTATGTCAAAACTACTTTACAGATTCTGACCATATTTTCACCATGGATACATCCTAGGCCATGGAAGACTCCATTAAATTTTGGAGGTAATTCAAATCCGAATCCGGTTTCTGGATCAAAATTTCATTTTATATAGGTTTTGAAGGATTACTTCAAAACTACTTCACAGATTCTCACCAAATTTGCACCACAGATAGATATTACGGCACGGAAGACTCCATTAAATTTTGCAGGTGATCTGGATCCGGATTGGGGGATGTCAGAAATCTCTAATTGCTCTTGTTTGTTTTGGTTTCTTCATATGTATGGATTGCTTGGGTTGTTACCAACATCTGGTGAAACCTTCATGTCAATAGAATTGAACAGAATAGAATTTATTATTATTCTTGTACATGACACCAGAAAAAATACTGTTCATGACAATGAAATTAAAAACAATTTTTAATTGTTTTTAATTTAATTTAATGTAATTGTTTTTAATTGTTAATTTTTAATCAATAGCACATAAATATATTTACTGAGAAAAATGATGACGTTTTAAATAGTTATTTTACCCGCTGTACTTATCTCTGTCTCTCTTTAAATCCAGACAGAAGACACATACTCTCTCTAACTCATAAGTAGATCTTGTGCATCACTGGCTTATTGTAAGGATTCCTTTTATGTGAAGGAGCAGCAACATCACAAACTGCATACCTGTAGACCACCACTGTGTTGTTGTTGTTCATCTTGAGTCTTTTGAGTTTGACTGTTTGACTTCAGATAAGTTAGCCCCCGTTCCACTGTAGAAAGGGTTTGGTGGAAGGGGTATTTTGGCACAACCGAACACTTAGGAGAAGAAATTAAGGTTCTAAATGAGAAAGACAGAGCAGAACCAAGTCAAATATAAGAGATGTGCAAGTCCTCCAACCATGATTAAAGTCCACACATAAATTATAGTAACAACCATCTTGTGTGATAAAAACAGATGTAGAATGTGCTGAAGCATATATTATCCTTGAGTTGAAATTATGCATTTCGTTCAAGCTGTAGTTACAATGTTGGTGGTACCAGATGGGATTGCGACATCATTCCTTTGTCGATGGGTGACGGAATTTGGTGTGATTGTGTAAATATGGATAACAATGCAATTTCAACTACATACTGTAAATACTATTTGTAAGCCTGTGCTCTGCAAATAATGTACCATTTTACAACAATTCAATTTTTCAGCAAAATGGCAATGTATGAGTATATATTGTAAGCTTACCTTCTCCAGAACAAAGTTAACACAGCACAACATCTTATGACATGGTCATTCCAAATAAAATCCAATGAAAGCACAAGATAGCCTTTGGTTGTTGTTTTTTTGTTGTTGTTGTACTTCCTGGAGACAGTGACAGTGCCTGTGCCCCCACCTGCATCACAGTTTCATTGCCACACACTTCGCAATCACCCCATGTACATCTGAACATTTACACTCAACACCACCTTCACCATTAGAAATCTTTGAGTTGTGGGTGGGGTGACATGGGGCAGCAGTCTGCTAACGGTGCACTGGTCCCCCATTGTCAATGAACTTTATGTCTGTACTCCAAAAGCTGCACTACATATAGTTACTGCAATCACAGCTACAGGCTATTAACTCCTTAGTACACATATTCTACCTGTGACAGAGTTGTCAAAGGTAGAGTACGTTGTTGGTTGGTGTAATTGATGTCCAGGATATATTAAGTGATTTGGAAATGTTCATGTATTTATTCCCTAACTTGCCTATGCAAACCTGGCTGCAAAAGTGATGATTTGTGTTCAAAATAATGCTGATATTTCTTCTGACAGGTTACAAGTGGGCTCTGAAATCATTTCATGATCAAACCCTTGTGACAAAGAAATGCAATCGACACTTATTATTTTAAAGTTTAAACAGGAACTTCATTATACCTAACTATAAATATAACCAACAACCAAACAACGTATGTCATGGTCTCTTCACTCAGACTGGAAGGCAACAGGCAGCATCTGTATAAAACAGACTTCTCGTCTATTTTGGTCCTGCCTCGCTGGCAGCACAGCGAACATAGTCTAGGTTGATTTTCAGATAAAGTGACACCCCCCAGGCATTTTTGAGTAAAAGTTGGCAAACACCTTTTTCTAAATGTATTTTTGTGCTGTATCCATTTTTGCTGTTTGCCAAGCTGTACCTCCCCCGTGGAACCCAGTAGGGGGTGCTTTTTGTAAAAAAATTGATGTTTTTTGATTATTTTGAGTATAAAAAAAGTATAAAACCTGTACATCCTCAAAAAGTGAAATTGCAGAAAGTTGCATATATCCCTTAGCTAGATTAGTACCAAATTTGGCTTTAATTGGATGAAAGGAACTCTCAAAAACAGACCTTGAGGTAATGTACAAATTACAAATTTCCATGATAAAATAAAGATTGTAGCCAAACTTAATGGTCTCGGTGACTTTACTGGCCATCCCTTAATGTCTACTTGTCAGAATATATCCCACATTGTCATCTACAATAAACAAGTCACTAGACTGTATAGCCCAGGTCAGAATCACCAAAATGTGTACAGGAGGCATGAAGGGCTTCAGGCATTTCTGAGTGAGCAAATAGACTTTCAGCAAAAGTTGGCAAGTGGACTTTCCTAAGGGTATTTTTCCACTAAATCAATTTTTGCAGTTTGCCAAGCTGTAATTCTTATGTGTATCTCAACAGAATGGCTACCTAATAGGCTAATACTGTATTTATACAGAATATATCTCAGTTCTGGCTAAAAAAAACTTTATATTGTAATATATTTATTGGGTACAGGAAACAAACATAATAATTAAAACACATCAGACATACAGTATCCTACAACCAGGCTTGGGGAGTAACGGAATACATGTAACGGCATTACATAATTAGAATACAAAAAAAGGTAACTGTATTCCGCTACAGTTACAGAAAAAAAGACGTATTCAGACAGGTATATTTAGTAAAAATGGGGATTAGTTCGCAGGATTACAATTTTAATGCATGTTATGATATTATCTGTATATAATAAAATTTTTTCTTTGAAACGAAAACATCCCTTCATGGACAGCGACATGACGCCTCCTAACCGGGCAAAATATTGATGAAGTACCCGGATGTTAATGCATTTTCAATGGAGATTTGCGACTGAACACACTCAGAAAAATGCTCGCAAAATACGTGTTAAAAATGCCATTTTTACCTTGATATCGAGCCAGTAAAATTAAATTACATTAAATTATGTCAGGAAAGTATTAAACTTACTCTGACACACACACATTCCCAAATACTAGTGTTGAAAGTTACACGAATCTGCACTGTTCAAGCTGCTGAGCTGAGGCGTCCTGCAGCAGCTGCTCTGTTCAATGCAGCTCCTAAAACCATTACAATACATATAAATATATTATATTTTTACACAATTATCCTTTAGTGACCGAGTTTCATTCATGAAGTCAGTGGTGTGGGTACACATCTCTCTGTGTGGGTGTGACTGTGAGCGGCACAGCACGAGTCATTATAATCTCATTATTTTGAGGTGCAAATTTTAAAAAAATCCCCAGTCTTGTCGAACAATTTTAATCACTAACGACAAGTATTTTAACTAGACATTGGTCTAGCAGTGGAAAATATCAACTAGACATCAGTGAAGAGTTAATGGTCCGTGTCATCAGGCGACACAGGTACGGCAGGAAACATACAGCTGTTTATCATACAAATATCACGGACAAAGTGACAAGAATACCCAAAACCACTTACTTATGGAAGGAAATATTGTCTCCCTTGTTCCTCCGTTTCTGGCTTTGCCAACATTCGCCGCTTTCTGGCATATTCCACCTGTTTCTTGAACTTCTATGCACGCAAATCACTAACTTGCCCGGAATTAAAATGGCGATCACGCCTCCTTACTGACAGTATTTACCTAATGGTTTTCATTATGCTTTTGTTCTTATTTTGAAAGTTCAATAAGTAGACTGATATGTTAAACATGGTGCGAATGCCATGTAAAAGACTAAAGTAAGATGATTTTATGTTTACTGAACAAGTAGTAGACTTTTTTGTTTTGTATATTGTTCTGCAAGCCACTTTTAATTACAAATTCATCCACACACCGCCTGAGTTTTCATTATCCTTCATTTGTTTGGCATTTTCTGTTCAAAATTTAGCAGGTGAACACTGGGTGTGTTTAAAACAATATTGTGGTGCTCCTAATTCATAATGTGAAGTCAAACAGAGCATGCCATGTAAAAGAAACAGTTTTATTTTTGCTTAATAAACTGTACTATGTGGTCAAGACTATTTATGTTTAGTTTCTTTTGTCTGTATTAGCATATTTGATATTGGAGTAATCCAGAAATAAATGAAAGTAATCAAATTACATTACTTTAATATTATGGTACTTGGATTACGTTACTGACTACATTTTTCAACAGGTAACTAGTAACTGTGTCGGAATACATTTTTAAAGTAACCCTCCCAACCCTGCCTACAACATTCCTTGTGAACACTGACCTTTTATTTTGTACATACACAAAAGAACATTAACATCATGCTGGAGGCAGCAATATATACCATATATGCAACCAATCTTTCTTAGAAAATATTTTGCATAAATAAACCAAAAGAAACATTTAGTTAGATGAAATTACAATCTTTAAACTAGTTGTATATCCACATGGACATGTAAATGATGAAGAATAATAATGTAATTTAACTAGGATAATGGTTGAACATATTAACTTAAAACTGTAAACAATGGTGAGCAAGATTCTCAAATATGATCTTATCACCAAATAAAAATCAATTTAAAACCCACAGTTTCACAACACTAAACACAATGTTATATCATGCCCTGGAAAATGTTCTTATTCAGTTCAGTAACTGCTACATTCTGCATCACTTGAATTGCACTTACATGCTGCAGAGCAACGCAGATGAGACCTTTTACACTTACATCGTGCGGTCATACATCTTGAGGCACAACTGCAGCTGATCAATTCCAAACAATAATCTGGGACTATTTTCATTTTGCTGGTGACCCCCACTTTTTTCACTTTATTTTATAGTATAAGATGTAATCTTAGTATTGTACAAATACAGACCAAAAATCAATGGTACAATTATTTTTATATCACTTTTTGTAGTCAAAAACCTACATATTAACAATTTCCCATTCATTTAACATGTAAATAGAAAAAGTCTAATTTTTAAAAAAGTGCAGTGACCCCCTATTCTTTTCATAATGTGGCTTATAAACACCTTCTTCAACTTCCTGCAAAGTTTTAAGACATTCTCAATGGTGGAAGTGAATACCCACATTTGTCTTTAATTCTGATGAACAATATTTGAATGATATGTGGAAAAAACGGGAGAAAGTAATTTACTTTTGAATTCAAAAAATAAATTTCTTGTATAACTCTGAACTTTATTTACAGACTTCAATCTGAGGACAACAGTCTGCTAGTGGCTCCAAAATAAATGACTCAGGAATTTTAGATATTCTATTCATCTGCTTGAAATATGGGTATGAAATAAGTTATTTTAATGATTACAATAAGAAATTAAATTTCAGTTATCATTGTCACATCCACTATCTTAATTCCCACACAAAATAACCAAGTACACTTGATTATTGTTGTCACAAATGATATAAAACTGTAAAATGTGGAATTTCCTGAATTTCCTGGTCGTCCCAGATTTTGGCCTGTACTGACTTGTACATAGGAGGTACAGCTTGGCAAACACCAAAAATGGATTCAGCACAAAAAATACCCTTAGAAAAGTTCACTTGCCAACTTTTGCCAAGTCTATTTGCCCACTCAGAAATGCCAGAGGCTCTTCATGCCTCCTGTAAACATTTTGGTGATTCTGACCTGGGCTGTACAGTCTAGTGACTTATTTATTCCAGATGACAATGTGGGATATATTCTGACAAGTAGTCAAGTAGGCCAGTAAAGTCACAGAGACCATTAATTTTGACTACAATCTTTATTTTATCATCGAAATTGGTAATTTGTACATTACCTCAAGGTCTGTTTTTGCGAGTTCCTTTCATCCAATTAAAGCCAAATTTGGTACTAATCTAGCTAAGGGATATATGCAACTTTCTGTAATTTCACCTTTTGAAGATGTACAGTTTTTATACTCAAAATAATGGAAAAATGTCAATTTTGCACAAAAAGTGCCCCCTACTGGGTTCCACGTGGGAGATACAGCTTGGCAAAAAGCAAAAATGGATTCAGCACAAAAAAATACATTTAGAAAAAGTTGTTTGCCAACTTTTACTCAAAAATGCCAGAAGATCTTTATTTAAGCCCCTTTTTGTGATTCTGACCCTGACTAACAGTTGTCTCTTCTCACCCACTCTGACTGAAAGTGAATGGCAGCTGGTCGCTTTGCCTCTGTCTCTTGTGGTTAACATGACCAAGTTGTGATGGGGGAATCAACCATGCCTGACAGTACTGTAAACAATGACACTAGATCACCCTCTGCTGAACAAACAACATAATAACACAATTTACAACAGCTAGTGTTTATCTGCATTATTTGGTAATGGTTTTCATAATGCCAAAAATAACACCAATGGGTTTGTGAAAGGCTCATATCAGCAGATATTATCAGGCATCCGATATATTGTCAGGCTCTACTCCTCAGTAACTTATTTTCTGTGTTACCATATAAAAGTTTAATAATTCTTCAAATGATCCAGAATATGGCTGCTAGAGATTTAACTAAAACTTGGAAATTTGATCACATAACCTCATCTTGGTCTTCACTTGCTCCCTGTGATTGGGAGAGTAGATTTTACGATTTTATTGATGACAAACATTGAATGGGCATATGTCTGCACATCTTACAGTATTAATTAAAGCTGTATGGCCTTTGGGTTTTTAAGAGTTAAGTCATAAAAAAATTCTTTAGTACCACTATTATTGAATTTATGTACATTTAAATAAGGGATTGATAATACGATATTGCCAATGGAATCAAAATTTGTGCTGTCTGGAAACAATTTAGAATTTCAACCCCTGAAGGGGAGAAATTCAAGCAATCAGATGCCATGACCTACATTTGGTAGCAACGTCATAGATCATGTGGGGCCCTCCCCCAATTTGCCCAAAAGATGCTGGGAAGGACACGGCGACTGCCAATCAGAAAGACAGCGTGATATCAGCTGGCTTCTGTGCTCGAACAAAATAAACCAAGATGGGGGGAAACCACTGAAAGAGCTTATTTCTATAAAAATATAATGTGTTTCTCATATATGTTGTAAAAGTTAGCAAGAAATAAATAC
Organism: Thalassophryne amazonica; assembly: GCF_902500255.1. Classification (NCBI taxonomy): domain Eukaryota; kingdom Metazoa; phylum Chordata; class Actinopteri; order Batrachoidiformes; family Batrachoididae; genus Thalassophryne; species Thalassophryne amazonica. The sequence continues at coordinate 118,782,123 of NC_047106.1, read as the reverse complement.
TTCTAAAACTAAAAAAAATGCTGTTTTTGAAACCAAGTAATGCCTCTGACGTGATATTAGCATGCATGCCCAGGAAACACCCATCAAGCAAATGGGTCAGGTCATAGGTAATGTCAAAACCTCATGCATGCGCACACACACTTCCTCCTGCAGTTAGAAGGAAAAGACAATATTTGCTGTGAAAGTCCCCTCATAAATATGCTTTCTTCATTAAAATGAGTTGTAATAATGCAACATGTTATAAAAATAAACCTACATTATAATGCTTGGATTTCGGTCAAAACTAAATTGTATCCATTTTGAGAAATTTGAAATTTACATACAACACATACCCTGGAGTCTCAGAATGCTGTGTCCATGTTTGTAAGTTGAAGAAGTCTACAGACTGGAGATAATTTGCACATAATGCCTCCCTCTTTTGACAAAAACTACCTGCTGACATCAGACGGTTGGATTCTGTTGAATATTTTGAAGCATAACTCAAAACATACATATCTGCTGTTATGCTTGAATGTAAATATAAGATGCTTAGAAGTGTTTTCATTATTTTCAAAAGTTTTAGTTACAGTAAATATGTTTAAAGTCCCAAATCATCACAGCTGAGTAGCTGTGATGAGATGAAACATTTCATGTTTGTATTTGCTTGACAACTGACTTCCAGTAACTCATTCATTCAAAATTAATTTTCTGTTGATTCAACATATTAAACTAAAAAAGTTATACATTGATCAGCCATTACACTGTGACCACTGACAGGTGAGGTGAATGTATTATCTTGTTACAATGGCACCTGTCAGTGGGTGAGACAGCAAGTTAACATTTAGTTCTCAAAGTTGATATATTGCAATCAGGAAAATAAAGATTTAAGTAACTTGACAAGGACCAAATTGTGATGGCTAGACAAGTGGTCCAGAGCATCTGTGAGATATGCAGGACAAACAAGTCCAATTCATGGAAGCCCCACCTTGCAGCTTAAAAGAATTAAAGGATCTGCTACTGAGATCTTACAACCCCAATTCTAATGAAGTTGGGACATTGTGTAAAATGTAAATAAAAACAGAATACAATGATTTGCAAATCCTCTTCAACCTATATTCAATTGAATACACCACAAAGACAAGATATTTAATGTTCAAACTGATAAATGTTTTTGTTTTTGTGTAAATATTTGCTCATTTTGAAATGGATGCCTGCAACACGTTTCAAAAAAGCTGGGACAGTGGTATGTCTGTGTTACATCACCTTTCCTTCTAACAACACTCAATAAGCGTTTGGGAACTGAGGACACTAATTTTTGGAGCTTTGTAGGTGGAATTCTTTCCCATTCTTGCTAGATGTATGACTTCAGTTGTTCAACAGTCCGGGGTCTCTGTTGTCGTATTTTGCGCTTCATAATGCACCACACATTTTCAATGGGTGACAGGTCTAGACTGCAGGCAGGCCAGTCTAGTACCCACACTCTTTTACTACGAAGCCACGCTGTTGTAACATGTGCAGAATGTTTCTTGGCATTGTCTTGTTGAAATAAGCAGGGACGTCCCTGAAAAAGACATTGCTTGGATGGCAGCATGTGTTGCTTCAAAACCTGGATGTACCTTTCAGCATTGATGGTGCCATCACAGACGTGTAAGTAGCCCATGCCATGGGCACTAACACACCCCCATACCATCACAGATGCTGGCTTTTGAACTTTGTGCTGGTAACAATCTGGATGGTCTTTTCCCTCTTTTTTCCGGAGGACACGACCTTCACGATTTCCAAAAAAAAAAAAACAATTTGAAATGTGGACTCATCACACCATAGCACATGTTTCCACTTTGCATCTGTCCATTTCAAATGAGCTCAGGCCCAGAGAAGGCGGCGGTGTTTCTAGATGTTGTTGATGTATGGCTTTTGCTTTGCATGGTAGAGTTTTAACTTGCACTTGTAGATGTAGCAATGAACTGTGTTAACTGACAGTGGTTTTCTGAAGTGTTCCTGAGCCCACACGGTAAGATCCTTTACACAATGATGTTGGTTTTTAATGAAGTGCCGCCTGAGGGATCAAAGGTCACGGGTATTCAATGTTGGTTTTCAGCCTTGCTGCTTATGTGTAGAAAGTTCTGCAGATTCTCTGAATCTTCTGATTATATTATGGACTGTAGTTGATGGAATCCCTAAATTCCATGCAATTTAACATTGAGAAACATTGTTCTTAAACTACTGGACTATTTTTTCATGCAGTTTTTCACAAACTGATGATACTCGCCCCATCTTTGCTTGTGAATGGCTGAGCCTTTTGGGGATGCTCCTTTTATACCCAATCATGGCACAATTAGTGTCCTCAGTTCTCATATGCTTATTGAGTGTTGTTGGAAGGAAAAGTGATCTAACACAGTGGTAAACATACTACTGTCCCAGCTTTTTTGAAATGTGTTGCAGGTATCCATTTCAAAATGACCAAATATTTGCACAAAAACAATAAAGTTTATCTGTTTGAACATTAAATATCTTGTCTTTGTGGTGTATTCAATTGAATATAGGTTGAAGATGATTTGCAAATCATTGTATTCTGTTTTTCATTGGAATTGGGGTTGTAGTTCCAGAAACCACAGCACACCTTCAGAGGTCCAGAGGAGTCCATGCCTAGATTTGCCACAGCTGTTTAAATGGCAAAAATATTACTGTTAAGACATATTAGGTCAGTGGTCACAGTGGAGTCACAGTCTGATTGGGGTATATGAAAGTTGCATAAATAGTTTTTACCTGCTGGAGAACTCCTGTTTGTGTGAGCTTGTGATGCCTTGTATTTGGATAAGTGCATCTTCAATATTTGGGACATTCCTTCTAAAAGCTAAAACATGATGAATGACAACATTATGATCATAGACTTAAAGGAAATATGCTGATACTATTTTGTAATGTTTTTCAACTTAGACAAGCAAAAAATACATTACTGACTTTGCTGTTCCCTCTCAGAAGGAGGCAGATGTGCTCTTTGGAAACGATTGGTGGCATCCTTTATTTGCTGTCTGCGTTGCTGCAGTATGTTCTCTCTCAGCTGTTTCTCCATCAGATCCCATCGCTTTTGCCTTTCCTCCAGAGCCCTGATCCACAAAATAAAAAAGTTGTAAAAAGCCATGATGGTATGGCAAAAGCTTACTGTAACTGACTGAACCAAGGCCAGGCAAGAGAATGAAACATGCAGCACCCAAAAGTAGATTTACGAGGTGCCTTCAATAAGTTTTGAGACTTTTTTCGTAGGGGCAGTTATAATCATCCCACACTCTTGTAATTTTGATATGTCATTACCATATGTCTAAGGAGATAATCTACCAATTTTTGGTATTCCAGGTTGAAAGAGACGGCTGTATGTGGACGTTAAGCGGACCCTATTAAATCACGCTCGTCACAGCTGACGTTTTTGCAAAATGCAGTAGGGACGGGAGGACACTTTGGAAGAGCGATACGCTATAAAATTTTGTGTTAAGCTCGGAAAGAACGCTACGCAGACTTATGAACTGCTTCAGACTGCTTATGGATTAAATTGCATGGGCAGAGCATCGGTGTTTCGTTGGCACAAAAAGTTTAAGGGTGGCAAAGAGTCTGTGAGAGACGATGAAATGTGTGGGAGGGGGAGGGAAGTCAGAACACCGGAGTTAGTGGAGAAAATTCGTACTTTTATGGATGAGGACTGTCAGGTGTCAATAGAGACAATGGGCCTCATGTATCAATGTTGCGCACATGTGGCGTAAATTTACGGCGTAAACTTGAAATACACCAAAGTTGCCGTGACATGTATCAAGCAGTGTGCACCTGCCCATTTCTGGCGTATGCCTGACGTGATCTTGATAAATGCGGCGGGTGGAAACGACCGTAATTATAATAAACACGCCCATAAATATTCAGACTCCGCTTCAGACACACCCTCGTTTTACGACATGGAAGCCAGGAAGACGGCAATGAAAAAGTATATTATATATATATATATATATAATCAATAAAGTGTTACAGTGGTCCCTCGTTTATCGCGGGAGTTACGTTCTAAAAAATAGCCCGTAATACGCGAAACTGCAACGTAGTCAGCGTTATTTTTTACAATTATTATAGACGTTTCAAAGCTGCAAAACCCCTGTGAACCCACATTATACACTTTCACAATCAGGCATGAACATTTTCTCACTTTTCTCTCGTGTGTAAACACTCTCAAAGTTCAAACCTTAGTAGGAAAATAAAACCAAACTGTTTTCAAGCCCAAACATTTGTTTGAGAAATAAAAATAGAACGTTTTCCTATAAATAATTATGATGGCATTTAGAACTAACAAATTTAATTATAACGATCAACGAACGAGGTTGGACACATAAGAAATTATTAATAGTGACTGACCAGTATGTCACAGATCGGGCCTCTGTGTCCTGACGCTGCGCCTTTTCCACTCACATCTCGCTGCAGCAGGTGCTGTTTCCGTGTGAGAAACACAGTTATGAGTAGGCCTAGTTGTTGGCACTCTTTCTTCGTCTGGGCGAGAGGATTCTTATAAACAGACACGCAGAACACAGAACACTGTAAAAAAAAATTAATAGCATGCAAAATTGGACTAAATACTCGCGGGACTGCGAGGCCGCGTTATAGCAAGGGACCACTGTATTCTCTTTTCACATGTCAATAATTCTTGACATGTGGATATTTGCTCGCTCAATTAATAAGACACGCCTAATTTGTCAGATTTCTTTATTTTTAAAATGTACCTCTTCATTTATTGTATTGTGACAAACGAATGGAGACGACAAAACCTGATTGCAGCACGGGCGAATTAAGGGAATGACATCAGTACAGTTGTAATTATCAATTTCATAGTCTAAAACGACCACACCACATAAAGTTATGCTCAGCGCTTGAATCGCTGACTACTGTGTTTAATATTGGTAATGAGTGTAATGTTTTTGCCTGCATTCTAGTGATATTCTGGCATCCACAGGTGCTGGTAATTCATTGTAAATCTTATTTCAGATTTTAACAGGACTTGACCCTAAAATTAGGTAATAAATGATGTGAAATGGATGGGAATTCCCCTTAAAAGCAACAGTTATAAACTGTGAATTAAACAGTCATACTGATGAGCCACACAATTGTGCTGTTGTTTTTAGCAGGAATAAACCATAAAATAGGGTAATAAATTATGTGGAATGGATAGAAATTCACCTTAAAAGCAAAGGGTTTATACTGTGAATTGAACAGTCATACCGTCAAGGCATAAAGAATTGTGTTGTTGTTTTAACAGAAACTGACCATAAAATAGGACAATAAATGCTGTGGAATGGATAGTATTTCACTTAAAAAGCAACAGGGTTACATTGTGAATTGTACAGCTATACCATGAGCCTATACACAATTTCACTATTTTAACAGTAACTCATCTTTATTGGAACATTTTCAAACTGTTTTTACAAGTGTTAATATACCTTACCGTGAAGCCATATACAATATCACTGTATTTTTTAGCACATTGTAGCACAGTGGTAAAGTTTCCGTCTGTTAATCAGAGCTTTTGTAAATTGCAGGTTCGAATCCTGAATCTCTGTCTTGCATCCCCTTTTATTTATTATTTATATCAACCAAGTGATATTCACTAATCATACAGCTGGTTTATATTTTATTTTTTTCCACATCAGCGGTGCAATGTGGTGTAACACGTTCCAGCTGATCGCACTTGTGTTTGTGCATGAGCACAATGGTTCGTGGTTCCCCATTTCATGTTTGGTTCGCAGATTTTCTTCCGGTTTCTGCGTCTTTCGTGTTATGTGTGAAGGGGCCCTTAATAAATGCAAGGAGGTGCAACAGTTTCATAGGGTGGGATTCAGATGCACTATACATGCACACATGAGAATCCCATCCCCTAAATATGGACATGTGGCATGCACAAACAAACAAAAAGATGTTGAACACTGCTTCAAAGTTTCAGTTATATTAACAAGTACATGGACAGTGACGCAGCACCGGCCCTGTTAATGGTAAAACTGACTTTCTGCGTTGCTTGTTTTCCAGGAATAACTTGCGAGCTCGGGCTCTCCCAATCCTCTGGGTTTCGACCAGAAGCTGTCGTTCATTGACAAAGCGTTCATCTGGTCCCATTTTCAAATTTCTGGAAGTGAACAAGCTAAGGACGTCTGTTTTCAAAGGCACTGAGCAGCTATGTAGTTTGTGTGAACACAAAAAATTTCAAGGTATCACAATTTACAACCTTTGTTTAACATGCAATGTAATTTAATAAAATCCCAGTATCTTAAGTCAGGTATACCATAGCTGTAGCCATGGATCCCAGCATTTTGGCAGCCTCCTTTGAGCATTGAGGTACAAGGTACTGCCTTATATATCTGGTCGTGTCTGTAGTGACAATGTTGATGAAAACAATAATAATACAGGAGTAAAGACATCCACTTATTCTCATAAAATAACCCTCTATGCTGACAATATAGTCCTGTTTTTTGCAAGATTCTTCATCTTTGTCACCATTATGCTGATTGAAGCATTCACAAACACATCTAATTACTCCAGTAGCTGTTTAAAATTGATTACCTCCCATTATCTACCAGTGGATGTAATGAAGCAGGCATCACATATATTTAGGATCAATTTCATAACATACACATGAGAGCGACCTCATTACACTGAACAATCACTGAAATAGAGTGCTGGATTTGTTGTGGTCTGGAGAACTGGTCTGGCTCCTCTTTGCTTTTCTCCTCTCCTTCCTGTGTATCCCTGCCAGTGGAGCTAATCATCACCAACACCTGTGGCTGCGGCATGCCCGAATCAAATCACCAGCGCCTACTTAAGCTTCGCTGAACAGAAGGACACCACCACATTATTCTGTTCCCTAGTGTGGTAATACTAACCTCCGGTGATAATGCTTGAAAAGTTCTTCACCTGTAGTTTTTCTAGCTTATGAATGAATTTTAATTTTGTGTTTGTTTTTACACAGTCTACAGCCACCACTGTTCCACTGGCCCACCTGGTTTCCTGAACCTGCAGCCCATCCTCCAGTGTCTTCACCTCCTGGTCTCCATCACTTGCAGTATTACATTTTTGTCCGGCATTATTATTATCAGAAACCGTTTTCCCTTAACTCCTGCCTCACAGCACTTTGAGATTGTTTCCAATCCACAACAGAATTAATCTACCATTATCTAGCTTGCAAAGAAGAGCATTTAGCATAATGACAGGATTCCCAAAAACATTAGTGCAACATGTACTCTGGAAAATATGGTTTTCCAAAGTTGAAGTCGCAGATCCTCCCAAACTAGGAAACGAAAACCATGACTTATGCTCCAGAAAATATGGTATTTATCCTCAATGAGCCCAATTCAACCATTGCTTATGTGGTTCATATCATTACATTATATTACAAATTTCTGTATGAACCCACCCTCCCCCCAACAAAGGATTAGTTTTGCTATACTCAAAAAAAAAAAAATAAATAAATACTAATATCTTTGATATTAAGTTCACCTTTTCCACAGTAGTGGTATCATATGAGGATGGGTGATAGGAGGATGGGCTGCATGTCCTGTCCCTTTATGTAAATAAAAATATTGGGATAATATATTAAGTACATGGAACGTATCATTGTCAGGTAGGAGAGAATTGTGAATTTGCAGCATTGTTTGGATTGGTCTTTTAAAGGGCATATCTATCTCCAATCAACACTATCTTTTAAAAAATTATATATAAGATTATGAATCATTACCAGGGTTTTCACCAGGATTTTTTCACAGCATAGGGGAACTTAGCGGGGCATAGTCGCACAACAAATGTTGCAGGCTGGTCCGGGGGCATCCTCTCCTCATAAAATTTTAAAATTTATAACCATTTGAAACATTATTTCCACTTTGTGTTGCTAACTGGGATTTTAAATAACGTGACATCCTTTTAAAAAGAGGAAAGCCCTCCTATGCTGGTTAAAACACAGCAGAGCTATTTTTAGCCATAAAAATGATGTAACCTCAGGTGCTGCTTGAAGGTCCCTCTGCCTGTCTTCAGCTACAGCCCACTTCATGACTTATTCCAGTACACACAGGGTTGTTTATTATCTCCAAATGTAATATGGCTTTAATTTAAATACCTGAAGACCCATCCCACAATGTATAAGTATAGAGCTTTGGACACCCCTGCTCTAAGGAGTGGCTCTTTCAAGGAACCATGCCTCCTACTCCCAGCCAAAGAGGATGAAGATGATAATGATGAGTAAATCACCCGCAAAACTTTCTCCAACCCAGTGTCAGGCCCTATGTTACAGGTCTTCTATCTGCATTTCCTGTTATAGTGGTAGTTTACCTATTTTAAACTCTTGGTTTTTCCTGCATCTCAATGCTGTGAACTATGGGTAATTCCCTTTCACAAAGTCTGCAAAAATGCCAACTTCTGGAAAGTGAGCATAAAGGGCTTAATTGCCCAATCCCAATGTTCACCCTCATGGACTCTCAGACTTTTAAACGTGTTCCCGATAAGTGTCTGAGGGTTTAGGGCTGTCCCACTCTCAAATCATGAAGTACAATGAAGCAGACGTTTTGAACACTTTATGCCCACTTTCCATAAATTGGGATTTCTGGATTTGCCCAAGGGAATTACCCACACATCTAACACTGTGACTTTAAGTGAGCGGTTACCTGGGGAAACTCAGAAATGTAAAAAAGGTAATCTTTAAAAACAACTGGCAGTGCACCAGGACCCAGAGTAGAACCATCTCAGCTCGCCCACTAACTTCAGCAGCCCAGCATAACCCTTTGGGACCCTAATGTGTTACTAAGGATGCAGGCACACAGGACACTCCACACTAAGTCAACAAGGAACATTGCTACTGGGAAACAAACCTATGAAAGCTAAAAAGCTACCACCCCAGACACTGTCCAAGCTAATAATTGGCCTGTTGGTCTTTTGTGCTCCTGAACGGATCCTGGCATGCAGTATTTCCCAGCTATCAGGAGTATTTTCCCTGCAGTCACTGGAACTTTTCCCAAAGTCAGTCCAAATATAGGGTTTTATGATCTTCAGTTAGTTAGCATTTCTCCAGAATTTGCCAAAGCATACTGCCCACAGTTCATAGCATTGTGATGTTCAACACAGGGTTACCTGGGGAAACCCAGAAATGTAAAAAAAAAACAAAGGTAAAGAACTGCCATAACTAAAATACTGAACAACACGTGATACACTGGATGCCTAAATTCAGAAAGAAACACTATCAAGGATTAAAAATGTTAAAAAAAAAAAAAAAAAACATGAAATCAGAAGAATGTAGGCAATACCAATATTACAAACACTGTTCATCAATCAATATTTTGATTTTGTTTATTGATGGTGTTTTGAAAAAAAAAGAGCAAATTAATGACTTGATAATTCGTTCTCGTCCACTCTACAAGGGAAGAGCCAAGGACATGGTCAAAACAGGCACTCAGACCCTCAAATGCCTTGCTTGTGAGAAAGGAAAAAAAATGAAAGAAAATGAATGAAATCAAAGGTTCAAAACCCACACTCAAAATGCCAATTATTAAGATTTAAGCATTTTAATTGCATATTATATTTCTCATGTAAACAAACAAATAAACCTAATGTGAGGCTTATATGTCAAGCTTAAATAAAACAAGTACAAATGTAGGTGACTTTTGATAACATTAGGGTACTAATGAACTCAATGTGTTTAAAATATAGAACAACCAAATCTACATATTTATCATGAATAAATCTAAACTGCTTCATTCATATGACCCAGTTTCACTGTTGAATTTGCCTTTAACTGAATGTACAGATATAATGGATTTAGGTGGAACAGCGAATTTTGTCCGTTATAATAAAAATCTGTTATATGTAGAAAACAGACTCAGCCACGTGGGGTGTGCAGCCAGTACATTCTGAGTGCTGGTCCCAAGCCCGGATAAATGAGGAGGGTTGCGTCAGGAAGGGCATCCGGCGTAAAACAAGCCAACCCAACTATGCAGACTCGGAATCAAATTCCCATACTGGATCCGTCGCGGCCCGGGTTAACAACATCCGCCACCGGTGCTATTGCCCAACAGGGTGCCGGTGGAAATTGGGCTACTGCTGGGCGAAGACGACGAAGAAGAGGAGGAAAACGTTGCCACGAACAGCGGGAGAAGAAGAAAACTAGAAGGGTGGAAATGAGAGTGGGGACTTTGAATGTTGGTTGCATGACTGGTAAAGGGAGAGAGCTGGCTGATGTGATGGAGAGGAGAAAGGTAGACATATTGTGTGTGCAAGAGACCAAGTGGAAGGGAAGTAAGAGCAGGAGCATCGGCGGTGGGTACAAGTTGTTGTACCATGGTGAGGACAGGAAGAGAAATGGTGTTGGGGTCATTTTAAAGGAAGAGTATGTTAAAGGTGTGTTGGAGGTTAAGCGAGTGTCTGAAAGGGTGATGAGTGTGAAGCTGGAAATTGAAGGGGTGATGATGAATATCACCAGTGCATATGCCCCACAGGTAGGTTGTGAGATGAAGGAGAAAGAAGATTTCTGGAGTGTGTTAGATGAGGTGGTGGAGAGTGTGCCCAAGCATGAAAGAGTGGTGATAGGAGCAGACTTCAATGGGCATGTTGGTGAAGGGAACAGAGGTGATGAGGAAGTAATGGGTAGATATGGTATCAAGGATAGGAATGGGGAAGGACAGATGGTAGTTGATTTTGCAAAAAGGATGGAAATGGCTGTGGTGAATACCTACTTTAAGAAAAGGGAGGAGCACAGGGTAACATATAAGAGTGGAGGAAGGTGCACACAGGTGGACTACATTCTTTATAGGAGATGCAAGCTAAAAGAAATCACAGACTGTAAGGTGGTAGCAGGAGAGAGTGTCACTAGACAGCATAGGATGGTTGTTTGTAGGATGACTTTAGAGGTAAAGAAGAAGAAGAGAGTGAGAGCTCAACAAAGGATCAGATGGTGGAAGCTGAAGGAGGAAGGACTGTTGTGTGAAATTTAGCGAGCAGGTGAGAGAAGCACTAGTTGGAGGGGAAGCAATTTTGGACAACTGGAAAAGTACTGCAGATGTGGTGAGGGAGACAGCTAGGGCAGTACTGGGTATGACATCTGGACAGTGGAAGGAAGACAAGGAGACTTGGTGGTGGAATGAAGAGGTCCAGGAAAGCATAAGGAGAAAGAGGTTGGCAAAAAAGTTTTGGGATAGTCGGAGAGATGAAGAAAGTAGACAGGAGTACAAGGAGATGCGGCGTAAGGCAAGAAGCGAAGTGGCAAAAGCAAGGAAAAGGCATATTGCAAGCTGTACAAGAAGTTGAATAGTAAGGAAGGAGAAAAGGACTTGTACCGATTGGCCAGACAAAGGTACAGAGCTGGAAAGGATGTGCAGCAGGTTAGGGTGGTAAAAGATGCACATGGTAATGTGCTGACAAGTGAGGAGTGTGTGCTGAGAAGGTGGAGGGAATATTTTGAAGAGTTGATGAATAAAGAAAATGAGCGAGAGAAAAGGCTGGATGATGTGGTGAGAGTAAATCAGGAAGTAAAAGAGATTAGCAAGGAAGAAGTGAGGGCTGCTATGAAGAGGATGAAGAGTGGAAAGGCAGTTGGTCCAGATAACATTCCAATGGAGGCATGGAAATGTCTAGGAGAGATGGCAGTAGAGTTTCTAACCAGATTGTTTAATAAAATCTTGGAAAGTGAGAGGATGCCTGAGGAGTGGAGACGAAGTGTGCTGGTTCCTATTTTCAAGAACAAGGGTGATGTGCAGAGCTGCAGTAACTACAGAGGCATAAAGCTGATCAGCCACAGCATGAAGTTATGGGAACGAGTAGTAGAAGCTAGGCTTAGGAAACAGGTGAAGATCTGTGAGCAGCAATATGGTTTCATGCCGAGAAAGAGCACTACAGATGCAATGTTTGCTCTGAGAATACTGTTGGAAAAGTACAGAGAAGGCCAGAAAGAGTTACATTGTGTGTTTGTGGACTTAGAAAAAGCTTATGATAGGGTGCCAAGAGAAGAGTTGTGGCATTGTAAGAGGAAGGCTGGAGTGGCAGAGAAGTATGTTAGGGTAGTGCAGGACATGTACAAGAATAGTGTGACAGCGGTGAGATGCGCAGTCGGAATGACAGACTCATTCAAAGTGGAGGTGGGATTACACCAAGGATCAGCTCTGAGTCCTTTCTTGTTTGCAGTGGTGATGGACAGGTTGACAGATGAGCTCAGACAGGAGTCCCCATGGACTATGATGTTTGCAGATGACATTGTGATCTGTAGTGAGAGTAGAGAGCAAGTTGAGTCTAGTCTGGAGAAGTGTGTGAATGAGAGGGAGCCTAGTGGAATAGTGCAGTTACAAGGAGTAGAAGTGGTGAAAGTAGATGAGTTTAAATATTTGGGGTCAACTGTTCAAAGTAATGGAGAGTGTGGTAGAGAGGTGAAGAAGAGAGTGCAGGCAGGGTGGAGTGGGTGGAGAAAGGTGGCAGGAGTGATTTGTGACCGAAGAATATCAGCAAGTGAAGGGGAAAGTTTACAAAACAGTAGTGAGACCAGCTATGCTGTATGGTTTAGAGACAGTGGCACTAACAAAAAGACAGGAGGCAGAGCTCGAGGTGGCAGAGCTGAAGATGTTGAGATTCTCTTTGGGAGTGACAAGAATGGACAAGATTAGGAATGAACACATCAGAGGGACAGCTCAGGTGGGATGGTTTGGAGACAAAGTCAGAGAGGCGAGATTGAGATGGTTTGGACATGTGCAGAGGGACCCAGGGTATATAGGGAGAAGGATGCTGAGGATGGAGCCACCAGGCAGGAGGAGAAGAGGGAGACCAAAGAGGAGGTTCATGGATGTGCTGAGAGAGGACATGCAGGAGGTTGGTGTGACAGAGGAAGATACAGAGGACAGGGTGAGATGGAAACGATTGATCTGCTGTGGCGACCCCTAACGGGAACAGCCGAAAGACACAGAAGAAGAAGAAGATATGTAGAAAACAGACAAAATACACTATATGTATAAAATGGAGAAAATCTGTTATGAATGTAACAAATTAGTTAGTTAGTTAGTTAGTTAGTCAGGAGGCACCGGACGATCAATGGGGAATCCCCAGCAACAATTAGGCTTACGTATGTCCTTGATTAAATGCCTGACCTTGAAAAAGGGCCTGCCTCATTTAATGGCTGAGTCAAAACTTTGTCTGAAAAAAATAAAAGCCTGCTTTAAGCACCGGACATTATGTGCATTAAAAGATTACATTTGGTCGAGTAACTCTGTTTTTCTAAGTTCGCTGTGGAGGGGTACCTTAAAATCCTAAAGCCTGATTCATGCTTCTACAACGCCGTAACTCTGTGGCCATGCAATGATACTGACGTATGCATGACCTATTTAAAGTTCTCTGTCATGTTGGTGGGTGTCTTAATGCAGTTGGCCACAGGAACAATGGCTTTTTCTGGATTAATTTGTCCCTCTATGAGCTCCATTTTTCTTTAGACAATCATCAACCTCCAAACCAATGGTATGGTACGTACAATTTCCCTTCATGAATTGCAGGTCATTTGAGTGTCTTTGTAGTTTTGAGACTCCTTGTTGTGAAGTTGGTCATATGTACAGACTTGTCTGCCAAATGTATTTGATGCAATTTGCCACCAGAACAGTGGCTTTTTTTGGATTAATCTGTCCCTCAACAAGTTTCTTTATACAATCGTCAACCTCCAAAACAAAGGTAAGGTGCACAATTTCCTCCATAAATTGCAGGTCATTTCTATGTCAACAACATTTTATTGAGTTAAAGTAAAAAACTATGAAATTGCTCAGTGGATCCTTGATCTCTGGACATAAACAAACTACATGGTGGATCCTTGATCTCTGGACATACAGTAAATAAACTTTACATGGTGGATCCTTGATCTCTGGACAAAGATTGAAAAAAGTCTGTCTCTCAATACATCTGAGCTGAGCTCACCTGGCTGCTGGAGTCTGCAAGTCTGCAGCCATACAGTCTTGGGCTGCTGCACGTCAGCCAGTACGTCTCATTTTGGGAGGAAAAAAAAGCATTTTGATCAATTGCAGTTTATTGTTTGCATTACAATGTTTGGAAAGAGGTGTGATTTGATTTAAACGCAACTCGTTTAGAAGTTATAAATTCTGAGTGGACTTTATCCTTCTAACTTGACTCAGTGGCACAGCGTTTGGAGCAACAGAACGGAGGACAATTCACGTTTCTTTCTCCTAACAAGACAGGAGTCCCAGTTAGTCACTTTAATCTGCACAAAAGTGACTCACGATTGACATATTTTAATGGCTTTAAGAGGGGTTAAGTAGCGGAGTTGCCACTTCTAAAGAAGAGTGAAGCAAAGACCCAACAAAGCAGCGGATCGAAAGCACTGCTTCAATGGTTCAAGGTTAAAAGCAACCGTCGGCTATTAAATTAGTTGTCGACAGTTTCAACAGTCGACATAATCGTGGCTTGTCAACTAGTCATGGCAGTCCTAGTATATATATATATATATATATATATATATATATATATATATATATATATATATATATATATATATATATATATATATTTTTTTTTTTTTTTTTTTTTTTTTAAGATAGTGTTAATTGGAGTGCCATATGCCCTTTAAGATTTTCCACCTAAAACTTTGCACATGTTCATTATACATGTAGAGCCACCGAGTTTTTAAGCCAAATCTAAGTCAGTGACAGTTTGGGTGAGTTCATATGGAATAACCCATTGTAGATTTATATGACACTTAAATGAATCATAGTCAAGGCAAAGTCCATGTGCTACAGATAGCTTCCTCGTATCACACGCATTTTTTTTACAAAAAGATACTGGATTCATTCAATAGAGGGAAACGTATAGAACCGCAATGAACAGCAAATGAAGCCAAATTGCACAAAAAATTATGTCAATTATACAATGGACTATTTTTCTATACAATAAGACAAATAATCTATGGCACGTGACATATAATAATCCAACAATTAAATGACAAGGATCTATTTAGGTGTGTATTTATTTAGGTATATTTATGCTTGCCATATTTGATGGAACCAAACACTCTGAATGTTCAAATCAGGCCCCCGTTGCTCGCTGCAGGACCTGCAATGGGGTCATTCCGTGTCAATTCAACAGAGAATCTGCCGACACATCTTGGATTTTCATGAAACTTGGTGGAGTAATTGGGACATATGAAAAACAGCCAGAACTCAAATATTTTTGCAAACGGACTCCTAATTAGTGAGATAGGCGCTAACAAACTTTTGACTATTTAGCGTGTAGTCGTGAATTCAAATAGCTATAACTCAGAAACTATAGCTCCTAGAGAGTTGGTTCTGGTGTCATTTTAAGGGTCTTGTCTAGCTCTCTGTGTTGAAACCTGTCTTCTGAAATCCACCACAAAAATGTTGTAACCAATTATAAACTTCAGTTGCAAATTCTAAGAAAATATCCCCTTCTATTCTTTTTCAAATGTCTACTAGAAGTACCTTAGTTTTAAGAGTATATAACCAATATATAATCAATGGGCCAATGGTCCCACTGTTAAATTTAGTACATGGACCATTCTAAGCAATCATCAGTGCAGCAAGAAACACCTCAAAATCTGAGTCTCAGTCTTGACACAGGTGATGTCCGGAGGACGCTGAGAAGAGTGAACATTCAGAAAGCAGCAGGTCCTGACAACATACCAGGATGGGTCCTCAGGAAGTGCTCTGACCAGCTGACATCTTGAACACCTCACTGAGCTGGGCTGTACCATCCTGTTTCAAGTCTGCTTCCATCATACCAGTGCCAAAAAAATGAGCAAATCACAAGTCTTAATGATTACAGGAATGTAGCGCTCACTCCTATCATGGCGAAGTGCTTCGAAAGGCTAGTAAAGGACCACATTGTCTCCAAACTGCCCACTGCATTTGGTCCATTCCAGTTTGCCTACCACCCAAACTACACTCAACAAAAATATAAACACAACACTTTTGGTTTTGCTCCCATTTTGTATGAGATGAACTCAAAGATCTAAAACTTTTTCCACATACACAATATCACCATTTCCCTCAAATATTGTTCAAAAACCAGTCTAATCTGTGATAGTGAGCACTTCTCCTTTGCTGAGATAATCCATCCCACCTCACAGGTGTGCCATATCAAGATGCTGATTAGACACCATGATTAGTGCACAGGTGTGCCTTAGACTGCCCACAATAAAAGGCCACTCTGAAGGGTGCAGTTTTATCACACAGCACAATGCCACAGATGTCGCAAGATTTGAGGGAGTGTGCAATTGGCATGCTAACAGCAGGAATGTCAACCAGAGCTGTTGCTTGTGTATTGAATGTTCATTTCTCTACCATAGGCCGTCTCCAAAGGCGTTTCAGAGAATTTGGCAGTACATCCAACCAGCCTCACAACCACAGACCACGTGTAACCACACCAGCCCAGGACCTCCACATCCAGCATGTTCACCTCCAAGATTGTCTGAGACCAGCCACTCGGACAGCTGCTGAAACAATCGATTTGCATAACCAAAGAATTTCTGCACAAACTGTCAGAAACCGTCTCAAGGAAGCTCATCTGCATGCTCGTCGTCCTCATCGGGGTCTCGACCTGACTCCAGTTCGTCATTGTGACCGACTTGAGTGGGCAAATGCTCACATTCGCTGGCGTTTGGCACGTTGGAGAGGTGTTCTCTTCACGGATGAATCCCGGTTCACACTGTTCAGGGCAGATGGCAGACAGCGTGTGTGGCGTCATGTGGGTGAGCGGTTTTCTGATGTCAATGTTGTGGATCGAGTGGCCCATGGTGGCGGTGAGGTTATGGTATGGGCAGGCGTCTGTTATGGACGAAGAACACAGGTGCATTTTATTGATGGCATTTTGAATGCACAGAGATACCGTGACAAGATCCTGAGGCCCATTGTTGTGCCATACATCCAAGAACATCACCTCATGTTGCAGCAGGATAATGCACGGCCCCATGTTGCAAGGATCTGTACACAATTCTTGGAAGCTGAAAATGTCCCAGTTCTTGCATGGCCGGCATACTCACCAGACATGTCACCCATTGAGCATGTTTGGGATGCTCTGGACCGGCGTATACGACAGCGTGTACCAGTTCCTGCCAATATCCAGCAACTTCGCACAGCCATTGAAGAAGAGTGGACCAACATTCCACAGGCCACAATTGACAACCTGATCAACTCTATGCGAGGGAGATGTGTTGCACTGCATGAGGCAAATGGTGGTCACACCAGATACTGACTGGTATCCCCCCCCCAATAAAACAAAACTGCACCTTTCAGAGTGGCCTTTTATTGTGGGCAGTCTAAGGCACACCTGTGCACTAATCATGGTGTCTAATCAGCATCTTGATATGGCACACCTGTGAGGTGGGATGGATTATCTCAGCAAAGGAGAAGTGCTCACTATCACAGATTTAGACTGGTTTGTGAACAATATTTGAGGGAAATGGTGATATTGTGTATGTGGAAAAAGTTTTAGATCTTTGAGTTCATCTCATACAAAATGGGAGCAAAACCAAAAGTGTTGCGTTTATATTTTTGTTGAGTGTATCTAAAGGAGAAGAATACCCATGTGCAGATGCTGTTAACTGATTTTAACTCAGCTTTTAATACCATCATACCACAGCATAATTGGGAAGCAAACTGGGCCCTCTATATTTCAACACCCCCTCTGTGTAACTGGCTGCTTGAAGTCCTCATGAACAGACTTCAAATTGTCCGAGTGTGTCATCTCCATGAGCACCAGCTCCCCTCAAGGCCACGTCCTGAGTGTGTTGCTGTTTTCTTTGATGACCCACGACTGCTGCACCAAGGACACAACTAAACACACTGTGAAGTATGCGGATCATACAACAGTACTAGATCTCATCCGTGACAACAACGACCTAGCCTACAGAGAGGAGAGATGAAACAACTGGTGGACAGGTGCAACACAAACAACCTGACCCTGAAGGTCAGTAAAACAAAGGAGATCATCTTTGGCTTGAGGAGGAGCCGGCCAAGTCACACACACAACTCGCCATCAACATCTCCACATTGGAGGTCGTCAGCAGCACCTGCTTCCTGGGGATGCACATAACACTGTCCTGGTCTCTTCACATCGAGGCTCTCGCTAAGAGAGCTCAGCACTCTCTGCACAGGCTGAGGAGAGCACACCTGCTCCCTCCCATCCTCACCACCTTCTACAGAGACACTACAGAGTGCATAATGACCAGCTGCACCTCTTGTCAGGTGCCTGTAATGCCTCAGACTGGAAAGCCATACAGAGAGTGGCAAGGACAGCAGAGAAGATAATTGGGACTCCACTTCTGTCAATCAGAGATATTGCTCAGAAACACTGCTTGGACAGAGCACACAACATCATCAGAGACTCCACTCACCCATCACCATGGTCTGTTCCACCTACTGCCTCTAGAAAACTGTTTCGCAATACCTGAAGCAGAACAACCAGAGTGTGCAACAGCTTCTTCCCCCAAACCATCAGGCTGCTGAACTCCCAGCAGTCCCCCTCCCCATCTACATATACAGTGCGGAAAATAAGTATTTGATCCCTGTCAGTTTTCAAGGATTCAAGGATTCAAAGAAATTTTATTGTCATATGCACAGAACATGTTCCCTGCACAATGAAATGTGTCTACTGCATTTAACCCATCCTAACTGCCAGTAGGAGCAGAAGTCGCCATTAGGCGCCCGGGGACCAGCTCCAGATGTACATCCCTGTCTTGGTCAACAGCAGGGCTGAGCAAACCAACACCGACCCATAACAAACAACACACACACAACACACAACACATAGGCCGGCCCGGTACATAAAACATATATATGAAAGCAAAACACGAGGGAAAAGGAGAAAAAAAAAACCTCATAGCCGCTGCATTACACAATGGCAATGAGGAAAAAAATCCCCATCAGCACAGAAAAACAATAATCACACAGACAAAAACAAGGACACAGGACGACAACCGAGATTTGAAAAGGTCCAGTTTATCAGAACACTCCGGAGGCAGCCTGTTTGGCGCCGTCAACGGCCTTGTCCGACAATCCTGGAGGGGAGAGAGGGCAGCCCTGAGCAGTCTGAGCAGTCCTAAGCAGTCCTCACAGTCAACGTCAGAGCTGGAGATGCTGAGGGGAGGGGGGAAGACCAGGGAGCGAGGCTTAAGTGTTGATCTTCTGAGGAGGTTCTATCACAGCAACCTTGAAGTGCAGCTGTATTTGGGGAAGCCAAATGAATAGCCAGATTAGCAGACGCCTGAAAGATTCCACAGTTCTGAGAACAGAGTGGCTCTCAATGCATCTGAATGTAGAATGTGGTCTTCACAGACGGTCAGAGTGGGTTTCCAGGGCTGCAATTCTATTCGAGATGATTTCCAACACTGCGCAGCCACTGCCTTCCCAATCGAATCAATCATGTAGGGCAGCCTGGAAGGACCAATCAAAGCTGCTTCCACTTTCTTGATTTTCCGGTAAACCAGCATAGTGCCCGCTCCACACATCAGAAAGCCGGTCACCACCAAGCCGAATATGTACACATCTTCGACGTCCTCCACAGAAAGCATGTAAAGGCACATGACCTGCCATCTCCTCCACGATTCCATCACGTAACCCATCAAATGCGTCCCGGCAGGACAGGTTGGGTCCTCCGCCCCCGAATGTCTTGTAGAAAAAATAGTGTCAATTGCATTCAGAGACCACTTTAACAGATCCATTTTTGTCATTTTCCAGAAGAGCAAAGCTGCAGCCTCACAGACAACACGCCACAGAAGCAGGAAAGGTAAGGAGGGAGGGAGAAGAGAAAAGTGCGTCCGTCTCGGCTGAGTGCAAGCTGGCAAAAAAAAGGTTTTGCAGGTTTTCCCACCTACAAAGAATGGAGAGGTCTGTAATTTTATCGTAGGTACACGTCAACTGTGAGAGACAGAATCTAAAAAAAAAAAAAAAAAAAAATCTAGTAAATCACATTGTATGATTTTTAAATAATTAATTTGCATTTTATTGCAGAAAATAAGTATTTGACCCCCTAGAAAAACAGAGCTTAACAATTGGTACAGAAACATTTGCCCTGCCATTACAGAGGTCAGATGTTTTCCTGTAGTTCTTGACCAAGTTTTCACACATTGCAACAGCGATTTTGGTCCACTCCTCCATACAGATCTTCTCCAAATCTTTCAGGTTTAGAGTTTCAGTTCCCTCCAAAGATTTTCTACTGAGTTCAGGTCTGGAGACTGGTCAGGCCACTCCAGGTCCTTAAAATGCTTCTTATGGAGCCCTCCTTAGTTGCCCTGGCTGTGTGTTTGGGTCATTGGTCATGCTGGAAGACCCAGCCACAACCCATCTTCAATGCTCTTACTGAGGGAAGGAGGTTGTTTGCCAAAATCTCACAATACATGACCCCATCCATCCTCCCTTCAATACGGTGCAGTCATCCTGTCCCCGTTGCAGAAGAGCACCCCCAGAGTATGATGTTTCCACCCCCATGCTTCACGGTTAGGATGGTTTTCTTGGGGTTGTTCTCATCCTCTAAACATGGTAAGTGGAGTTGATTCCAAAAAGCTCTATTCTGGTCTCATCTGACCACATGACCTTCTCCCATGCCTCCTCTGGATCATCCAGATGGTCACTCGTGAACTTCAAACGGGCCTAGACATGTGCTGGCTTGAGCAGGGGGACCTTGCTGCCTTGCAGGATTTTAAACCATGACAGCATCATGTATTACGAATGTAATCTTTGTGACTGTGGTCCCAGCTCTCTTCAGGTCATTGACCAGGTCCTCCTGTGTAGTTCTGAGCTTTCTCAGAATCATCCTTGCCCGACAAAGTGAGATCTTGCATGGAATCCCAGACCGAGGGAGATTGACAGTCATCTTGTGTTTCTTCCACTTTCTAATAAATAATCATAACAGTTCTTGTCTTCTACCAAGCTGCTTGCCTGTTGCCCTGTAGTCCATCCCAGCCTTGTGCAGGTCTACAGTTTTATCCCTGGTGTCCTTAGACAGCTCTTTGGTCTTGGCTATGGTAGACAGGTTGGAGTGTGATTGATTGAGTGTGTGAACAGGTGTCTTTTATACAGGTAACAAGTTCAAACAGGTGCAATTAATACAGGTAAAGAGTGCAGAATAAGAGGGCTTCTTAATGAAAAATTAACAGGTCTGTGAGAGCCAGAATTCTTGCTGGTTGGTAGGGGGTCAAATACTTATTTTATGCAATAAAATGCTAATTAATTATTTTAAAAAAAAATACAATGTGATTTTCTGGATTTTTTTTTTTTTTTTGATTGTTCTCTCACAGTTGAAGTGTACCTACAATTAAAATTACAGACCTCTCCATTCTTTGTAGGTGGGAAAACCTGCAAAACTGACGGGATCAAATACTTATTTTCCCCACTGTACACACACAAACATTCTACACGGGTCTTAACACACTAGTGTACACGTACTATACAAATAATGAATGTTTACAAGTGCAATGGTAAGAATATTCTTTCCATTACACAAATGAAAAAAAAAACACATTCATTATTTGTTTTATATAACACCTAAAACAGATTCTTGTCATTTGATATTTTATTAATTTATAAACAAGAGCAAAGGGACTTACATTTTGGCGTGTGTCGGTGGTACTTTGAGGTTAGCAGGTTCCAAAGAGTCCAAACAACATTTTAAAATCCAGTCCAAAATTCAACTTTGAGATAGTTCAAAAAACAACCCTGACGATGTAGCTCATATCTGACACCGTGCACTGACTACTTCGTGTGCAGACTACCTTCTGCTTTCCTCAGTCCAACAAAAAATTACATCAGAATATGTCGAGCTTTTCATCTGACAACACTTGTACTTCAGCTACAGATTGTACCAGAAAATACCACAAATGCCTCCAGACAGTTTACAGCATATTGATAATAATATAATAATAAGCTCATTAAATTTGCAATTTGTCACCAAAACATCCCTGCCATGTTTGTTTTTTAAGCTAGCACTGTCACCGCTAGCGTGAGCATGCTAGTGTGAGTGGTGTGCAATAGCAGAAAATGTATAGTACCAAAATTGCACACTACATAGCACCAAAACTGTACAGTAAATGGAACACGATGGCAAATGGTATGAATAATCCATGTCACATGACATACAAACCACCAATGAAATGACCAGGATCTATTCAGGGCGTTATATAATATACAAATAATGAATGTTTGAGTTCAGTGGTACAAATATTTCATTCGGATTTTCACGTATCCCATAATCCCTTGCGTGCCAGAGAGTCGCTGCAGTCAAACAACATAGAGAATCCACACAATGACAACTGTAAATGAATATTATACTACAAATGTCATTTTTTATGCTTTTCATCACGTTAATAAGAGACTGCTGCATGATACCCTGAAAACTTGCTAAAACAATTATAACAAAAAATCCGTGTCTGCTACGTTTAATCTGCGTGGAATTTAATAAGCGCAAACTGAATTTCAGACATATTATATATATTAGTCTGGAACAAAGAGGACAAACAGTGTTGCAAAGAACAGTAATCAAGACGTTAAAGAGCAAACTTCACTTTCCCCCAGAACGACATGATCACGAAGTGAGCGTATCTCACAGCAGCTCCCATTGAAAATAACGGAGAGACACCCTGTGATTCTCGCATGTTTACATAAAATAAATGCAATAACAACGTCTAAAAACCCAGAGAATATATTCACGAGTTTTAGGTACAATATAAAAATAGTTTTATGTTGCGATGTTAATTGTGTTGTCTGTGTGCAGCGGGTTTAAAGTGAAGCATGATCAGAGCGTATCAATGCAGTTCTCAATGTTACTGAGATCTCGCAGCGCAGCGACCTCTCCGAGGTTTTGCGGGATTTGAAACCTGAAAAGCATCATGAGGTGAAAGCTGGAACGTACGCCTCGTTGAATGGTACGTTCCAGCTTTCACCTCATGAAATATTGTACCATTGAAAGAATGGAAAAACATTCATTATTTGTTTTACATAACAGAGAAAATAGATGCTTGTCATTTGATATTTTATTAATTATAAACAACAGAAAAGAGACTTACATTTTGGTGTTTGTTGCTGCAAGGGCACAATTTAGAACTAGAAATTGGGGGGGACAAAGTGCAAGGCCCGTAGGGCTGAAGCCCATAGGCCGGGGGTCTGGGGGCTGCTTTAGGCCCCCAGAAGCCAACGGTTTCTAGATAAGCTCAGATGCATTCTGAGCATCCAGAACAGTAATTTTAATGTTTTCAGAAGACCATAAAGTGGACACCATTTGACTTATACAATTTGAAACTGTGGAAGTACTTTATTCTTAGAATAGCCCAGCATTGATTTTATAACATCCTGGTGTAAATAAGGTATCACCACGTGTAGAACTCAAAAGAATGATAGGTTCAGTATTCATTCAAAAACAACTGCAATGTGGTAAATGTATTCATAAATATGAAAGAACAGGCTCTTAATAATGATTACTGACTATCGTATACTGTATTTTTTTCTCAAGATTTGTTTTTGCATAAGTTTAAAAAACAACAGATCATAAGTTTAGGATAAATTACTTATCATGAATTTAATTTTCGAAGTGGTACTAATGACAACACTCATACTGAACATAATTTCACTTGCATAGACCTGATTTTGGAGATCAAGCAGTAATTGCAGATGGGCTTTCTGAGGTCCCAGATAGCTTTTCTGATTTCCTTTTCTAACTTTCAGAATTTAGTAAATTAGCATATGGTCCATTGATACTTATATGTAGACACTAGTCCCTAGACACAACTATTTTTGGTTTCAAATCTGTGCAAATGCAGTCCCAGAACATTCCGAATGTGACAAACAAGAAACAGGTGTTGTAAACAAGTCAATGCTGCTAAAAATACAAACTTGCAGAAACAAAGATACTATTCTGACATGGTTTGCACATAAGACTGACATAGCATGTTTCAAGTACACACATATATGTCAGAAGGTGGGGGGGGACATACCATATTCTGTCCCCCTGGTGGAAAAGGTGGGGGGGACATGTCCCCCCCATCCCCCACCAAACTGCAGTCCATCACAAACTTTAAATAGGAGTCCAAAATTGTTCTGTTATCAGTGATGCCGTCCACTGACTTTGTCTACCGACTGCCATTTGCTTTCTTCATTCCAGCAAAAAGTCACGTCAGAAATTTGGCTGGCTTTTCATCCTAACTACATCCTCTTCATCCTAACAGCTCTTTATGTCTCTAGATGGCTTACAGCGTGATGGATTGGGGTTGTGTGTGTGTGTGTGTGTGTTAGAAGAGTTAGCAGCGTCAATTAGCTTCTTCAAATCGTCTTTCACCAGAAAAACAAACTCCGCCATGTTTAGCTAAACACCACCCCCGGTAGTGTGAGCATGCACGGTGGTCGGGGCGTGCAATAGCACATTTAGCATAGCATCAAAATTGCACGCTAAAAAGCACTATTGCATGGTAAATAAGACACAATGGCAAATAGGATGAATAATCCATGTCAAATGACATACAAGCCACCAATCAAATGACAAGGGTCCACTCAGCCGTTATATAATATAAACTATTGATGTGTAATATACCCTCAATATGCAATTTTTTAAAATTTAACTTTATTTATTAATTTATTTGTCTTTTATTTATTATTGTTTTATGTGTATATAGAACTGCTGTTTGCAGTATTTTTATTTTTAGGTCAGTTGTGAGGAAATTTTGCTGAGTGACAATAAAGAAAGTGTAAGTCTGAGTGTGGGCATTGACACTGGGGGCTATTTGTCACCCTTATGAACAACAATAAAGTGTCTTTGTGCCACAGATTGTGTGTCCCAGCAGTGTTTGATATCGTGTGAATTTGAGCCCTGTCTCTAATGAATAGTGCAGCAGAAGGATAAAGTACCTCTCCAAATAACATTATTACACAACTCTGCACCTTTGTTCCCAGCACAGAACCTCACCCAGCCACTTTACATAAGCTCTATCACCAGGTGTTTCTTTAACAAGTTTTTGCCACACAAACGGTGAAGGATACGAGTTGTCCTGGAGAAGTAACACAAACTGCAGCTCCTCACGCACACGTCCTACGTGTTACAGCAAACCTTAATAAGGGCGAAAATGAAATAAAACAGGTTAATCCACAGCCAGCGCAGCAAATTTTGCGGTCAGAAATAACACTTTTGGCCAAATGGGACGTTAAACGGCAGCTTCGTCGCCAACGTCTGTGTCACTGATCTGTATATTACTAAGACTGGATCGGTCAGAAAGTGAAGCCGCCGGCTGCCATGTTGCCACTCCCTTGATCTCGACGGTAGAAAGCGTCATCTTTACTGATTTTTATTAAATAAAGGACGTCAGTGAGCTTCGGATATAGTTATTTTATGTTAGGCTGTTGACTTTGATCCAACAAGTTCAACATTAAATATTCAAATGTACTTGGGTTTACAGTAAACAGAAGCTACATTTTATTAAGACAAACATTTCATTGATATTATCATCATTGTTGTTCTTTATTTTTAGTTAGTTTATCTTATTTTTACTTTTGATAACTTTAAAACAGCATTGCATTCTGCAATGCATATGTCAAAACATCCCAGAACATCATCAGTAGTTGTGTTTAAATTAAATATTGCCATTCTTAACTGAAAGGTTAACTCTCAGGTTGAGCATCATCATTTTTGCATCAGTTCCTTAAAAATAAAAGAATAAACTTTAAACTGAACTTTTCAAACTCACTTGCTGTAAATACAGACACAGCAGTAATAACTTGCTTTTTTCATATAATATTCATCTAAAAGCTTGGTCTAGACCAAATTTAGATTTTATAATTACATCATCTTTGAATATTTTTCCACATATATTCATTTCAACAATCTATTATTCCTTCCATATTAACTCAGTGAAACACAACTGAATTTGGTCATGGTTGGTTTTTTGTACATTATTTTACACAATCTTCATGTCATATCAATTATCTCTTAGTTTAACAACTTTTGAATATTTTGAAAATTATGCACAGCTTTTTACATTATTTGTGTAATTTTAAAATCAAGCAAATCACTGCTTTATTAAAGCTAGGGAACCTCAAATGCATAAAAATTCCTGATGTAAATAATTTTGTTGCATTAAAAAGCTGACTGTGATTTGACTTGATTTGCCTCACTAAAGGTTTATTTAATGTGTCTTAGGCCAGGACAGTCCTGTTCATCAATTCTTTTAACATCTACAAATGCCTATAGCGTAGATATAACTAAGGAATGTTGTATTTCTGTTGTGACTAATTTAGTTGCATTAACAAAAGCTTTTGACTGTACTTGTTCAATTATGACAAGATTTTACATTGTTTCATGTAATTCAAATTTATTTAATCTGATTGTGATATATTATACATTAGTCGCTTCATATAATTTGATCAGAATCTATAACCTGCTCATGTACAAGTAAATTATACATGATCCATACACAACATAGTACGACAGCACACGTCTTTATAGACTGTAACTGACATTAATGTGAAGTTTTGTCAAAGTACAAAAAGATAAAATACATACAAAAGCTCATGTGGCAGAATTTGTAAACTTCATCTGTCATGTGATTTAAAATAAATATGTTTGTAAAATGGATGTGTTTATAATGTGTTTGTTCCTGGAGAAATAATAATGAAATGTGCATTTTAGGGTAATATTTGTGTCCTGGCAAGGTTGAGCTTCTAAAGTCCTTGGTACAACCTATTATTTGTAAAGATTGTAGTTATTTAAGAGCAGGGTTTACTCAGACAGTTAAGTATTAAATGTTTTTCGAAGGTGAAAATAACATTCGTATAACATTTTATTTTACAGATATTTAACTCCCACACCACTTCCGTTGGACAAGTTGAGTGGCAAGATGGCTGATTCAGGACTTCATTACTTCATTAATGTTCTATCCAGACCTCACAATACACATCATGACTCAGCTTGCAGGCATGACAGTAACCAAGGACGCGACTCCATGACAACGGGACAGACATTTGCGGCGGTATCCATATTGTCCAGCAGATGGCGGAAGAGTCACATATGCGTCTTTGTGTGAGTGGGGTAAATAGAAACCACATTGTTGAGTTTGTTTTCCAGAAATAGTTTTTCTCAGTTGCTAAGACAAATTTCTAGAAAGCTGCTCTCCTTTTCGCTAAACTGTGAACACAAAACCCAATTTTCAAGCCACATTCACAAAACCCCAGACTCTTCTTGCAAAACCAAACTTTCACCTCAGAACAGTTCACTCTGTGCTCAAAACTGAACAATGTTGTCAAATCGTGTCCAGAGTCAATCAAAATTAAAAAGACTCATGAGCAGTCTCGAAACACTACATAGAAAAATAGAAAATACAATGTTCAGGATGAAGCTGTAGAAATAAATGTTATTGTTCACTGTAGCTAAATGCATGTTGGAAAAAAAAAACCTGTGCATTTACACTTGTACATAGTAAAAAAAAAAAAAAGTACAAATAACAGAAATCCTGTGCATTTACACGTAACACTTGCATAGTACAAGAACTAACAGAAATCATGTGTATTTAGCATGTGTATACAGTAAGCCTATGTAAAAATAAAGTACAAAAATATGCATCGAATACTTGGCCTACAAACAGTTAGACTAACCCTCCATTACAGTATTACAGTACATTGGTACAATGATGTACTGAAACATGTATTTACTTACAGTATACTGTGGTACAGTATATAGTATAGTCATACAGCAATTCCTGTCAACATTTACATACTATAATGTCAGAAAACTATCTGTTGTTTTCTCTAAATCTTTGGATTCTGGTGGATGTTTGGTTGGACCCTTTGTCCGGCCTCCCTCATGCTCATACTGTGGACAAGAACATGGTCAGTTCATCAAAATTACTGTTCTTTGTCTTCGCTGACCACTTCGACCACCTCTCACACCAACTCCTCCTCTCAGATTTCTATCCATTGTCATGCCTCACAAACCAGTGCTCTCTGAACTGATTTATATATGTTCCCTCACATCATTGGCCACAAGTGTGACCAATTTTAAGTTGTTGTGTTCAACCGTTGACACCAGTGTTTTAACTGTGTTTGACCTTTGCCACCTGTGCTCACCATTATGCAGCGCAGGTGCATCACACTGAAAATGTGTTGGAAGTTGTGTCTAAACAGGTGAAAAGTGCTTATGGTTTTGCCAAAAGAGTGACTGATTCAATCAGTGGGTTCAAGCAACTGAGCATTTGGTTCAGACAATAGGGTTTAGTGTTTTAGCAATTGAGAAAAACTGTAATACAACCCCTGGCAAAAATTATGGAATCACCGGCCTCGGAGGATGTTCATTCAGCTGTTTAATTTTGTAGAAAAAAAGCAGATCACAGACATGACACAAAACTAAAGTCATTTCAAATGGCAACTTTCTGGCTTTAAGAAACACTATAAGAAATCAAGAAAAAAAGATTGTGGCAGTCAGTAACGGTTACTTTTTTAGACCAAGCAGAGGAAAAAATATGGAATCACTCAATTCTGAGGAAAAAAATTATGGAATCACCCTGTAAATTTCATCCCCAAAACTAACACCTGCATCATATCAGATCTGCTCGTTAGTCTGCATCTAAAAAGGAGTGAACACAACTTGGAGAGCTGTTGCACCAAGTGGACTGACATGAATCACGGCTCCAACATGAGAGATGTCAATTGAACACAGGAGAGGATTATCAAACTCTTAAAAGAGAGTAAATCATCATGCAATGTTGCAAAAGATGTTGGTTGTTCACAGTCAGCTTTGTCTAAACTCTGGACCAAATACAAACAACATGGGAAGGTTGTTAAAGGCAAACATACTGGTAGACCAAGGAAGACAAAGCGTCAAGACAGAAAATTTAAAGCAATATGTCTCAAAAATCGCCAAAACAAAACAAATGAGGAACGAATGGGAGGAAACTGGAGTCAACGTCTGTGACCAAACTGTAAGAAACTGCCTAAAGGAAATGGGATTTACATACAGAAAAGCTAAACGAAAGGCATCATTAACACCTAAACAGAAAAAAACAAGGTTACAATGGGCTAAGGAAAAGCAATTGTGGACTGTGGATGACTGGATGAAAGTCATATTCAGTGATGAATCTCGAATCTGCATTGGGCAAGGTGATGATGCTGGAACTTTTGTTTGGTGCCGTTCCAATGAGATTTATAAAGATGACTGCCTGAAGAGAACATATAAATCTCTTCAGCTTTTTATGTTTTTTTACGACAATGTTGTCCGGTTTGTGGCTTTTTCTCCACTGGGCAGATTGTTTTGTGCCATTTCTGGTTTGTGCCTTCGTCTACCATAGAGCAAGCTCGCTTATATTAGTTTTCCTCAATTTATAAGACACTAAATTCCATTAACTACATGCACTCTCCAACTGACTGCACACATTTCTCAAAAAACAGAACTCTGTAAGTAAGTCCCTTCGGCTGCTCCCTTGTTTGCACTCGGGGTCGCCACAGCAAATCCAAGGTGGATCTGCATGTTGAATTGGCACAGGTTTTACGCCGGATGCCCTTCCTGACGCAACTTCACATTACATAGAGAAATGTGGGAGGGGTGGGATTTGAACTCGGAACCTTCTGAACTGAAACCAAGAGCATTAACCACTTGGCCACCACCCCTTTGGACACATTTCATGGCTTACACACTGCTCCCAAAACTGTTGCACACTATTAGAAAAAGACTGCACACATTTTTTGCTCATTTGAACAAACATTTCAGTCATAGCACACGTTTTTCAAAAAGTGAACACTAGGAGGCAGAATGCGAACACTATTCCAGCACAGCTGTCATGATTAAGACACAACAGGTCAAAGCTGGAAGCACTGTTGCCAATGAACAGCAGAGCAGAAAACATGCTGAGAAGCAGCATTGTCTTCAAAATGGATGTCAGAGGAGCAAGAGGTGGACAAAGAAGACATGGCCGTGGACGACCCAGACGACCCAGATCAGAGCTGGAACCAGAACCTGGACCGACCCATGGACCTGGTCCAGATCCAGTACCTGCTCTCCAGCCTCCTCCAGAACCAGGACCTGCTCTTCAGTCTCCTCCAGGACCAGAACCTGCTCCTCAGCCTCATCCAGAACCTGTCCATGCACCTAATCCTGGCCTGCGACCCAAACAAAGACCAAGGCTTCAACGGAGACAAAGACCTATGCAAAGGAGGAGAATTTCAGATGAGATTCAAGAAACTGCGATCAATAATGTGTTGATTCATGGAATAACCCTGAAAGTAGCAGGACAAAGAGTCACACCCAACCTCAGTAGATACTCTGTTGGATCAATTAGCCGACGTTAAAGAGGACAACAGGTATGTGCAACTCTTCTATACACATTCTTTACACAGAGTGTATATTATATATTTTGACCCCCCTTTTTTTTTTTTTTTTTTTTGTAGAGTTGCAAGACTGCGTGTTGCAGCAGGATGAACACCTTTATTCAACCGACACCAAGAAGCCTCAATAGTCCAAATGGTGGTGCAAAATAATGCAATCAAACTTTGGGAAATTCAGCAACGGATCATTCAAGATAATAACCATTTCAGGGGCATCAACAGTGTAAGTCTCTCCACCATTGATCGTATGCTGAAGAAAAACCACAGAGTTCCCTTTGAAAGAAACACCCTCAGAGTAAAAGAACAGCGATTCCAATATGTACAAGTGAGTATATAAAATTACACTTTCATATCATATCATGCTTTTATGCCAAGTCTATAAATACAGAACTGTGAAATGTTCTAAAAAGGCTGTTTACAAATTCAAATGCATAGTCCAGATTCACCAGTGCTGCTGCATTACAGGAAGTGAACATGACTGACCCATTTGTCTTGTGTATGTTTATTCCAGAGGGTTTTTCAATTGGACTCTGATGATAGGCCACGTGAATACATTTATGTGGATGAGGCTGGCTTCAACCTGGCCAAGAGGAGGAAGAGGGGAAGAAACATCACTGGACAGCGAGCTATAGTCAACATCCCAGGTCAGTGTGGGGGCAATGTAACCCTCAGCACGGCAAAAAACAATTTTGGAGTCCCTCACCGTCATACAGTCCTGGGCCCATACAACACCCAGTGTTTGTTGACTTTCTTAGATGGACTTCGTGAGGCCCTGATGGGACAGGTGCAACTGGGTGTTTTTCCAAAGAGACACTGTTTTTGTTGTTGTCTGGGACAATGTAAGCTTTCATAGAGGGCTACTGATTAGAGAATGGTTCAATATGAAGCCTCAGTTTATTGTTGTTTTTCTGCCACCGTATTCTCCCTTCCTTAATCCTATAGAGTTATTCTTTTCAGCGTGGAGGTGGAAGGTATATGAGCGGCAGCCATATACTCATGACAGTCTTTTGCAGTCAATGGACTTGGCATCTGATGATATGTCTGCTGATGCATGCCAGGGCTGGATCAGACACACAAGGTCTTTCCACATTGCCTGGCCAGAGAATGTATAGCTTGTGATGTTGCTAACATCTACTACGAAAAGACTCACAGCAGTTCGTGATGACATCATATAAATTACTCTACTAGTTCCTGATGAAATGCAGGGTCGTGGTGGGACAGATAACCAAAAGTTAACTTCAATAACAGATAATCAGATAAATGAAAAGTTATCTTTGATAAAGATAAAACAATAAACCATCCAAAAATGTATCAGAAGTTACAGATAATGTTAACTGATAAATTGCAGTATTGTTTCTGTTACACTTGCAACTACTAACAAGCTGATTTTGAGTTTTAACACTACAATCGCTTCTGGTAGCATCAAAAGCAACAACAGACCCAAATAATGAGCCAACACTTCTGTCTTTGAACATCTTGCCCCCTGCTGGAAGCTCCCGTTTACTACATGGCTTCCAGCACAGAAGCGGAACCATGAAGCTCAACTCTCTACCCATTCACAACACTTCCGTCAGACCAAGGTCTTGGAAAATAAAGCAATGCTGAGTTATGGTTTGGTATATAAATAAAATGAATACTGATAGAATAACTCCATTAATGTCAATTCTGTCATTTGTACAAAGTTAAAATATAACATATCTTTTAATGTTGAATAATGCACTAATTCTGAGGTTTTGTAACAAACACAGACAGATCTCAAAGGATTCTGGGTAAAATGTGCCTCTGCTAAACACTGATTGGATGAGTCATTCATTATGTAAACCAACACGTTACAGTTTTTTTTTTTCGATTGCTAAAATGCAAAAAGCAAAAATTAGGCAATTTCCACAACCCTTACTTCTGTCCCCAGTCGCTTGACTCAGTTTGTTACTACTTTAGATTTCCTTATCATATTAGAACTCTGACCTTCCTTCTTTACACTCTGATGTCAATTTCACATCACCTTGTTGTCAAAACACAACACACAATTTTCCAGGTTTGCACACACTTCTCACATAAAATCTCAAAGCATCAATCCACAACACACAAATATTCAAATCTCTAAACTTTTGGGTCTGGCGAGCAATTTGCAGTCAAGGACTACAGCATAAAAGGAGGCTTGACCCTCTGTTATGAACATTAGGGTGTGACACAGAAGTAGATTTTCACTCCTGTCCCATCCCACTCGCACAAAAAATTCCTGTCTCATACCAATCCCGGGCCAGAGTAAAAAAAATGAAAAAAAAATTCCTGCGATGTTGATGAGTCCCTCTGGCCAGACAGAAACTGGAGGCATGATGCCCCATGTTGCTTATGCTTGAATGGGGGTGGGCAAAACATTTTAAACATAAAACATTTTGTCTGATGTTTTATGTTTGTCTATGAGAGAAGTGGACATTGTCATTGCATCAATGTGTTCCATTTCTATAATTGTGTTTTCAATTTTGCTCTTCAGTGTTCTGTACATGCTTGGTAGTGTTCAGCCAAAAGCTTAGTTGTGTTTATTCAATGAATGGTATGTGTGTGTCATGTGAAAATATGGCTGTGTTTACCAAATGAAAACACGAGTTCCATTTTGTGAACATGTTAAGAGATTTGATGGCAAAGAGTTGTTTTGCAAGGGGATGCCAGGGTTTAGCAATGTGTGTGTGATGTTTGGAGTTTTGTGTGTGCAGTTTTGAAAAAAACGTACAGTTTTGGAAAACGTGTTTTAGCAATCGAAAAAAACTGTAATGTGAGGTTTGTCGTGTGTTGGTGTTTACAGATAAACAGGCATTTTCAAATAAAAAAAAGCCAAGTTGTAATTAGATAACCGTCTGATATAAGCGGTGTCAAAAATAAATAGAACACTGCCATGATCTACTGGTGTCAGACGTTCAGTACTTAAGCTGCAGGTTTACACTGTGCGAGTTTTGGCCCTTTTTCATCTGATTTTACATTCATGCGAGAATTTTTTGGATCGCACCGAATTTCAAGTTAATCGCGCATCTTGCATCATTTAGTATACGTGGAGTAATGAGCTGCGTTTAACATCTCACAACCACCTCTCACACTGTGCCTGTGCAAACACCGCAGACCTGTCTTGTAATTTTGTTGTTGTTGTTGTTTTGTTTTGTTTTTAAACTTTGATGTCTCCCATCGAGAGTTTTTGTAAATTAAATTTGAAAAAAAGCTTGTTTACATTTTGCTTCTGGAAACACGAGTTAGACGTGTGGTTTTTGAACGTACAATGTGTGTGAGAACATAAATCGTGCACTCTGAACTTTTACACCATGCAGTTCTGTGGTACAGTTTGAGCAGGAACCGAGTACAGTGAGGTGTGCTCCCGCTCGGTAGTTACGTGTCCACTTTATTGAACTGTTCTTCTTCCTTTTTCCCCCTGCCTCCATTCGCCCCCTAGTGGTCTTTACACATCATGACAGTTCTCTCCTGCATATAGTCTCATCAATACACAACACCTGGAAGTCGGTTTAGGTTTGAGACATTCCACATGGGTTGTAGGTAGCAGACACAAAATATTTGATATTGCTGGAACAGCCAGCGGGCCATCCTCAGTTTCAGCGACATACAGTGTAGTAATGGGTATTAAGTTTGCAAAGCATATCCTCTATGCTTTTTATGGACACATCTGCAGAAACAGGCCACACTCTCAACTGGACAAATTTCCCTCCCTGCCACATAAACTGCACTATCACCATAATGGATTTTCTGCACTAATTTCCCCACTAAGCTAATGTATTCCACATCCACATTCGTCATAAGTCGTGCAGGGTCTCTAATCACCTGCTCCGTGGCCACTCAGCTTCTCAGTGTTCAAGTAGGAACTGAAGAAAACCGCATCGTTTTCCACACTCATGCACATGCGGGGCGAGGGCCAGGATCATTGCTTCCAGTTAGCATTAGCAAATGAGCTAAAGGCTAACATGTTGACTATCTCGCACTCTGGTTACTGTCACCAAGTGAACTCTTTGTGGACAGCTTACTCACTTAGCAGTGAACATTTCCAGCAACGTTTCTCACTTTTCTCTTTTTTTCCTTTAATTTGCCTCACGTCTGTTCTGACCTCCCTCCGTGCAGGTGCACCTAAGTACACCGGTGGGCGGGACTACAAACGGGACTAACCAGTCACCTGCCCTTTGCAATGTTTAAGGGCTCATGCATGTATAGGAAAATGCAACACTGAACTTCCAACACTCATTTAATAAGAAAAGAAAGAGTTTAATCGCACATCTATTTTATCTTTGTTTCTCTCTGTAGCCCAATATATTAAAGGGAGTTTCACTGGTGCTGAAAAACATCCGCACAGCATGATGCTGCAACCACCATGCTTCACTGTAGGGATGATGCCTGGTTTCCTCCAAACATGATGCCTGTAATTCAGACCAGATGATTTTGTTTCTCGTGAGTCCTTCAGGGGTCTTTTGTCAAACTCCAGGTAGGTTGCCATATGCCTTTTACTGAGGAGTGTCTTCTGTTTGGCCACTCTACCATCTTCTTCTTCTTCTTTGTCTTTTGGCTGTTCCCGTTAGGGGTCGCCACAGCAGATCAATCGTTTCCATCTCACCCTGTCCTCTGTATCTTCCTCTGTCACACCAACCTCCTGCATGTCCTCCTTCAACACCTCCTCTTTGGCCTCCCTCTTCTCCTCCTGCCTGGTGGCTCCATCCTCAGCATCCTTCTCCCTATATACCCTGGGTCCCTCCTCTGCACATGTCCAAACCATCTCAATCGTGCCTCTTGACTTTGACTTTGTCTCCAAACCGTCCCACCTGAGCTGTCCCTCTGATATGTTCATTCTTAATCTTGTCCATTCTTGTTACTCCCAAAGAGAATCTCAACATCTTCAGCTCTGCCACCTCCAGCTCTGCCTCCTGTCTTTTTGTTAGTGCCACCGTCTCTAAGCCGTACAACATAGCTGGTCTCACTACTGTCTTGTAAACTTTCCCCTTCACTCTTGCTGATATTCTTCGGTCGCAAATCACTCCTGCCACCTTTCTCCACCCACTCCACCCTGCCTGCACTCTCTTCTTCACCTCTTTACCACACTCTCCATTACTTTGAACAGTTGACCCCAAATATTTAAACTCATCTACTTTCACCACTTCTACTCCCTGCATCTGCACTATTCCACTGGGCTCCCTCCCATTCACACACATGTACTCAGTCTTGCTTCTACTGACTTTCATTCCCCTTCTCTCCAAAGCATATCTCCACATATCTCTGCCACTCCAGACTTCCTCATACAATACCACAGCTCTTCTCTTGGCACCCTGTCATAAGCTTTTTCTAAGTCCACAAACACACAATGTAACTCTTTCTGGCCTTCTCTGTACTTCTCCAACAGTATTCTCAGAGCAAACATTGCATCTGTAGTGCTGTTTCTCGGCATGAAACCATATTGCTGCTCACAGGTCTTCACCTGTTTTCTAAGCCTAGCTTCTACTACTCTTTCCCATAACTTCACGCTGTGGCTGATCAACTTTATGCCTCTGTAGTTACTGCAGCTCTGCACAATCCCCTTGTTCTTGAAAATAGGAACCAGCACACTTCGTCTCCACTCCTCAGGCATCCTCTCACTTTCCAAGATTTTATTAAACAATCTGGTTAGAAACTCTACTGCCATCTCTCCTAGACATTTCCATGCCTCCACTGGAATGTCATCTGGACCAACTGCCTTTCCACTCTTCATCCTCTTCATAGCAGCCCTCACTTCTTCTTACTAATCTCTTGTACTTCCTGATTTACTCTCACTACATCATTCAGCCTTTTCTCTTGCTCATTTTCTTTATTCATCAGCTCTTCAAAATATTCCCTCCACCTTCTCAGCACACACTCCTCATTTGTCAGCACATTATCATGTGCATCTTTTACCACCCTAACCTGCTGCACATCCTTTCCAGCTCTGTCCCTTTGTCTGGCCAATCGGTACAAGTCCTTTTCTCCTTCCTTACTATTCAACTTCTTGTACAGCTCGCAATATGCCTTTTCCTTTGCTTTTACCACTTCTCTTTTTGCCTTACGCCGCGTCTCCTTGTACTCCTGTCTACTTTCTTCATCTCTCCGACTATCCCAAAACTTTTTGCCAACCTCTTTCTCCTTTGCTTTCCTGGACCTCTTCATTCCGCCACCAAGTCTCCTTGTCTTCCTTCCACTGTCCAGATGTCATACCCAGTACTGTCCTAGCAGTCTCCCTCACCACATGTGCAGTACTTTTCCAGTTGTCCAAATTTGCTTCCCCTCCATCCAGTGCTTCTCTCACCTGCTCGCTAAATTTCACACATTTAAATTTCTTTACCTCTAAAGTCATCCTACAAACAACCATCCTATGCTGTCTAACGACACTCTCTCCTGCCACCACCTTACAGTCTCTGATTTCTTTTAGCTTCCATCTCCTATAAAGAATGTAGTCCACCTGTGTGCACCTTCCTCCGCTCTTATATGTTACCCTGTGATCCTCCCTTTTCTTAAAGTAGGTATTCACCACAGCCATTTCCATCCTTTTTACAAAATCAACTACCGTCTGTCCTTCCCCATTCCTATCCTTGATACCATATCTACCCATTACTTCCTCATCACCTCTGTTCCCTTCACCAACATGCCCATTGAAGTCCACTCCTATCACCACTCTTTCATGCTTGGGCACACTCTCCACCTCCTCATCTAACACACTCCAGAAATCTTAATCTCACAACCTACCTGTGGGGCACATGCACTGATGATATTAATCATCACCCCTTCAATTTCCAACTTCACACTCATCACCCTGTCAGACACTCACTTAACCTCCAACACACTTTTAACATACTCTTCCTTTAAAATGACCCTAACACCATTTCTCTTCCTGTCCTCACCATGGTACAACAACTTGTACCCACTGCCGATGCTACTGCTCTTATTTCCCTTCCACTTGGTCTCTTGCACACATTGGGCCTCACGTATCAATGTTGCGTACGGCGATATTTGAGCGTATATGGGGTGTACGCCAAAACGGCTGCGCTACTTGGCATTTATCAATGTGGTCGTTGGCGTATGCTGCACTGAAAATATACACCAGGTCGAGAGGTGGCATAAATTATACACCAAAATGAACCAGCACTGGAATCCACATAAAAAAGAAGATGATCAACATGATAAACAGTGCCATTATACAAATAAATGCATATGTTACATAAAAAACACTTTCCTGATTATACTACATAATAATCAATACAAATCCCGCCTTTGCGGGATTGTTATGGAGCACGATCCATGGCCACAGCGCTGACTGCAAAGAAAGCGCTGCTCACCTTTTTCTCCAGACTACAAGCCTGGAGCCAGAGCAGCGCTGAGCTTAACTTTATGTGGTGTGATCATTTTAGACTATGAAATTGATAATAACAACTGTAGTTTCGTCATTCCCTTAATTCGCCCGTGCTGCAATCAGGTTTTGTCGTCTCCATTCGGTTGTCACAATAAAATAAATACAGAAATACATTTAAAAAATAAAGAAATCTGACAGATTAGGCGTGTCTTATTAATTGAGCAAACAAATATCCACATGTCAAGAATTATTGACATGTGAAAAGAGAATACAGTGGTCCCTCGCTATAACGCCGTTCACCTGTCGTGGCCTCGGAGTCTCGCGGAGTATTTAGTCCAATTTTGCATTCCTTTTTTTCTAGTGTTCTGCGTATCTGTTTATAAGAATCTTGTTGCCCAGAAGAAAAAAGAGCGCCAACAACTACTCATAACTGTGTTTGTCACACGGAAACAAACACCTGCTGCAGCCAGGTGTGAGTGGAAAAAGGCGCAGCGCCAGGACGCAGAGGCCCGATCTGTGAAATACTGGTGAGTCACTATTAATAATTTCTTATGTGTCCGACCTCGTTCGTTGATCGTTAAAATTAATTCCTTAGTTCTAAATGCCATCATAATTATTTATAGGAAAATGTTCTATTTTTATTTCTCAAACAAATGTTTGGGCCTGAAAACAGTTTGGTATTATTTTCCTACTAAGGTTTGAACTTTGACTTTTACACACGAGAGAAAAGTGAGAAAATGTTCATGCCCGATTGAGAAAGTGTATAAACTGTGTAGTGAGGGGTTTTACAGCTTTGAAACGTCTATAATAATTGTAAAAAATAACGCTGCCTAACGTCGCGGTTTTGCGTATTTCAGGCTATTTTTTAGACCGTAACTCCAGCGATTAATGAGGGACCACTGTAACACTTTATTG
Organism: Thalassophryne amazonica; assembly: GCF_902500255.1. Taxonomy (NCBI): domain Eukaryota; kingdom Metazoa; phylum Chordata; class Actinopteri; order Batrachoidiformes; family Batrachoididae; genus Thalassophryne; species Thalassophryne amazonica. The sequence continues at coordinate 118,743,555 of NC_047106.1, read as the reverse complement.
ATTATATACTACAAAACAATTGATACGACGGCCGCTTTTGACGCTCTATTGGCACGCATCATGATTGTTGGAGTTCTTTTTCATTGCCGTCTTCCTGGCTTCCATGTTGTAAAATGAGGGTGTGTCTGAAGTGGAGTCTGAATATTTATGGGCGTGTTTATTATAATTACGATCGTTTCCACCCGCCGCATTTATCAAGATCACGTCAGGCGTACGACAAAAATGGGAAGGTGCGCACTGCTTGATACATGTCACGTCGACTTTGGTGTATTTCAAGTTTACGCCGTAAATTTATGCCACAAGTGCGCAACATTGATACATACCTCTCCATCATATCAGCCAGCTCTCTCCCTTTACCAGTCATACTACTAACATTCAAAGTCCCCACTCTCATTTCCACCCTTCTAGTTTTCTTCTTCTCCCGCTGTTTGTGGAAACGTTCTCTTCCTCTTCTTCGTCATCTTCGCCCAGCAGTAGCCCAATTTCCACCGGCACCCTGTTGGGCAACAGCACCAGTGGAAGCAAATCCTCTGGAAATAAACCACAAAATAACAGATAGTAACAATATCTTTACTAAATCTTGTTAAATAAGCTTTAGTTGGATAAAATCTGTATAATTTTAAAATACATTTCTGTGTTTGATTCCTCTAAAAAAAAACAACTAATGTTTCCTCCTACTCAAATTCCCGAGTTGAACCGTACCAGAAATGAACAGTTGTAAGTAAGTCCCTTCGGCTGCTCCCTTGTTTGCACTCGGGTCGCCACAGCAAATCCAAGGTGGATCTGCATGTTGAATTGGCACAGGTTTTACACCGGATGCCCTTCCTGACGCAACTCCACATTACATGGAGAAATGTGGCAAGGGCGGCATTTGAACCTGGAGCCTTCTGAACTGATATCAAGCGTATTAACCACTTGGCCACTACCCATGCTGTACAAGGGCGCAATTTAGAACTAGAAATTGGGGGGACAAAGTGCAAGGCCCGCAGAGCCGAAGCCCATAGGCCGGTTTCTAGATAAGCTCAGATGCATTCTGAGCATCCAGAACATTAATTTTAATGTTTTGAGAAGACCATAAAGTAGACACCATTTGATTTATACAATTTGAAATTGTGGATATAAGTACTTTATTCTGAGAATAGCCAGCATTGATTTTATTAACATCCTGATGTAAATAAGGTATCACCACATGTGTAGAACTCAAAAAGAATGATAGGTTGAGTTCTCATTACAAAAACAACTGCAATGTGGTAAAATGTATTCATAAATATGAAAGAAATAATTATTAACTATCACATACTGTTTTTTTTTTCACAAGATTTGTTTTTGCATAAGTTTGAAAAAACAACAGATCATAAGTTTAAGATAAATTACTTATCATGAATTTAATTTTCGAAGTGGCACTAATGACAACACTCATACTGAACATAATTTCGCTTGCATAGACTGAATTTGGAGATCAAGCAATAATTGCAGATGGGATTTCTGAGGTCCCAGATAGCTTTTCTGATTTCCTTTTCTAACTTTCAGAATTTAGTAAATTAGCATATGGTCCATTGATACTTATGTGTAAACACTAGTCCCTAGAGGCAACTATTTTTGGTTTCAAATCTGGGCAAATGCAGTCCCAGAAAATTCTTAATGTGACAAACAAGAAACAGGTGTTGTAAACAAGTCAATGCTGCTAAAAATACAAACTTGCAGAAACAAAGATACTATTCTGACATGATTTTGCACAAAAGACTGACATGGTTTGCACATAAGACTGGCATAGCATGTTTCAAGTACACACATATATGTCAGAAGGTGGGGGGACATACCATATTCTGTCCCCCCGGTTGAAAAGGTGGGGGGGTTGACATGTTCCCCCTATCCCCCACCAAATTGTGCCCATGCAGCTGTAGCAATAAAATAAAATTCCTTCTGAATTAAAGTTCTGATCCATCTGGTTTTTATTTGTTTATTTATTTAGATGGTGAAAAGCAGAGTTTCCTCTCAGCTGTTTTGTGATGTTCTCAGTGGCATTTTCAGTCCTTTCAGTTCAAAATGACAGCAGCATTACCGCAGTGCCATCTAGTGGCTGTTTTCAAAAAAGCACCGGACTTCTGTGTCTGTAGTTCTGATTCATTTAACCTTTCTTTCTTGATGTATATATTTGTGGTCGTGGTGTTTTTATTTGTTTGGAGGAGGAGGTTTTAAGTCATTTTTTGCTTAGCTCTCTTTTTTGGTTATTGTGAATGAGTGATTTTAATGATTGTGAGTTATTGATTACTGTAGAACTGTTATTTAAATCTTTATGAAGAAAGAAAAGACAGAATGCCTTTTTTTAGTTATTGTGAATGAGTGATTTTAATGGTTGTGAATTAGTGATTACTGTGGAACTCTTTTTCAATCTTTATGAAGAAACAAAAGAGACTGCCTTTTTTAATTATTGTGAATGAGTGATTTTAATGATTGCGAATTAGTGGTTACTGTAGAACTGTTATTTAAATCTTTATGAAGAAAGAAAAGACAGACTGCCTTTTTGTAGTTATTGTGAATGAGTGATTTTAATGATTGTGAATTAGTGATTATTCTCGAACTGTTATTTAAATCTATGAAGAAAGAAAAGACAGACTGCCTTTTTTTAGTTATTGTGAATGAGTGATTTTAATGATTGCGAATTAGTGGTTACTGTAGAACTGTTATTTAAATCTTTATGAAGAAAGAAAAGACAGACTGCCTTTTTGTAGTTATTGTGAATGAGTGATTTTAATGATTGTGAATTAGTGATTATTCTCGAACTGTTATTTAAATCTATGAAGAAAGAAAAGACAGACTGCCTTTTTTTAGATATTGTGAATGAGTGATTTTAATGATTGTGAATTGGTGATTACTGTGGAACTCTTATTTCAATCTTTATGAAGAAACAAAAGAGACTGCCTTTTTTAATTATTGTGAATGAGTGATTTTAATGGTTGTGAATTAGTGATTACTGTAGAACTCTTATTTCAATCTTTATGAAGAAACAAAAGAGACTGCCTTTTTTAGTTATTGTGAATGAGTGATTTTAATGATTGTGAATTGGTGATTACTGTGGAACTCTTATTTCAATCTTTATGAAGAAACAAAAGAGACTGCCTTTTTTAATTATTGTGAATGAGTGATTTTAATGGTTGTGAATTAGTGATTACTGTGGAACTCTTTTTCAATCTTTATGAAGAAACAAAAGAGACTGCCTTTTTTAGTTATTGTGAATGAGTGATTTTAATGATTGTGAATTGGTGATTACTGTGGAACTCTTATTTCAATCTTTATGAAGAAACAAAGAGACTGCCTTTTTTAGTTATTGTGAATGAGTGATTTTAATGATTGTGAATTGGTGATTACTGTGGAACTCTTATTTCAATCTTTATGAAGAAACAAAAGAGACTGCCTTTTTTAATTATTGTGAATGAGCGATTTTAATGGTTGTGAATTAGTGATTACTGTGGAACTCTTTTTCAATCTTTATGAAGAAACAAAAGAGACTGCCTTTTTTAGTTATTGTGAATGAGTGATTTTAATGATTGTGAATTGGTGATTACTGTGGAACTCTTATTTCAATCTTTATGAAGAAACAAAAGAGACTGCCTTTTTTAGTTATTGTGAATGAGTGATTGTAATGATTGCGAATTAGTGGTTACTGTAGAACTGTTATTTAAATCTTTATGAAGAAAGAAAAGACAGACTGCCTTTTTGTAGTTATTGTGAATGAGTGATTTTAATGATTGTGAATTAGTGATTATTCTCAAACTGTTATTTAAATCTATGAAGAAAGAAAAGACAGACTGCCTTTTTTTAGTTATTGTGAATGAGTGATTTTAATGATTGTGAATTGGTGATTACTGTGGAACTCTTATTTCAATCTTTATGAAGAAAGAAAAGAGACTGCCTTTTTTAGTTATTGTGAATGAGTGATTTTAATGATTGTGAATTAGTGGTTATTGTAGAATTGTTATTTAAATCTTTATGAAGAAAGAAACGACACTGCCTTTTTTAGTTATTGTGAATGAGTGATTTTAATGATTGTGAGTTATTGATTACTGTAGAACTCTTATTTCAATCTTTATGGAGAAAGAAAAGACAGACTGCCTTTTTGCAGTTGTTGTGAATGAGTGACTTTAAAGATTGTGAATTAGTGGTTACTGTGGAACTCTTATTTCAATCTTTATGGAGAAAAAAAAGACAGACTGCCTTTTTGTAGTTATTGTGAATGAGTGATTTTAATGATTGTGAGTTATTGATTACTGTAGAACTCTTATTTCAATCTTTATGGAGAAAGAAAAGACAGACTGCCTTTTTGCAGTTGTTGTGAATGAGTGACTTTAAAGATTGTGAATTAGTGGTTACTGTAGAACTCTTATTTCAATCTTTATGGAGAAAGAAAAGACAGGCTGCCTTTTTGTAGTTATTGTGAATGAGTGATTTTAATGATTGTGAATTAGTGATTGCTGTAGAACTCTTATTTCAATCTTTATGGAGAAAGAAAAGACAGACTGCCTTTTTGCAGTTGTTGTGAATGAGTGATTTTAATGATTGTGAATTAGTGGTTACTGTGGAACTCTTATTTCAATCTTTATGGAGAAAGAAAAGACAGACTGCCTTTTTGTAGCTGTTGTGAATGAGTGATTTTAATGAATGTGAATTCATGATTGCTGTAGAACTGTTATTTAAATTGTTATGAAGAAATAAAGGACAGACCTGGTCTCCAAGAGAAGAGCAGCTTTGGTAGGTTTAATTGATTTTTCCTTCACATTGCTGTTGCTGGTATGAATGACATCTGTGCCACATGTCCACCAGCCTGGCTTGAATCTGTTGAATTCTGATTGTGTTATTTGTGTTTATGCTGTTTTTGTTTTTCAACCAAATTTGTCTGACCTGCTGTTAAGCCACTGCTCCATTGACATTTTTCTCCACTTCTCTGATCTGTTTCTGAGAGGTGGGGGCAGGTTGGTTCCTTTAGGTCTACAGAGGTTCAGCAGCTAAATATTGAGCTGCTGAAATATTGATGAATATTGAACTGTCAAAATACATTCAGTGACTTGGAAAATGCTCATGTGTACTCCCCTTCACTTGTCTTAATAAAACTGGCTTCAGAAGTGATGATTTGTGTTAATAATACTGCTTACATTTATTTTGTCCAATTACTTATGGGCTCTAAAAATGATGGGGCATGTACAAACTAGAGCGCCGTGCTTATAGAGCGCAATCCTCCGCCAACAGTAGTTTCCAATTCCATAAATTTTTACAGTGGAAAAACTTTGCAAGGTCAAAGTCCTGTTAGAAGTGACTTTTCATAAGCTAAATTAGATGTGATCAAATGTCAATTTCAAATTCTATTTATTTTCATTTATATAGCACCAAATCACAACAGAGTTGCCTCAAGGCACTTCAGCAGTCAACAGTATGTCAGCAGTATGTATTTATGTCGTTCATGTGCTTGAATTAAAGTTTTTTGTGTGTGGTGTTGTTAGGGGTTTTTTCCAATTTTTTCAGTTTCTGAATTCTTTGTCAGGTAATATTCACAAAACATTGTTTATCTCTGCTATGCACAATTTGTCAGTGGTTTTTGGCACTTTGGTTTCAAATCCACAATCCAGATCAAACTTTGTCAGGTGATTATGAGTGCCAGTCTGCACCTCACTTTCAAACATGAGAGTGATTAGGGCACATTTGATTAAGACATAATGTAAAATACACATTAAATGGGGTTTTCAAAGTTAAATTTAAATGTTCACAAAATATGTAATCCGGATCAGATCCGGATCAGACTTTTTCAGTCGATAAAGGATACCATCCTACATAACACTCTCAAATGTGAAAGAAATTAGATCTTTTTTGAGAGAGTTAGGAATTTTGGAAAATTCATTCAGTGTTAAAGGATCGGGATTTTTCCAAGATTTTTTCTGCCTTTGATCTATGACCTTCAAAACTGAAACAGTTGTTGCGTATCATCATATGAATCCCCTGTAAAAATTGACAAAGTGGATCAGCCACCTTGGTGTCGATGATAGGTGCTCCCTGGTTGTTTCCGCCCCGCAAACAGCACAAAACAGTTCGAATTTGTGCACCATGAAACATCGCGCCAACGGGCAGGCGTGCACAGTCCTGGTGAGAAAGCTAGTGCACACGACAGTGTCTTTCGAGCAGGAACATGCGAGGTGCACCACATCGTGCTGCTTATGTCGAATGAATTAAAAAAGAAAAACACATACCTCCCACTGGATGCAAACCCGCCCCTTCCAAAAGCTCTGATTACCAGTCAGCAACTTTACCACTGAGCAACGGAATTATTCTTTGAAAGCTGCGAGAACCTGCCTCATATTAGGAAGGACATGGAAGTATAACAAAAACATTTTTAAATCACACATGATATAAAAACACAGTATTTATCAAGTGAGCAAAACAAATATGAGCCGTCTGTCCTCTGTAGATGACCCATGGTCACAGACATACAGTCATGAAATGACATGAATTTGAAGCAGTGTGCTCTGATGTCCACATCTACTGGTCCTGTGCTTCCAGTCGCCCCGCATGTGTGTTCTGCCTGACACGCGTGTCTTGTGGATGCCGCGACGCAGCACAGACACCACGTTATGTGGAACAGAGCTCACATGGGTGATGTGGCGGTCAGATCGCCCGCTGCGTGTTCTGACCTGACGGTCCGTTTCAACCTGCCAGCCTGTCAGTGTCTGCTTCATGTGCGCGCGCTCGCTATGGTTGTCACCACGGCGATATATGTTTTATTTATATCTACGTAAGTATGGCAATTCGACACACGCACCTCACAGTGGACAGTTGTTAGTCCATGTCTGTTCAAAGACAGTAAGTGTTGTCCAGCTGGAATGTCCAGAATCTCACAGCTGCTTCTGTTGGAAGCCACGCTTCCTGTGAGTGGAGCACACACACCCACGTGTCAGTGTGTGTGTTTGCAAAGTCACACTCATGGAGCAATTAGACAAATTTCACAGCAGTACAACAGTGGTCGCCTGCAGTCTGCTATCGTGTGAAGAGTGCGACTGGCCATACATTTTCTAACTGCCATGCGAGCGCTGTGTTAGATGTTCATGTGTGTCACCTGGAATTTGGCCGACACCTGCCATGAAAGGGAGTGATGGGTTTGCACAGCACAGACTCCGTCTTTCAGCCACTGGGGTGCGCATATAGTTGTAGCAACAGGTGTACGAGGCATTAGAGGCAGGGACGATTCTACACATTTTGCTTAAAATTCCTGCTTTGTACACACGTCAACCAAACTTCGCACTATGTGTGAAGGCACTGGCATAGTAGGTGGGGTCTATTTGGGGGGGCGACACCAAATTTGCCAGAATTACAGAAACCCCCATGACTTTTTAAATTACCATATATTTATATACCCATATTTATATTGCTATCTTAGCTAATTATAAGCCAATCTCCAACCTTCCTTTTCTCTCAAAAATTCTTGAAAGGGTAGTTGTAAAACAGCTAACTGATCATCTGCAGAGGAATGGTCTATTTGAAGAGTTTCAGTCAGGTTTCAGAATTCATCATAGTACAGAAACAGCATTAGTGAAGGTTACAAATGATCTTCTTATGGCGTCAGACAGTGAACTCATCTCTGTGCTCGTACTGTTAGACCTCAGTGCAGCTTTTGATACTGTTGACCATAAAATTTTATTACAGAGATTAGAGCATGCCATAGGTATTAAAGGCACTGCGCTGCAGTGGTTTGAATCATATTTATCTAATAGATTACAATTTGTTCATGTAAATGGGGAGTCTTCTTCACGGACTAAGGCTAATTATGGAGTTCCACAAGGTTCTGTGCTAGGACCGATTTTATTCACTTTATACATGCTTCCCTTAGGCAGTATTATTAGAAAGCATTGCTTAAATTTTCGTTGTTACGCAGATGATACCCAGCTTTATCTATCCATGAAGCCAGAGGACACACACCAATTAATTAAACTGCAGGAATGTCTTTCAGACATAAAGATATGGATGACCTCTAATTTCCTGCTTTTAAATTCAGATAAAACTGAAGTTATTGTACTTGGCCCCACAAATCTTAGAAACATGGTGTCTAACCAGATCCTTACTCTGGATGGCATTACCCTGACCTCCAGTAATACTGTGAGAAATCTTGGAGTCATTTTTGATCAGGATATGTCCTTCAATGCGCATATTAAGCAAATATGTAGGACTGCTTTTTTTGCATTTGCACAATATCTCTAAAATTAGAAAGGTCTTGTCTCAAAGTGATTCTGAAAAGCTAATTCATGCATTTATTTCTTCTAGGCTGGACTATTGTAATTCATTATTATCAGGTTGTCCTAAAAGTTCCCTGAAAAGCCTTCAGTTAATTCAAAATGCTGCAGCTAGAGTACTGACAGGGACTAGAAGGAGAGAGCATATTTCACCCATATTGGCTTCTCTTCATTGGCTCCCTGTTAATTCCAGAATAGAATTTAAAATTCTTCTTCTTACTTATAAGGTTTTGAATAATCAGGTCCCATCTTATCTTAGGGACCTCATAGTACCATATCACCCCAAAAGAGCGCTTCGCTCTCAGACTGCAGGCTTACTTGTAGTTCCTAGGGTTTGTAAGAGTAGAATGGGAGGCAGAGCCTTCAGCTTTCAGGCTCCTCTCCTGTGGAACCAGCTCCCAATTTGGATTAGGGAGACAGACACCCTCTCTACTTTTAAGATTAAGCTTAAAACTTTCCTTTTTGCTAAAGCTTATAGTTAGGGCTGGATCAGGTGACCCTGAACCATCCCTTAGTTATGCTGCTATAGACTTAGACTGCTGGGGGGTTCCCATGATGCACTGAGTGTTTCTTTCTCTTTTTGCTCTGTATGCACCACTCTGCATTTAATCATTAGTGATTGATCTCTGCTGTCTTCCACAGCATGTCTTTTTCCTGACTCTCTCCCCTCAGCCCCAACCAGTCCCAGCAGAAGACTGCCCCTCCCTGAGCCTGGTTCTGCTGGAGGTTTCTTCCTGTTAAAAGGGAGTTTTCCTTCCCACTGTCGCCAAGTGCTTGCTCATAGGGGGTCGTTTTGACCGTTGCAGTTTTTCTGTAATTATTGTATGGCTTTTGCCTTACAATATAAAGCGCCTTGGGGCAACTGTTTGTTGTGATTTGACGCTATATAAATAAAATTGATTTGATTTGATTTGTGAAACTGTAAATACTTGTGCACTTTTCTGTCCTTATTGTTGAAATGTCTTGTTCTGTCATCAGCAAGGGAAGGTGAGAAATGAAATTGCAGTTCCTTGTATATCTAATACATGTGAAGAATTGACAGTAAAGCCGACTTTGACTTTGAAAAATAAAATAAGTCTGACAACATTTTAGGTCATTCTGTTCTGTATTCAGCGTCTACATGGCCCATGCCCGAATTTCCCAGCCCATCTGCCCGAATTTGAGCATTTTGCCGAGCCCAAGGGGGGCAATTGCCCCTGGTCCCTCACCTCCTACACCTATGTGTGAAGGGGCTCTAAGTTTGGGAATGGTTCGAATAAAATATAACTTATATCAGTGGACATTTTTATGACATTCAAAAGATATATATTGGTATGTCACACAGCATTACACGGAACTTTAGCTCTAACACTTTCAGGAACTGATCATTTTAAAGTGGAACTCAAAACCAGAAATATTAAAATAATAATAATTCTACTTGAATCTGGTTTGGAATTCTGTGGCAAACCCACTCAGTGTTACATGCACAACATGAAAGACTGTCCAGTAACATTTGGTCCTGTAGAACTGAGGTGGTGAGATGCTGCACAAAAAAAAAAAAAGCTTTAATTCATTCAACATTTGCCTTATTTCGAAGTAAATGTCCTAAAAATAAAAAAAAATAAATAAAAATGAAAGTTTTCACTTTGGCCTCATTCATGATGTGCTTTTAACTACAAGACCATCTGTTAAACACATATACAAAATATTTCTTTATGTCATGGTAAGTCCACACATACACGGCTATTTTTGAATATGGGGGATTTTACGCCTTTGGTTTAAAAATAAAACACACTGTAAAGCGCTGTCAAGAGCATGTTAAAGCAACAGATGGCAATGTAACCCTAATGCTGCTTTCACATTATGATTGTCAGCAGCAGAACGAGGAAAACAGACAGCAACGGATAAATTATTTAAGTGCAGACAGTCATCCCATTTCAATCAGGTAAATGTGAAAAATTTGTGTGATCTGCAGAGAGGAATTAATCCATAACCTCAAAAAAGTTCATCTTAAAATACTATCATCCATCCATTTTCTAAATCCACTCATTCCAGTTCAGGGTCACAGGGTGCTGGAGTCTATAGCAGTCATTGGGTCAGAGGCAGTGTACACCCTGGACAGCCTGTCACAAGGCCAACACAAACACATTCTCATGAAATTTAATTGCTAAAACTGAAATGATTTGCTTTCGGTCTTCAGCTGTTAAAGTTGGTTTTCATTTTGTACAATGGTGAGATACCCAACATCCAGAAACTCAACAAGAAAGGGCAAGTGTGTTGCAAATGAGGAAAGACACTCCCAAAGGTGCAGTTTCAGACTTGCGCTTTCATCCATTGTGAATTTAATCTGAGGAGAATTTAGCATGCAAAGGATATTCTGTCTGACTTGGTAGTTTCTGTGAAACTGAATTGATGCATCTGAAAAATATGACCAGTTTAATGAGTTTGGACACATTACAAAAAATGAGTCACTGAAAGAGTGTGCAGGACTAACACACATCCTACAGAGGGCGCTATATCTCCCAGTTGCCCTGCAGCTGCCCAGTAGCTCTACCACAGACCTGGGAGTTTGAGGGTTCAGCGCAGTATCTTAACTGTTCCTGGGATTGCACTCTTCTGGACACAGACCTCTGATGTTGCACCTGGAATCTGCTGCAGCAACTCTTCCAATTTGGTCATTACAGCTCCTAGTGCTCTTATTGCCACTGAGACCACTTTGGACTTTACCTTCTACATCTGCTCCAGTTGCTCCTTCATCCCTTGGCACTTCTCTGTTTTCTCATGCTCCTTCTTTCTGATGTTGCTGGTAGCTGGGATCGCCACACCAATCACAATTGTGGTTTTCTTTCCCTTGTCAACCACCACTATGTCTGGTTGGTTGGCCAGCAGCTGCTTGTCTGTCTGGAATTTGAAGACCACAGGACCTTAGCCCTGTCGTTCTCAAGCACCTTTGGTGGTGTCTCCCATCGAGGCTTGTGGACTTCTACTCCATATGTAGTACAGATGTTTCTGTACACGATTCCCAACACTTGGTTGTGCCTCTCAGTGTACGCTTACCCAGCATGCATCTTGTATCCTGCTACTATGTGTTGGACTGTCTGTGGAACACAGCCTGCAACTTGGGTCCTGTCGGCTGTGATAGACTTCTGCCTCTATGGATGTGATGCTTAGAGCTTGTTCTTGTGCTGCCACTGGTAGGTTTTGATATCAGCCACTTCCTCTATCTGTTGATGGTATATCCCATGGATGGGCTTGGTCTTCCATGATATCGCCTCCTTCTGTTCCTTATGCAATCGTCAGCTGCCTGATGCAGTTTTGTAGCAACTGATCTTGTCGGGCCATTTTCGTTTGATGTATTCATGGATGCTCCTCAGCTCATCCTGGATTGTGCCTCTGACACTCACTAATCCTCACCCTCCCTCCTTCCATTGCTCATAGAGCCCCAGGTTATTGGACTTTGGGTGGAAACCTCCTGTGGCCCACTTATTATCCCAGCTGGGTATCTGATGACTGGTAGGGTGATATTTTGGTGGCCCAGATCTTATTCCTACCATTGAGCTGGCTTTTCTCTTACCTTCTGGAGGTATTTGGCTGTGGCTGACCTTCCTGCATTTTCATCATGGTTCCCATTGGCTTGTTGGGTTCCCAGGTACTTGTAGCTGTCTTTTATGTCCCCTATCCTGCCATATGGCAACTCCACCCCCTCAGTCCAGATCACCTTCTCTCTTTGCCACATTTGGCCACACTAATCCAATCCAAATGACTTCCCAATGTCCTCACCATAGATCCTGGTGAGGTCAGTGAATCAATGTATCACTCACTCTTGGCATACAGCTTGATGTTATCCATGTAGAGGAGGTGGCTCCACTCCCTCCTGAATCGATATCCGCAGCTACTCTTTGTGATGAGTTGGCTGAGGAGGCTCAGGCCTACACAGAACAGCAGTAGGGATAGTGCATCACCTTGGCATATTTCACACTTGATGGTGATGTGTTCGATTGCCTTGGAGTTGGCCTCTACTGACATCTTCCACAGTTCCACTGAGTCCTTGAAGAAGATTCTCAATGCACTGTTAACTTTGTATAGTGCCACGCACTCCAGTATCCATGTGTGAGGCATTGAGTCATAGGTCTTCCTAGTCAACCTAGGTCGTGCTTAGGTTGGTCTGCCTGATCATCAAGTCCTGGTGTACTGCTCAGTCAACCATTTGCTGGTCCTCTTGACCTCAGGTTCATCTTTCAGCAGGACAATGAACCTAAGCACACAGCCTAGATATCAAATAAGCAGCTTCAGGACAACTCTATGAATGTCCTTAAGTGGCCCAGCCAGAGCCCAGACCTGAATACGATTGAACATCTCTGGACAGACCTAAAAATGGCTGTGCACCGACGCCCCCATCCAACCTGATGGAGCTTGAGAGGTGCTGCACAGAAGAATAGGCAAACCTCTCCAAAGATAGGTGCACCATGCATGTGGTATCATATTCAAGAAGACTTGAGGCTGTAAATGCTGCCAAAGGTGCATCAACAAAGTATTGAGCAAAGGGTGTGAATACTTACGCACATGTGAATTCTTTTTTTTTTTGTCTTTTTTTTATAAATTTGCAAAAAAAAAACAAAAAAAAAAACTTGTTTTATGTTGTCATTATGAGGTGTTGTGAATAGAATTTTTGTGGGGAAAAAATAGATTTACTCTCTTTTGAAATAAGGCTGTACCATAAAATGTGGAAAAAGTGAGTCTCTGTGTATACTTTCTGGAGGCACTGTATGTAGAGGTTGGGGATTTCAGGAGTGCAGATTGATTCAGTGACATGGAGCATATGCGCTCATTCAGTCACCGTCTGCTGATATTCCCTAAGGCCCAGTGAGACTCAATCACTCCGCAGACAAGATGTTGACCAGTTGACCACATTTCTAAGTGGGTGGTCCTCTGGGATGCAGAGACACTGCAGTCTATCTGATGTATCTGAAAATGACTGCTTTCAGTCTGATCCCATCACATCTCAGAAGCTAAGCAGCATGGGGCCTGCTTGGTAAATGGATGGGAGAGCTCTTTGGAACACCAGGGGCTGTGTGTGTTTCTACAGGTAGAACTGGATGTGGTTCAGGAAGGGCATCTGGTGTAAAATGTGTGCCAAATACCAATGTGGTTCTGACTGTATTGTATTGTATTGCATTGTTATGCAATGTTGAAATGGAAACACATTTGTCGCATTTAGGTCATATCACATAGCACAAAAAGTCACATGATATTCTTCTATGCGGACATATGAAGACATGGAGCTATTTTTAAAATGACTTGCTGAAACAGAGATTACAGCTACAGACAGAAAGCAACGAAGGAACACCAACATTTATAAAGAGCTTGAGAGAGATATAACGGAGAATGAACCAACTGGCCATAATGTGATGAGACAAGAAAACCAAGTTTCAGTCACCGAACATTCCACAGTGGAAACAGAAACAATTCACACTTGTGTTTTACTGACATCTTTATTTATTTAATCAGGTTCATCCCATTGAGATTGAGACCAATTCATCTAACCTGCATGTCTTTAAAGGTGGGAGGAAACCCACGCAAACACGGAGAGAACGTGCAAACTCAGAAAGGCCAGAGGTGGGAATCGAACCCATGACCTTCTTGCTGTGAGGCAACAGTGCTAACCACTAATCCACCGTGCTGCATCTTAAAAATCTTGCTTGAATTTTGCACATAGCTGCAATGGAAACCTGACAAGTATGTACTGTGATTTCATATACAACTCCAACATATTGTGGACTGACAACTTCAGAAAAAGTTTTTAAACTACACCACTTTTTTTTCCTGATGCCAAAGCTGAACTGGGAACCAGTTTGTAATAAGTAAACATTTAAATTTATGTTTGTATTGTATTTGTGAACTTTCAACTTATCAATTTTTAATGATTTATGTGTTTTTGTAAGTCACTATAAATTTTTACTTCCAAAATTACTATATATATATATATATATATATATATATAATAAAAAAAACTTATAGAACGATATAGAGCTGATGTTTTGTTGAAAAGCATGCTGGAACATAATCACAGAGAACACTCCCAGCATGATGCTGGCAAATTCCACTCTGTATATGGTGCTGGTGACAAGTTGCATTCCTTTCCATTTAAAGCAACAGGCACACAAACAAGTTAACACTCAAAGGCCTTTTTTGCCACCAAGCTCAGTGCTATGGAGTGTTTTGGCTCAACTGCATTTTTAAAACACCTAACAAGGTATCAAATATAGCCTAGTAAAAAAAAAAAACCTGAAGAAACTGGTAAAATTAACTTGAAACATTCAAGCGTGTGCACTGGGGGAGGAAGGGTGTATGTGTGTGTGTGTGTCTGTGTGTGTGAGTGACTGACAGAGCAAAGCTTTTTAATTTGTCCAGTGGGGGTTTACAGTGTTTGTGGGACTTTAATGGGGCTTCATAATCATTCATTCAGTGGATGTATGGGAAAAAAGACTTTAAACAGAGCCTCTGCATCCAGAGCGAGTGGATCTTGACAAAATGATTTCTCAATGGAAGAGGGGCCTCATTACCATAACAATTGTGGGAACTGCATGGAATTGCTTTTCATGAGCACTGTAAAAGAGAAAAACAGTGCCATTATACATAATGATGGAGTTTTGGTCACAACAGTGAAATCAACTTGTAATATTATTCTATGAACCATAACTGCATCTAAGGCCAAAAGCTTTGAAGTTATTTTTTAATGCAGACATATATGGGAATATATAAAAAAAAAGATTTATGTGTGGCATCTCAGCCAGTTTGTGAATAAATGGATGATTTTTGAACAACTGTGTAAAATATGTCAAATAAATAAATATATAAAAAATCAAGGTAGAGGAAAATGCTCTTTTGTTGACTATTGTTGGCAGTTTCCTCGCTTGCAAGGATAGTGGGAAGGCCTTTTTTTTTTTTTTTTTTTAGTTTATTTTCTACAAGCCCTCTGGTGGCTGAAAAGTCCGATGCGGGATGCACAAGACCTGTTACACTTGGGGCAAATGAACACTTGAGTAGGCTAGGCTTGTGCTGCTGCCCGCTCTTTGTCTTTGACGCTTCTGGCGTGAGGCCTCACTTCTTTCTGCCTCAAACTTCAGGCTGGTGGATTTGATGCTGGAATGCCAGCTGAGTCTATCTGTAGCTAGATGCTGCCATGACTGATGCTGAATGCCTGCAAGGGAGAGCTGTTTCTTCAGCTGGTCCTTATAGCGCTTTTTGGGGGCCCCTTGGTTTCGTCTCCCTTCCTTGAGCTTGCCAAAGAGAATTAATTTTGGCATGTGTGTATCATCCACCCTGGCTACGTGATCTGCCCAACGAAGCTGTTGTTTGAGTATAATAGACTCCATGCTGGGCAATTTGGCTCTGGTAAGGATGTCCTCATTTGGGATGTAGTCCTGCTACTTGATCCCGAAGATGTTTTGGAGACAACGCTGATGAAAGCGTTCCAGTAGTCTGATCTGCTGGTGATACAGAACCCAGGTTTCAGCTCCATACAGGAGGGTAGGGACCACAATGGCTCTGTAGACCTGCACTTTTGTGAAAAGGCGCAGTGCATGATTCTGCCAGACTTTCTTTGAGAGTCGACCAAAAGAACTGCTGGCCTTGGCAAGGCGACTGTCTAGGTCCTTGGCAACAGATGCGTTGTTTGAGATAACACTACCGAGATATGTGAAGTGCTCTACTGCATTCAGGCTGGTACCCTCAATGTTGATTTGGGGTGGGGTATATGCTGTATGGGGGACCGGTTGATATAGCACTTCTGTCTTTCTCAGGCTGATTTGTTGACTATATCATATATGATTTCACATAATAATGTACACCAATTTGTGTCAGTGAGTTCAAGAAAGGCATTTAAACCATTCTAAGGATTAACATTAAAAAAATGCAGAAAATCACAAGAAAAATGTATTTTCATTTTTGAAGTATTGCTCCTGCCTTGTGATAGACTGCATCCTGCCCAGGGTGTATGCTGCCTAATGCCCTATGGCTGCTGGGATAGGTTCCATCCCCCATAACCCTTAATTGGAGTAAGGGTGTATACAGAATGGATGGATGGATGGAAATACCGCTAGTTTTATCATGACCTGTTGTAAAAAGCAGCTGGAAGCAACAAATAGCCATCTAAGATTCATAGCACAACAATTCCTTTATTTACACCCCTTCAAACTGATCATTCATTCATTTTCTGAACCCACTTATTCTAATTAAGTGTTTGGGGGTGGGGGTACACCCTGGACAGGCCACTAGTCTATCGCAGGACCTCATGTAGACAGACAGACAAATTCATTCACACTCCCATTCACACCTGCAGTCAATTTAGACTCACCAATTTATACTGTATTGAAAGAGAGGAAGCCAGAGCACCTGAATGGAACCCACTCAAACATGGAGAGAACATGGAAACACCTCACAGAAAGGACCAGGTTGGAAAAAAAAAAACCTGGGACCTTGTTGTTGTGACCTCAACCTGATCATATATTTAA
Organism: Thalassophryne amazonica; assembly: GCF_902500255.1. NCBI lineage: Eukaryota > Metazoa > Chordata > Actinopteri > Batrachoidiformes > Batrachoididae > Thalassophryne > Thalassophryne amazonica. Next base: position 118,726,793 of record NC_047106.1, on the reverse strand, counting down.
TTAAGATAATTACACTCTCACTCACTCACACACTAGACTCTTCTGGACAGAAACCTGAGGTAGACAGACAGACTGACTGACTGACTGACTTACTGACTGGAGGAATCAAAGAAATATCCTGTTGAAAGACCCAATTTCAAAAAGATTAACTCGCCTAGGAAACAGATGAAGATCGAAGAACCACAAGAAACATAACATTTGTTCAAAGAGATTTGTTGCTCTACCTCTCGGCCTCAATGAAAATCAATCTGTCTCTTTTTTCAACTGTCTCCCAACCCCTGTTTCAAAATCAGGGGCATGTGTGAATGGATCATTTAAGAAAATGGGTACTTGGGAAATTAGAAACAGAGGCTGACAGTGGTATACTAGGGAGCATAGATGTCGGTGTAGTTGATGCATTGTTCCTCATCAGGATCCTGACTAATTATATTTCTACAACATTTGGTAGTAATGCAAAACCTCGACTCAGAATATTTTGCATCTTGGACTCCCCAAAGTTCTATCACATATGATATTTGCCTCAGTCCATTCAAAAGGGCCCCTTCAGACATAACACGAATGAGGCGGAATGGCGCACGAAGGAGGATTCAAATGGCATTTGTGAAAAATTGGCGCCTTACTTGAACACCTCGTAGAGCAGTAACCACATCCATTTGGGCACAGCACATGCACTCTACATTCACATGCCACTTGTGCCAGAAACCCATTCGAATAGAGGGCAAGATGAGGTCGTACTGCCATCTGATCGTGCTCGCAATATTCGCAGGTCATGTCGAATGTAGGTCAGACATATTGTGCCAAGGGGCGACACGAAATGGCCGAAGTGGTCTAGTGGTTAAAGCATTGGGCTTGCGACCAGAGGATCCTCGGTTCAAATCCCAGCCTGATCTGAAAATCACTAAGGGCCCTTGGGCAAGATCCTTAATGCCCTAGTTGCTCTTGGTGTGTAGTGAGTACCTTGTATGGCAGCACCTTCACATCGGGGTGAATGTGAGGCCTTAGTGTGTAAAGCACTTTGAGCATCTGATGCAGATGGAAAAGTGTTATATAAATGCAGTCCATTTAAACCCAGCCGGCTGCATGTCAAAGTACCAGCACACCATCTGATCAGACAGGCATGTCATGTGGCACGCGACTGCAACATCCACACAGTCCGTCTGTCATCTCTCACAGAAACATCAGCATGGGCACCACAGCCTGGAGCCATGAGCCCATATATTTGCACACGTTGCTGCACTGGACCGGTGGGTCCAGTCGATGATGTGATGTCCGTACTGACATGATCACATGCGCACACATCACACGCGTACACACCCACTACAGTTATGCATATGCAGGGGACCATGGTTGACATGTAATCTAGGGTTGTATGTCATTTGAAGTCAAGCAGGGAGGGCACTGATTATAGCCTACAGCCAGTGAATGCATTCCTCGGCTTTTTGCACTGCTCCGCACTGGACACCATCAGCCGGGCTACCCCATGTGAAAATATCCGTCGGATCAAGTGAATGGCTGGTGAGCCGAGTGTCACATCCACCACGTGAGTGATTGTCCATGACGCGGTGTCCTTTGGCGTGCCGCGCGTTGGACAGCTGGACACACTGAACCAGCTGATGTGTTCTTGATTTGAGGCACATGGCTTCATTCGTGTCAGTACATTACTTCCTTGTTTACGTCCATGGCCATGGTTCATGCATATAAAGAAAGGAGGATGATTCTTGTATTGACTGCTCTTTGTAATAGGAATTAAATATTTCACCAGGCAAACAAAATCCATTTGTTTCATCATTTCAAATACAGACCATCACGTCATCAGGCATCAATTACACATCATAAGAATAATAAGAACTTTATTAATCCTGAAGGAATTTATTTTATTATTTTACTGTTTTGGCACAATGTAGTAAGTTGTTTTGTTTTGTTTTTTTTGGTGTTGTTGTTGTTGTTTGTTTTACAGTGAGGACAGAACCATTACCAGTAACATGATGGTCTTACATGTAAACAGTACATTCATTGTTCTTATAATGTTCTGTGCTCTCTCATTATTTTGACCTTACACATTTTCGTCCATTCATGTACATTTCTCCAACATGTGATTGCTTCCACTACTGTGTGAGCACGATGCGATATCACACCTTTCACGTGCTTGCACTGTGTTCGTGCACGTGCACATGAGCATGCATGAAACCATCGTCGTGTGATTGTTCACGACTGTCCAAACGTGTGTCCCTCCTGACACTGGCTGGAATTTTTTGTGGTTCACCAATTTCTGTTTTTTTTTTCACCTTTTTGCGACCAGTTTCTGCTTCCTTCGCTCAACTTCATGTTATGTGTAAAGGGGCTATAAAAGATCTTGAAAGATGCGCCCTTAATGCAGCAACTGTGGAGTTGTCCATTATAGGTTCAAAGAAAAATGCTCAAAGCACTTTTTTGCATCAATGCTTTCTCTGAAATTTAAGTCAACAAAATTTCTTGCAAATCAGTGGAACTACATATTCCGTAAAGTAATATTCAGTAGATATGTACTTTATTAAACATTGGAAGAAGAGTGATATTTTGAGACACAGAATGGAAAGGTAGCGAGGGAAAATCAAAACAGAAAAAAACATTAAAAAGCAAGCCTTGTTTTAGTACCCTCTGAAAGCACCCAGAGTACAAACATTGGAAAGTACTTCAACCTCTTATTGATATTAAAAGGCCATGTGCCATCTGCTAAAAATTCCCCCTCTCAAATTTTTGCATAACTTGAAAAGGGAAAGGCCACTCAACATGGTCAAACACTTTCTCACCTAGCCTGAAATCACCAAGCCATCAACTCAGGACAAAAAGATCAAGATCTGTATTATACAGTATGTACAAGATTCTGCAGATATTATTGCTTGATCAAATCTGTCTGGTCTGCTCTTTCTGAAATAGGTAGTACTTTCCAACTTTGTAGCAAAAACCTTGAAATGGATTTTTACATCCATATGAAGTAATGTAACTGCTCTATAAAGGACATGATCTATTGAGTCTTAGTCCTTTTTCAAGATGAAAGAGATGTTGGCTTCATGGATGGATGCTGGAAGAATAGTTATCCTACTAACTGCAGTGGAAAAACACTTGATTTTAACTCAGGGTGATGGCTCAGATGTCCCATGCTTACAGTGCATCCAGAAAGTATTTACAGGGCTTCACTTTTTCCATATTTTCTTATGTTACAGTCTTATTCCAAAATGGATGAAATTCATTTCCCCTCCCCTCAAAATTCTTCGCACAATACCCCATAATGACAATGGGACAAAAGCTTTTTTGAGATTTTTGCAAATTTATATATATATAAAAAAAAAAAAAAGCCCTAAGAAATCACATGTACATACAGGGACTTCTAAAGTTATTGGGCAACTTGATATTTCCCACATTTTAATTTTTTATGCCCTTTCTGTTGTGAAGGTGTCGTAACACGGACCCACAACAGGGGGCGCAAATGAACGGACAATGGATAAGAAAAGGAGTAACAATTTAATGTTGTGAAGGCACACAACGGAATACAGACAGAAAAATAATGGATGCCAATTGTACACAAGAGGACTGTGGGCAGGCTCGAAGATAGGAGACCTCTGGTGATCGAAGACCCACACCGCTTCCACCACCAACGGCCTGAAGAACACCGGAGCCGCCAAGTCCTGAGTCCCCAGGTGGTCTCTGTCCTCCGTTGTCGGCCCTGGTACTGCTGGCAGACAAGAAACAGATGACGGTGAGTGTGAGTCCTCACGCCCAGCAACCTTTACACACAATTCCTCCGGGAGGGAAAACCTCCACCTCCAGATACGTTATCACTCGTGCAGCTCCTGTTTGTCCCTCTTCTGGATGGAGTGAGAGACGAAGACCGTCGTCCTCTCACTATCCGCCAATCCAATCTCCAACAGACTTCACAGGTGTACGGCTGCACACAGATCACAATTTGAAAAAACACTCAGAAAATACAGCAGAGAAGATTACCTCTAGTGGTAGATGATTTCTCGGCGAGGAGGTGGAGTTGTAATCCGCTTCTTATGAGGTGGTTGATGAGAGACAGCTGGTGTGGTTGACAAGTGACAACTGTCACTTCCAATGGCTCCGGCGCCCTCTCATGCTTGAAGCCCGCACTCCAAGCAGGGCGCCGACTGGTGGTGGTGGGCCAGCAGTACCTCCTCTTCAGCGGCCCACACAACAGGACCCCCCCCTCAACGGGCACCTCCTGGCGCCCGACCAGGCTTTTCCGGGTGTCGGCGGTAGAAATCGGCCAGGAGGGCCGGGTCCAGGATGAAGCTCCTCTTCACCCAGGAGCGTTCTTTGGGTCCGTACCCCTCCCAGTCCACCAAGTACTGAAAACCCCGGCCCATCCGACGGACATCCAGGAGCCGACGAACAGTCCATGCCGGCTCCCCGTCGATGATTCGGGCAGGAGGTGGCTCAGGTCCAGGGGTGCAGAGTGGTGAGGCGTAGTATGGCTTGAGTCTAGAGACATGAAAACCGGGTGGATCCGCAGTGAAGCCGGGAGTGTCAGCTTCACTGCGGCCGGACTGAGGATCTTGGCGATGGGGAATGGTCCAATGAAACGGTCCTTCAGTTTTTGGGATGCCACTTGGAGCGGGATGTCCTTAGTGGATAACCACACCTCCTGCCCCGGTTGGTATGCAGGGGCCGGGGATCGCCGGCGATCTGCATGGGCCTTAGCCCTCGTCCGGGCCCGCAACAGGGCAGAACGGGCGGTCCGCCACACCCGGCGGCACCTCCGCAGGTGGGCCTGGACCGAGGGTACCCCGACCTCTCCCTCCACAAGTGGAACAATGGGGGCTGGTAGCCCAGACATGCTTCAAAAGGGGAGAGGCCGGTGGCAGATGACACTTGGCTGTTGTGAGCGTACTCGATCCAGGCCAGATGGTTACTCCAGGCCGCCGGATGCACAGAGGTTACACAGCGAAGGGCCTGTTCTAAGTCCTGGTTCGCCCGCTCTGCCTGGCCGTTCGTCTGTGGGTGATACCCGGACGAGAGACGTACGGTGGCCCCCAGCTCCTTACAAAAACTCCTCCAGACCTGCGAGGAGAACTGGGGACCACGATCCGAGACGATGTCCGACGGTATCCCATGCAGACGCACGACGTGGTGGACCAGGAGGTCTGCTGTCTCCTGGGCCGTTGGGAGCTTCGGGAGGGCCACGAAGTGGGCCGCCTTGGAGAACCGGTCCACTATCGTCAGTATGGCGGTGTTGCCCTGGGACGGCGGGAGGCCCGTGACGAAGTCCAGGCCGATGTGGGACCAGGGGCGATGAGGCACAGGCAGGGGTTGGAGGAGACCCCTGGTCTTGTGATGGTCTGCCTTGCCCCTGGCACAGGTGGTACAGGCCTGGACGTAGTCCCGGACGTCGGCTTCCAGTGACGCCCACCAGAAGCGCTGCTGGACTACTGCCACGGTCCTACGCACTCCGGGATGACAGGAGAACTTGGATCCGTGGCAGAAGTCCAAGACGGCAGCCCTAGCCTCTGGTGGGACGTAAAGTTTGTTCTTCGGACCATCTCCCGGGTCCGGGTTCCTTGCCAGGGCCTCCCGGACGGTTTCCTCCACATCCCAGGTGAGGGTGGCCACGACAGTGGACTCGGGAAGGATGGTTTTGATGGGGTCCGACAACTCAGCCTTGGCCTCCTCTTCGTGCACCCGGGACAGTGCATCGGACCGTTGATTCCTAGTCCCGGGGCGGTAGGTGATCCGGAAGTCAAAGCGTCCGAAGAACAGGACCAGCGGGCTTGCCTGGGGTTCAGCCCTTGGCGGTCCGGATGTACTTCCAGCTTCCGGTGGTCCGTGAAAACCGTGAAAGGCTCCGTAGCTCCCTCCAACAGGTGTCTCCACTCTTCCAGAGCCTCCTTCACCGCGAGGAGTTCCCGATTGCCCACGTCATAATTCCGCTCAGCGGGGGTCAACCTGCGGAAAAGTAGGCACAAGGATGGAGAACTTTATCGGACTCCCCGCTCTGGGACAGCATGGCTCCTATCCCTGAGTCTGAGGCGTCCACCTCCACTACAAACTGGCAAGTAGGATCAGGCTGCACCAGAACTGGCGCAGACGAAAACCGGCGTTTCAACTCCCTAAACGCGGCCTCGCACCGGTCCGACCAGGTGAAGGGGACCTTAATGGAGGTCAGGGCAGTCAGGGGGCTAACAACCTGACTGTAACCCTTAATGAACCTCCTGTAGAAGTTTGCAAAGCCGAGGAACTGTTGCAGCTTCCTACGGCTTTTTGGTTGGGGCCAATCCCTCACCGCCGCAACCTTGTCCCGATCCGGGGCGACGGAGTTGGAGGAGATGATAAACCCCAGGAAGGACAAAGAAGTGCGGTGAAACTCACACTTCTCGCCCTTCACAAACAACCGGTTTTCTAACAACCGCTGTAGGACCTGACGTACATGCTGGACATGAGTCTCAGGGTCCGGAGAAAAGATGAGTATATCATCCAGATATACGAAGACAAACCGGTGCAGGAAGTCCCGCAAGACGTCGTTAACCAATGCTCGGAACGTCGCGGGCGCATTGGTGAGACCAAACGGCATGACCAGGTACTCAAAATGACCTAACGGGGTGTTAAATGCCGTCTTCCATTCGTCTCCCTTCCGGATCCGAACCAGGTGGTACGCATTCCTAAGATCAAGTTTGGTGAATATTTGAGCTCCATGCAGGGGCGTGAACACCGAATCCAAGAGGGGCAATGGGTATCGATTGCGAACCGTGATCTCGTTCAACCCCCTGTAATCGATGCATGGACGGAGTCCGCCGTCTTTCTTACCCACAAAAAAGAAGCCCGCACCCATCGGGGAGGTGGAGTTCCGGATCAATCCAGCGGCTAAGGAGTCCCGGATGTAGGTCTCCATTGATTCGCGTTCCGGACGTGAGAGGTTGTACAGTCTACTGGACGGGTACTCAACGTCCGGAATCAAATCAATGGCACAATCGTACGGTCGGTGCGGGGGAAGAGTGAGTGCCAGATCTTTGCTGAAAACATCAGCCAGATCATGGTACTCCTCGGGCACCGCCGTCAGATTGGGAGGGACTTTAACCTCCTCCTTAGCCGTGATCCCGGGTGGAACCGAGGATCCTAAACACTCCCGGTGGCAGGCTTCGCTCCACTGCGCCACTACCCCAGATGGCCAATCGATCCGGGGATTGTGTTTCACCATCCAAGGAAAACCCAAAATCACTCGAGGAGGTAGAAGGTGTCACGTAAAACACGATCTCCTCCCTGTGATTCCCAGACACAACCAGAGTCACGGGCTGTGTCCGGTGTGTGATTAACGGGAGTAGAGTGCCATCTAGTGCCCGTACCTTCAAAGGCAAAGGCAGAGCCACTAGAGGGAGCCCTACTTCCTTTGCCCATCTGCTATCCAACAGATTCCCTTCTGACCCCGTGTCTACCAGTGCTGGGGCGTGAAGGGTTAAATCCCCGCTCAGGATTATCACTGGGATTCGTGCTGATCTGCGGGGTTTTCCCCGTGTACATGTTATGGCCCACCCTTAGCCCAGTTTCTAAGGACGGGCGTTGGTGTTTGACCGTTTGGGCAGTCTTTTAACATGTGCTCACATGAGCCACAGTAAAAACACTCCCCGTGGGCCAGCCTCCTTTGTCTGACATCAGATCTCACTTTGGCCCTGCTCGTGTCCATAGCTTCGTCAGCAGGGGGAGCTGTTGCCACACGGATCCCTCTGGCAATGGAACGTGGGGACGACGTCACCCCTTCGGACCCGGAAGAGAGAGGGACGGCTTGTGCCCGGCCACGCCCCCCGGCCTGCTCCCGACGGTGTTCATTTAAGCGGTTGTCTAAGCGTATAACCAGATTGACAAAGCCCGTCGAAATCGTGCGGTTCGTCCTTAGCCAGTAAATGCTCCTTCAGTACTGGAGACAGTCCGCTTATGAAGGCAGCACGGAGCGCAACGTCATTCCAGCCAGACCTCGCAGCCGCGATGCAGAAATCGACAGCGTAATCAGCTGCGCTCCGACGCCCCTGTCTCATTGACAGCAGCACGGTCGAAGCGGTCTCGCCTCTGTTGGGATGATCAAACACTTGTTTGAATTCCCGTATAAACCAGCGTATGATGTCAGAAGCCATGAATCCTGTTCCCAGAGCGCTGTAGCCCAAGCGCGTGCCCACCTCGAAGCAGATTAATTACATAAGCCACCCGGGTGGCGTCTGATGCGTACATAACCGGACGCTGTGCAAAAACGAGCGAACACTGCATTAGGAAGTCTGCGCACGTTTTGACACAGCCTCCGTACGGTTCGGGAGGGCTTATGTAAGCTTCAGGGGACGGTGGGGGGGGTTGTTGAACGGCCAGTGGACGTCTGTATTAGGCCCCGGGCCAGCAGAGGAGACACTGCAGCGACGCTCGACTCGCGTGCTTCCACTCTGGCGGTGAGAGCCTCCATCCTCCGATTGAGGATTGCATTTTGCTCGGTTACCAGATGTAACTGAGCAGTGAAAGCGGTAAGGATTTGCTGCAGATCACTTACCACGCCTCCTGCTGACGCCTGCACTCCTTGTTCTCCCATGGGCTGTTCAAGCTGTGGTGACGCCCCTCTGGATCCATGACGAATGGCCGAGAAATCCGGTTGTGAAGGTGTCGTAACACGGACCCACAACAGGGGGCGCAAATGAACGGACAAGGGAGAAAAGGAGTAACAATTTAATGTGTGGAAGCACACAACTGAATACAGACAGAAAAAATAATGGATGCCAATTGTACACAAGAGACTGTGGGCAGCTCGAAGATAGGAGACCGCTGGTGATCGAAGAGCCAGAGCCCACACCGCTTCCACCACCAACGGCCTGAAGAACACCGGAGCCGCCAAGTCCTGAGTCCCCAGGTGGTCTCTGTCCTCCGTTGTCGGCCCTGGTACTGCTGGCAGACAAGAAACAGATGACGGTGAGTGTGAGTCCTCACGCCCAGCAACCTTTACACACAATTCCTCCGGGAGGGAAAACCTCCACCTCCAGATACGTTATCACTCGTGCAGCTCCTGTTTGTCCCTCTTCTGGATGGAGTGAGAGACGAAGACCGTCGTCCTCTCACTATCCGCCAATCCATCTCCAACAGACTTCACAGGTGTACTGCTGCACACAGATCACAATTTGAAAAAACACTCAGAAAATACAGCAGAGAAGATTACCTCTAGTGGTAGATGATTCTCGGTGAGGAGGTGGAGTTGTAATCTGCTTCTTATGAGGTGGTTGATGAGAGACAGCTGGTGTGGTTGACAAGTGACAGCTGTCACTTCCAATGGCTCCGGCGCCCTCTCATGCTTGAAGCCCGCACTCCAAGCAGGGCGCCGACTGGGGTGGTGGGCCAGCAGTACCTCCTCTTCAGCGGCCCACACAACACTTTCAAATACAAAAAGTAAATCAGGCTTCATAATTGATGTAAATAAGTCCAAGACATAATCAGTGACTTGGAAATGTTCAGTATCCATCCTGACTTGTCTGAAGAAACCTGGCAAACAAAACTGATTATTTACAGGTATGATACCAAAGTGGCTTATTACATATGCAACCCATCATCTTGGCTTTTATATTTTAATTAATTTATGACAAGTTGCGGTGATTGGCTTTGAGTTTCAGAAAGATAATTTTAGGAATTTTATATTGAGAAGCCTGATTTACATTTTGTGTATGAAATGGCACAAACAATTAAAATGTGTGAAATATCAAGCAGCCCAATACGTTTTGAGGGCACTGTAAGTATTCACAGCCTTTGCCATGAAGCTCAAAATTGAGTTCAGGTGCATCCTATTTCCACTGATCATTCTTTTTAAATTGGAGTCCACCTGCTGTAAATTCAGTTGATTGGACATGATTTGTAAAGGCACATGCCTGTCAACTTATAAGGTCCCACAGATGACAGTGCATGTCAAGTACAGAATAAGCATGAAGTCAAAGGAATTGTCTGTGGACCTCCGAGACAGGATAGTCCTCGAAGCACCAAATCTGGGGAAGGGTATAAGAAACATTTCTGCTGCTTCAAATGTCACCAGTGAGCACATTGTCCTTCATTATCCATAATGGAATAAGTTCTGATCCACCAGGACTTTGCTAGAGCTGGCCGCCTGTCGTAACTGAGCGATCGGGGGAGAAGGCTTTAGGTCAGGGAGGTGACCAAGAACCCATGGTCACTCTGTCAGAGCTCTCCGGGAGAGAGGAGAACCTTCCAGAAGGACAACCATCTCTGCAGCAATCCACCAATCAGGCTTGTATGGTAGAGTGGTCCTCGGTAAAAGGCACATGGCAACCCACCTGGAGTTTGCCAAAAGGCACCTGAAAGACTCATTAGAAACAAAATCTCTGGTCTGATGAGACAAAGACTGAACTCTTTGGTGTGAATGCCAGGTGTTATTTTTGGAGGAAACCATGCACTATCCACAGTGAAGCATGGTGGTGGCAGCATCATGCTGTGAAGATGTTTTTCAGCAGTAGGAGACTAGTCAGGACAGAGGAAAAGATTAATGCAGCAATGTACAGAGACATCTGGATGGAAAACATACTCCAGAGCTCTCTTGACCTCAGACTGGGGTGAAAATTCATCTTTCAGTAGGACAATGACCCAAAGCACACAGCCAAGATATCAAAGGAGTGGCTTCAGGACAACTCTATGAATGTCCTTGAGTGGAAGAAAAATTCAAACGTACACGAAAAAAGTCTTACTTGAGGTGCAGATGAAGAGGCAGTAGACTCAAAATTACAAAATACAGCATCGCACACTCCTGTTGCAGATGTCAAAATTTATTAAGATAACGTTTCAGCCTGTAGCCTTCATCAGATCAAGAAAAATGATCCTGTCCTGTCTCTGAGGTCTACAGACAATTCCTTTGACTTTTGAGTGCTTGGTTTGTGCTCGGACATGAACTGTCAACTGTGGGTCCTGTGGGTGTTGTGAGTGGAATTTTGAGGGGAAAAAAATGAATTTACTCTATTTTAAATAACATAACAAAAAGTGAAGCGATGTGACTACTTTCCAGGTGCACCGTTACATCTGTATTTTGATCACTTCACTTCACATCAGTATCCTGTATGATCAATGTGAAACTATGTTTGTCCCCAGCTTTTATTGTGCTCAATATTCTTCTTAAAGTGTGTGTTTGGGCAGGCTACTACTGTGAATAGCCATACTGACCATCTTGAGTAACACTCCTAGGTCCTTCTAGATTATGAGCTGGTTACACGTACCAGTTAAGATTTGATGACACTGCTGGCAGACATCCTTGATTACTGAGGATTCGTAAGCTCTCAGGCATGAATGCAGGAGTTTTGGAGCACAGATGGCATCAATCAAGAATGGAAGTAAATTATCATTAATGGTATGATTGGCTGATTGTAAGCATACCTTGTCAGCTCCCAAGACAGGTTATTACACTAATGTAATTAATAGTAATCAGCATAATCTTTGAGTTTTGCTCATACAGAGTGGCAAAACATACCCATTGCCCATCAACCTGCCAGCTGTTTGATTTTTTAATTTTTGGCAAATGAGTGTTGGCTTTCATAATAGAAGAGAGGGTATTTGAGGTGGGTTCACGCAGACTTCCTTAGCTATAGCAGGAATTCCTTTAGCATTGCTAGGGTGCTGTCCTGATCAGGTTGTTTTGGGTGTTCTGTTCATGTATTTCCTGTCCTGTTGTCCTTTTGGTCCTCGGCTCACCTGTCCAGCTCTCTCTGGTCTTTGAGTTGGGAATTACTGGGTATTCTGGTCATTGGCTCTTTTGGGTATATTCAGTCACTGGGATTAGACTTGGTTTATCTCCCTCTCGTGTTCACTTACATTCTTACATTTAGTCCAGTGGTGTGCAAACTATTCCAGAAAGGGCCAAGAGGGTGCAGGTTTTCTTTGCAGCCACTGACTCCAGCAGGTGATTTCACTGATGAACTCATCCAACCTGCTCAAAGGAATGTTAATCAGTGAAATCACCTGCTGGAGTCAGTGGCTGCAAGGAAAACCTGCACCCTCTTGGCCCTTTCTGGAAGTAGTTGGGACACAACTGTTTTAGTCTTTGGCTTGGCTCTATTGCCCTCTGGTATTCATCTAGGTTCCTACACAGTTTAGTCTGATTACCACCACCTTCCTGGATGCGCACCTGCCACGATGAGTTTGGTTATTTAAAGTGACTCTTGTTTGTCTTAGTTGGGGTCCATTATATGTTGATGGCTTCATGTCTCTGTGTTTCCTGTTATTCCTTCAGGATGTGATTATTCAGTTGAAAACCTGTCTTTATATTTGAACCCCTTTTATGAAGAGAAGATATTCCTCAGTTGAGCTGTCTCTTGTGTTTGTCACTTCTATGAAGAGCAGATATTCCTCTGTTGAACTCACCTTTTATGAAGAAAAGATTTTCCTCAGTTCAACTCACCTGATATGAAGAGAATAGATTCCTTGGTGTAATCCTGCCACCCTACTGACTTTATGTTTGAACTCACCTTAATGAAACAACTGTTGTTGTTCTTTGTGTCTGGGCTGACCTGCTATTGGGGTTCAATTAGTCCTTCATATCACCTAAGCATGAAAAGCATCTTCAAAAAGTGATTCTGACTCACGTGGTTCTTATAGATGTACTCACGCTGTGACGGACTGAGTCCACTGATTAGAAGAGATTTAAATAATTTGTCTGGTGGCAAAAATTGTCTCATCCATCAGTCTTATTCGAATTTATTATTTTCATCAAAAATTCTCAGGAATGCCGTCTCTAATCAACTTCTCACATATGTATCAGTGTAGTAACAGACAATAATTTTCATACAAGAAAACAGGTCAAATCTGTGCTCGAGTTGGGCCTTCTGGCAAGGTGTAACTGTAATTTCATGTCTTCTTAAAAAAATCCCCTTCTGTTCCGCTCCATTATGAAGCTGTATACCTGGTGATGCAACAAACAAAAGTTGCACTGTGTATAGTTTCTCCAGTTACACCCACAGAGGGCTATATCTGCTTTAGGGTTGCCTTGGGTGTCTTGGTGGCTTTTCTAACTCATCTCCTCATAATCAGATGACTTTTTAGAAGTGTCCACTTCAGACAGATTTACCATCCAGTCCCATACTGTTTGCATTTCTTCATAACTGGTACAAATAAAGTCCAAGGCATAGTCAGTGACCTGGAAATGTTCACATATCCATCCAGTGGCATTGTCTTATTTCCAGAAAGTTGCCTGTAATAGTAAGAATCCTTGTATACAGTTTGTCCAAATATTTATGGCCTCTGAAAATGGAAAGACTGTTTATGAAAATGTTTTTAATTCTTAAATGCTTAATGTAATTTTTTTTTGTTAATCCTCTTCAATGAAAGCTGAAAGTCAAACCCACAAGCACATCTTATTTTCATTTTCACTTCACAGTAAAAAAAAAAAATGATTTAATTCATTTATGAGCAGGATTGCCATCTAAAATATATGTATCCCTGACTTAAATAAAGCACATCCATGCAAGATAATTAAATTTAATGTAGTTGGGACTACAGATATTTATTAGATGGAAATCTATATCCAATGAGTCAGTTTTTTCATGCATCATGATGGTGGATCGATGCAAAAATCCCAAAAAGTGTAGCTGTCCAAACAATCATGTACCTGACTGTACATCTTACATACAAAGATTTTTTGCCGACCTTCAATGTATTTTTAGTTTCGTGAACTCAAACACAAGGTCAACACTATCCTTACAGGGTCAAAAATACACACATACCCATTAAGATTACAATTTAATTTCCTTTTTTTAAAAACTTGCCAAAGCCTCCTTGCATCCTATTGGTGCTCACAATTGACTACAATTGTCATTTCATTGTAACAAAAATAAAAGCTTCTTTGACACCACCAACTGAACTGACCAACATAAAGTACAATGGAAGACATCAAATGCAATACAATTTTCACTCATGGTACCGGCAACATGGCACTTAACTAACTGACTAAACCAATTGATCTACAAAAACATAATAAACCAATAACACTAACAACACTGCTAAACTAACATGAACCACATAACAACATTTAAAACCCCAATCCCAAACTCCCATGGTGCATTGCAGCACAACATCCATTGTTTACTGGTTAGCTAAAATCGGTAATGAACTTCCATTTTCGCAGTGTTCATCCTTGACCCAAAATACACAAGCATACCAAATGTAAAATGTCAGCTCTCCCCGGTTTCCCCCGTGATCAAAGCCATACACATGCACACACACAGAGGCCACTTGGCTATTATAATATAGATGGCTCAAACATATTCAAAAAAGCCTTGTGACTTTCATTGCACATTCTCCTAGCCACACTGTTTTGTGATTATACTGTATATTCCACTAGCTACATAATGAAAACTTTAATGTACAAACTCTAGATTATAATAGTCAAGAAGAGTCAGTGTGTGTGCATGGCTTGATCAAGCAAACACTGGGGAGAGCTGACGTTTGCCATTTGGCATACTTCTGTATTTTGGGTCAAGGATGAATGCTACAAAATTGGAAAGTTGGTAGGACTAATATTTTTGAGAAATTAAAAAATTTTAGCTGAGCAATAATCAATGGACATTGTGCTGCAATGCACCATGGGAGTTCAGGGTTTTAAGGTTTTAAATGTTGTTACTGTAGTTCATGTTAGTTTAACAGTGTTGTTAGTGTTATTGATTTATTGTGTTTTTGTAGTTCGTTTGGTTTAGTCAGATTAGATATGCGTTATATTGCTGTCACCATGAGTGACTTCAGGTGTTATGCTGGCACCATGAGTGAAGTGTGTAGTGTTTTTAATGTCTTCCATCACTATCACTATCACATACAATGTGTTTGTCAAATTAAAAACACCTGTGTACAGCAGAATGAAGAAAAGACAAACAGCTGTGCATGCCGGTGTGTGTGCAATTTTAACCACGCAGAAACTGCGGAGTGCTGACCTTTGCTATTTGGGTCAAGTATTCAAGTATGGGGTATAGATCTGGCAACGTTCTCACTCTCTTATTACTGTTACCTGTTTCTGGTTTTCTTTCACCAAAACATTAAATTTAGGCTTGCATCTCAGATGTACCTTCTGGCAAATTGTAGCTGAACTTTCAGGTCTTCTTCTTAATAAAATCCTCCTCTGTACCACTTCATCATGAAGCTGTATAACTGGGGACATGAAATACAAAACATGCACTGTGCACAATTTCTCCAATCACAGCCACAAAAGCCTGTAACTTCTTCTGGGTTGTCTGGGTGTCTTGGTGGCTTTCCTCACTCTTCTCCTTCTTGCACAGTCACTCAGTTTTTGAGAACTGTCTAGTCCACACACATTTACCATAGAGTGCCATACTGTTCGTATTTCTTCATAACGGATGTAGATAACATTGACAGGATTAATATTTTTAGAGAAGTTACATATTTCAGCTAACAACACTGAACAATGGACACTGATATTTACATTCTGCACTCAACACCACTCCAGCAGGAGCAACAAATAATCTTTCTTATATGGCTGTGACTTTATTATATGGTGCTCTGATTGGTTGATTACCGGACTGGTATTTTCCCATATGGTCCAGTAATATATTGCAAAATGGGAGTCAACCCACCACTAATTAGAATAGTTTTTCCGATTGTTGTATCTTGTGCAGTAATTTCAAATATCTATATCATATCAAAAGTATAGAAAAATCTAACTAAGGGAATATTTCTTAAAATTGTCTCAAAGCCACCCACTCTCGACCCTTTTAAATCTCATTTTATACATCAAAGTATAAACAGAAAATACTGTTGTTAAAGAGTGGTTTTTTCTGAGAAAATATGTATCTTTCAATATAAGCCATCTTTTTGTATAATTTTCATATATTTTGCATTTCTATGTATAATTATTTATTATATTTTATACATAAATTATATGAAACTCTTGATCATTCACCACTGTTGAAGCAAAGTTAAACAGTGATGCAAAGTTATGCACATTAGGTATATACTTTTTAAGGGCATACAAAATGGTGTTCATAATTTATTTGACATGAATATACGATATGAACATTAGGGCCCCATCACACTTCGCACGAATGAAGGCGGATCAGGGCGAAATGGGGGAAAAAAGCCAAACTTCTGGCGCAGTTGGGAGGGACAGACATTCGGACAGCCATGTACGAATGCCGTATGACCACTTAGAATTGGGGCGGATCCCGCTTTGACTTATTCATACAGTCCAAACCATAGTAGAGAACAGTATGAATGCACAGAATGCTGTTAGAACACCTAAGTTTATAATAAAGCACTCCAACTGCCAACGAATGCAGTACGATTGCCACCCGATGTCTTAAAGTCCGGAGGGTAAACACGTGGAGAGGCGGGTGTGAGTCGCACTGTGGTGAGGCGTGCAGAACCTCTGGAATGCAGTGACTACCGTGGGGCAACAGTGTGGCACCAGGGCATCTCCACTATGATGATGCATGATAACTCCACATACATTATCCAACCCATGAGAGGGCATGACAATGTATCTGTAATCTAAGGTTATTATGGATATAACACCATGGTCAGATGTGTGCGCTGTGCTCCATGGCGTGGATGCATTGATGCGCAGGGACACACCGTGACTTCAATTTGATTGTGCATGTCCATATGTAGTTCACAAGATGAAGGGTGCCACAGACATTGCACATAAAATATGTTCCTTTGTGACCCCAAATGGGCATTGGAGGTGTCACGTACGTCACAAAGTGACATGCCAGCAGGATTGACGTGGCCTGGCTGTGGCGAATTTACATGACCACTATCAGAACTGTTTCGAATGCTGTATAATATTTAGAATGCAGTCAGACTGCAATCAGACTTCGATCAGACTGCACTTCGGCCACTGTACGATATTTTTCCACCTCAATCGCACCCCGAAAGTAGAGAGCATGTACTCTACATTTGGATTGGCTGCGTGATTGTGCCCAACTGTTTGGATTGCACCCAGAATGTTGTTGGATGTTTTTGAATGCTCCACGACCTTGACCGACTGTACAATACATCGAATTTCATTTGGGCAGCATTCGGCCTCTAGTGTGATGGGGGTGTTATATTTCACATTTAGTATGCACCTTCTGACCAACAGAAATAGTAGATAGCAATTCTTCCCAAGTTGCATTTGCTTTCTGGATGCCATCACAGCCTCGTGTTATACCCCCGTCCACATAGCCAGAATCACACAGAATGGCGTCAGAATGGCAAATTGGCGCACAACCGAAAAGCGTTGGGTTCAGTTCCAAAACACTCTGACAGCCATCTGCGAGAGTCCACATAGTTGGTCAAAATTGGCTAGTGGCTCAGAGTGTTATGCACATGTTCAAAACCCTCCTGGCCCCATTGAGATGGGACAGCTATCTGAGCGCCATCTGACCGCAATTTACATATTCTGAAGGCGGCATAAACAGCATCCGAAACAATCTGAGTGCGTATGAGGGAACCTCAAGGTGGATCGGGCATGGCAGAGCCTGCCGGCATGAACTGCACATGCCACGTATTCACTTATAATGTCCACCTCTGCAATTGTTATGATTTCAGTGTGACATGCCCTTTAATGCCTGCTTACTTGAACTTTTAATGTGATACATTAAACGTTAAGTTTACTTATGAGGGTGAGTGACTCAGAAATTGAATCCACCACCATGTCCATCTTTCCATGCTATTTCATAAAATGCACGTTCATAATGAAAGTCCCTTCAGCTGCTCCCTTGTTTTCACTCTGGGTCAGCAGAGCAGATCCAAAGTGGACCTGCATGTTGATTGGCACAATTTTTCCACTGGATGACTTCTCATCACAACTCCACATTGCATGGAGAAACGGGGCAGGGGTGGGGTTGAACCAGACCTTCCGCACCAAAAGCAAGCACACTACCACTTGGCCACCACCCCTGCCCATTCATAATAAAATAATAGATGAAAATAATTTCTTACCCATAACCTGATGTTTTGGGCCGTGAATGGATGTAATCCAACAAACAATTAACAGTGGAATCAAAAGTAAGAAAATTAAGATTTACCTACTCCTTGAAAATCTAAGACTGAACGGATTCTTTCAAACGTGCTGTATTTGTCAGGGTTTGATATTTTGTCTGGTTTTCTGTTTTTTTTTTTTTTTTTTTTTTTTTTTTGTTGGTCGTTTTGTTATTTTCTGTTGTGCTGTTTCATTGGCTTTCTGTGTGTTTATTCTCTTGCTGGGTTGTTTTTTGTTTCTGCTTGGGTTTTGTCTGTGTCTCTCTTGTCTGTCCAGTGGGTTTCTTGGTGGTGGGCATTTCTCTCTCTCTCTGGCCACACCTTTGTTCTGGTGTTTTCCCACGTACACCTTGGTTCCTAATTTGCTGCTCATCACCTTGGGTTATATAAGCTCACTGGGGGCAGGTTGTTCCGCACCAGATTGATGTGCCTTGTGCCTTCTCTCCAGCTCTGTTCTTCGTGTTCCATAGGCCCGCCTGCCTCATTGTGTTTATGACCTCCTGCCTGTTTGATCGACCACACCTTAGCATGATGTTTTTTGTACTGCTGTGTTTTTTGGACTGCCTACCCGTGTACTGACCTCTGCTATCCACCCAAGTAAAGCCTTTTACTAATCACAGCTGGTTGTTCGAGCCTTGCTATTTGTGTCCTAGCTGGGTGGACCACCTGCCTGACAGAATCAATCTGGCCAACAATGGACAGCAGAGCTCAGACCTGTTCCAGCTGGTGGTACAGGTCATCATAGTCGGCAGCTTGCACAGCAGGAAGACCAGCTAAGACTGTGCTTAGCTCTGGATTTAGTGAGCTAGCTAATGCCAGCACACTTTTATTGTCCTCAGTAAGTGCACAGATAAGTCACTACTGGCAAGATTGAATCCTCAGGCTACATCAGACACGGCCACCGATAATACCAGTGTACCCACCATCAGCAGCCTCACCAGCTTCCTTACCTGCACCTGTGGTCTGCAACCAGTTGTTTGCAACCCATCACACAGAGACGTGTGACGTCAGACCATTTATTACACGTGTGAGTTGCCTTCAAGCTATGTCTCTATGTTTCCGTCCAACTGGGCGAAGATAGCATATATGATACTCACCTGACCTGTCAAGCTGCAGTGTGGGCTAGAGCAGAATGGGATCGACAATCTCCACCTGTACTTCATTCCTGCCTACAAAATGGCACTCCAACAAGTGTTTCAACACACTGCTCCGGGACGCGAAGCTGCACACCCGCCCTCCTGAGGCTCAAGCACGGCAGCCGCCAAGTCACTGATTATGCCATAGACTTCCGTAAACTGGCAGCCTAGAGTGAATTGAACGCAGCCACGCTCCTGACGCTTTTCTTCCAGGGGCTGTCAGACAACGTCCTGGACCAGCTGATCACTATCAACCTCCCAGAGGACTTGTTGAGCTCACGCGCTGGCCAGTCCGCACTGACCGTCGCCTGTAGGACCAGCCTCAAAGAGGAAGTCGACAGCCAGATCACCGTCAGGCAACAGGCCCTCCGAACCGCTCATCTTCCTCCATTCACGTTCCGGATCGGATCACCTCCTCACACGCCGTAGAGGCCCATGCAGCGAGGACACACTCATCTGATTCAACAGAGCGACGGCACCGGCGTTGGATAGACTCTGTTACTACTTTGGACAATCAGACATATTGTTTTTCCATTGTCATGCCAGGGGGTGCCACCATGTTGCCAAGGTTGGATTTACGGGTGAGTCTACCTCGGCTCAAATGTAATCCTGGCTAAATTAATTTCTGATCATTCAACCGTAACCATTTCAGCTTTTGTTGATTTCTGTTCTGATGCCAATCTGGTTTTGTCTTCTCTTGCCAGGTCTCTACACCTTAAGCTGTTTAATCTATCACACCCTCTGGTGATACGTGCTGTGGATGGCCATGAATTAGGTCAAATTACCCTATTGCACCGAGTCGGTCAGAATGATTAATTCTGGGTCTCATTCAGAATCTAGCTTCATGTCTTTGATCATATGACTCATATCATATGACCTGACAATTCTGGGGCATCTCTGGTTACAACGTCACAGTCCCAATTTTGATTGGTCTAAGTGGGAGAATTATTACCTGGGAACCTGCCCCTGTTAGAATGCTTGTTTGATCAAACCAGAATGTACACAGCCGAATTCTAACCCGGATCTCGTAGGTGTGCTGACATGTTATCACAACCTTGCATCCATGTTAAGCAAATCTAAGACTAAATCGTTACTGCCCCCATCGTGAATATGATTGTGCTATCAAGCATCTCCCTGAGGTGGACTCGCCCCGGGGAAAACAGTTTTCTCTGTCGGCACCTGAACGCAGCGCCATGAACAACTACATCCAGGAATCATTTGCTGCCAGTTTGATTAGACCACCATCATTGGGCGGGGGTTTCTTTTTCATAGAAAAGAAGACAGTCCCTCCCCCCTATATTGATTATCGCGGGCTTAATGACATCACAGTAAAGAACCGTTAATCCATTGCCTCTATTTCCTTTCTTCGGCCTTTGAGTACTGGAAGGAGCTAGAGATTTTCACAAAACTAGATTTATGCAATGTGTACCATTTAAGTCCAATTAAAACAGGGTGATGAGTGGAAGGACGCCTTTAACATGCCTACAGGGCGCTACGATATTTGGTCATGCCTTTTGGAGCTTAACGATGCACCTGCCGTGTGCCAAAATTTGGTGAATGATGTATTGCAGGGATTACCTAACAAGCTTGTTTTTGTGTATCTTCATGACATCAGAAGTACAGGTTCTAGGTTTTGTAAATTTCTATCGTAGGTTTGTACAAAAGTTCAGCATGGTCGCAGCTCCACTGCATGAAGTTATGTCAGCCCTCCGTCCGTTCATCTGGACAGCCTGAGTGCAACGGTGTTTAGGGTCGTAAAGAATCACTTTAACGCGGCTCTGTGCTGCTCCTTCCTGATCTCGCTCGTTAGTTTGTGATCGAGGTCGATGCTTCCAATGTGGGCGTGTCTTATCGCAGAGAAAATCCCTCAGACAACAGACAGCACCCATACGCCTACTTGAAACTATAGTATTTGATTATAGTATTCACGACCGAAAATTGTTGACGGTTTAAGTGGCCTTGGAGGAGTGGCGCATTGGTTAGAGGGGGCACAAATACCATTCCTAGTTTACCACCGACCACAAAAATTAGCGTATTTACTACCACTAAATGCCTTAATGCTCACCAGCCTAGGTGGGCCATATTGTTTCAACTGTTTTAACCTTTGTGCTGTCCTACCGTCTGGGCTCCAAAAACAGTAAACCTGATGCATTGTCCTCAGTAGGTAAACCCGGTGGATGATCTGCCAATCTGGGGACTATCTTACCTGTGTCTTGCTTTGTGTCCTGCCTCTAACTTGGAATAGAGTCAAGGGTCTGGTCTGCATTGGGTGATACCTCTGGTTCCCACCAGTGCGCCGCAGGGCAAGCTATTCATTCCTGCAGTGCTCAGGGGGGAAGTTATTTGATGGTGCCGTGACAGTTGGTTCTCTTGTCATCTGGGGATTAAGAAAACTGTTTTTGTTGTACAGCAAAGATTCTGGTGGCCAGGGCTACTAAAAGATGTGACTGACTATGTAAATACCTGCCAAATATGTGCCATGCATAAATCATCCTACCGTCTGCCTGCAGGCACTTTAATGCCACTTCTTGTTCCGACTCACCCGTGGTCACACATCACTTTAGACTTTGTAACCAGCCTTCCTCCCTCTAAGGGTCATACGGTGGTGTTGACAGTTGTGGATAGATTGTCTAAAATGGTACATTTTATTCACTTGCCTAGTCTTCTCTTGGCTAAGGAGACGGCAAGGTGATGCTTGCACAGGTGTGTAAGTGTATACGGGTTTCCCGCAAGATATTGTATCCGATCATGGCCACAATTTGTCTCAAACTTTTGGAGGGAGTTCTGCTGCCGCCTCCCGGGGTCACTATATTCCAGCTTACATCAGCTACCATCCACAGGCCAATGGGCAAATGAAACAGCATAATCAGGAGCTAAAAAAAAGGTCTCAGAATTCTCGCCTCTCAGCATCCTGCTTCATGTTCATCACAACTATCCTGGATATCTTGGATAGATTTGTTGTTGTATCAAAATGTTCGAAATAAACGTTTTCATTCATTCATTCATTCATTCATTTGCTTGCTCATTATAAGACACGCCTAATTTTTCAGATTTCTTTATTTTTAAAATGTATTTCTTTATTTTTTATTGTAACAAATGAATGGAGAAGACAAAACCTGATTGCGCACGGGCGAAGGGGAATGACAACACTACAGTGTAGTTATCAATTTCATTGTTTAAAACGATCACACCACATAAAGTTAAGGTCAGCGCTGCCTGGCTCCAAGCTCGAAGTCTGGAGAAAAAGGCGAGCAGCGCTTTCTTTGCGGATAGCGCTGTGGGCCACGGATCGTCTCGATAGACCAGCAATCTCGCAAGAAGCGGGATTTGTATTGATTATTATATAGTATAATCAGGAAAGTGTTATTTATGTAACATATGCATTGATTTGTATAATGGCACTGTTTATCATGTTGATCATCTTCATTTTATGTGGATTCCAGCGCTGGTTCATTTTGGTGTATAATTTATGCACACCTCTCGACCTGGTGTATATTTTCAAGCGCAGCGTACGCCAACAACCACATTGATAAATGCAAGTAGCGCAGCCGTTTTGGGCGTACACCCCATAGACGCTCAAATATCGCCGTACGCAACGTTGATAATGAGCCCATGACTTTTACAGTTGTTCGAGTCTTTAATCAAATAATAATGTTCCTCATCAAATTATAGTTGGACTCCTCATTTTAAACAGATCCTGGACATGTTGAGCAAAAGTTTATTTTAACTCATACATGATTTATATCATGACAGAATCAACCATGTCCCAGAATTTCAAAATACATAAACAACAGTGGGTTTGTTGGCTCATGATATGGATTATTACTGATAACTCTTATAGCTTTCTTTTGTCATGAAAAATATTGGATTTATACTTGTTTTACACATTTCCCCAAACCTCAATGCAATAGGTCATATCTAAGACAAGTAATGAATCAATAAACTACTAACGTTATAAACTTGTAAAAGACGTTTCAATATCAACGGGTTTTCTAACCTGATTAAATAAAAGTGAGTATTATTACAATCACACATATATTTTATTTACATGTATTGGTAACATTCACTTGGTGAACACAAACTTTTATTTTTCCAGAATAGAACACAGCTCTCTAAACATTTCCGCTGCAGGTGACTCACCCTCTTCTTCTTCTGCTCCCCACCGTTTTAACCCAACTTGGTACACTACTGGCACCAACTGTTTGGTGGGGAGCAATGCAAGCAGCTGCAGACAAAATTGAAGTAACACAAAACAAAACCACACAGACCTCCCACAATGCCAAACATGAGATATTCCATAATTCCATTTGTTAAAAGGACAGGCTGAGCTGGTGTCACAAACCGAATGATCCTCCCTAAAAATCGGTCTCTCTCTTTGCCTTCACTGTACATTGCGTCATTTCAGAACGTCAGCAGCAATTCACTGATTATTTCCTGGTTTCTGCTTAAACTGCACTTCAGTCATCAACTATCTCAGCGACAAATATCTGAAACTTTTGTACAACAATCATACACCTGGCAACATACACCTGTTTATCAACCAAATGTCACAGACAAAGTTACACGAATAACCAAAAACACATACTTATGGAAAGAAATGTTGTTTTCCCTTCTTCCTCGTTGTTTTATATGTGTATATATATTACAAGGTTGGGTAGGATTACTTTGAAAGAATACATGTGGATACATGTATGTATGTACATACATTTGGATTACTTGTAATCTGATTACTTTTGGATTACATTTCAAAGTAATCCTACCCAACCTTGTATATATACTGTATACGAGGTCTATTAGAAAAGTATCCGACCTTATTATTTTTTTCAAAAACCATATGGATTTGAATCACGTGTGATTACATCAGACATGCTTGAACCCTCATGGGCATGCGAGAGTTTTTTTCACGCCTGTTGGTTACGTCATTCGCCTGTGGGCAGTCTTTGAGTGAGGAGTCGTCCACCGTCTCGTCATTTTTTCATTGTTTAGGAAATGGCTCAGAGACTGCTGCTTTGTTTGATCAAAATTTTTTCAAAAACTGTAAGGCACAACTGAGTGGACACCATTCCATAAATTCAGCTGGTTTTCGGTAAATAATTTTAAACGGCTGATGAGAGATTTTGGTCTGGTAGTGTCGCTTTAAAGGCCGGCCCACGGCGCCTGACGGCGATCTGCGCTTCGAGGCGGTAGCATCTCGCTGTTTCAAGTTGAAAACTTCCACATTTCAGGCTCTGTTGACCCAGTAAGTCATCAGAGAACAGAGAACTTTCAGAAGAAGTCGGCATGAGGAGTTTATTCGGACATTCCATTGTTAACGGACATTTTGTAATGAAAGAACGTGCGGGCAGAGTCGCATGTCGGGCCGGACCCGACCGCGGGGGGGTCGTGACAGGAAAAACACCTCCATGTTGGAACCTTGACGGGCAAGTTGGAACATGCCCAAGCTGTTAAACAATTTCTGAGATACTCACTTGTTGTAAGCCATCAAAAGCCGCCTGAATTTTACAAATGGTTTTTAACATGGAGGTGTTTTTCCTGTCGCGGCGCACACAGATTCGTCGAGTCCTCACAGAAACAACTCGGCGAATTTGCGTGCACGTCTTTCATTACAAATGTCCTTAAACAGTGGAATGTCCGCATAAAGTCCTCATGCCGGCCTCTTCTGAATCTTCTCTGTTCTCATCACGATGTCCTGGGTAAATTAAGCCTTAAATTAGGATGTTTTCAGGTCGAAACAGGCCGACAATGGCGCCTGGAAGCGCTGTACGACGTCCCGCTCCGTGGGAAGTCCTTACAGCGACAGAAACACCCCATAATCTCTCATCAGCCGTTAAACTTTTCACCGAAAACCAGCTAAATTTCTCGAATAGTGTCCACTCAGATATTCCTCACAGGTCCAGAAAAAATTTTGATAAAGCAACGCGCACCGTCTCAAGCAGTGTGTGAAACAAAGGAATTCAGCCGAGAGGGCTGAACCACATGTCACTCAAGGCCTGCCCACAGGGAAATGACGTCACCGACATGCGTGAAAAAAATCACGCATGCGCACGAGGGTTCAAGCATGATTGGTGTAATCGCACGTCATTCAAAATCCATATAGTTAAAAAAAAAAAAGTGTCGGTTTCTTAGCTAATACACCTTGTATATACAGTTATATATATATATATATAAACATGCATGCACATATCTGGTAGTCCTGGCGCTTGTGCTTGCTAGTATAAATGATGCGCAGTAGGAACACAAGGGAAGCACTTCATAGAAGGAAACCAATGACAGATTGCAGGTAAAGTGTTTCCCTCTGTGTGTTGTCTGCTGTGCATCAATGATTTTTAGCACGCATGAGCATGATGAGTACCAGTTATATGCACCCCTATATAAAGTTGTATGAAAAAATTTGGGCACCCTTAATAATTTTCATGATTTTCCTTTATCAGTCATTGGTTGTCTGGATCAGAAATTTCAGTTAAATATATCATATAGCAGACGAACACATACATTTGGGCACCCTTGTCATTTTATTGATTTGAATACATTTAGCACTAATTATTGGAACACAAAATTGGTTTGGTAAGCTCACTGACCCTTGACCTCCTTACACAGGTGAATCTAATCATGAGAAAGGGTATTTATGGTGGCCATTTACAAATGTTAATCCTCTTTGCATCTCTTCTAATGAGTGGCAACATGGGAGGTTCAAAACAACTCTCAAATGACCTGAAAACAAAGATTGTTCAACATCATGGTTTAGGGGAAGGATACAAAAAGTTATCTCAGAGATTTCAGCTGTCAGTTTCCACGGTGAGGAACATAGTGAGGAAATGGAAGACCACAGGCACAGTACTAGCTAAGGCTCGAAGTGGCAGGCCAAGAAAAATCTCAGATAAGCTGAAGCGAAGGATGGTGAGAACAGTCATAGTCAACCCACAGACCTGCTCCAAAGACCTACAACATGATCTTGCTGCAGATCGTGTCTCTGTGCATCGTTCAACTATACAGCGCACTTTGCACAAGGGGATGCTGGATGAGAGAGTAATGCAGAGGAAGCCTTTTCTGCATACACGCCACAAACAGAGTCACTTGAGGTATGCTAAATCACATTTGGACAAGCCAGCTTCATTTTGGACTATGGTGCTGTGGACTGATGAACTAAAATTGAGTTATTTGGACATAACAAGGGGCGGCATGCATGGCTGAAAAAGAACACAGCATTCAAAGAAAAACTCTTGCTACCTACAGTAAAATTTGGAGGTGGTTCCATCATGCTGTGAGGCTATGTGGCCAGTGCAGGTACTGGGAATCTTGTTAAAGTTGAGGGTCCCATGGATTCCAGTCAATATCAACAGATTCTTGAGAACAATGTTCATGAATCAGGATCTTTCAACAAGACAAGCAGAATCCAGACTCTCGGTGGAAGCTATAGGAAGTGTTTAGAGACTTATTTCTGCAAAAAGAGGATCTACTCAGTGGTGTGCACAGTTCTGCTAATCGCTAGTTATCGAAGATAATGTTTTCATTATCGGATTAGCTTTCCTGATAACTATGAAAACCATTATCTGACTAATTATCTTCTGATAAGTTTCAGTCCGATAATTTTTACACCGCTAACGTATGTGGTATAAAAAGCTGAATAGCTACAAACATTTATAAAATTTAAAATCAGTTGAGTACCTACCTGTGGAATGTTTTGTAGCAGAAGTGTAGTTCTACCCTCCGTGAACAGAAGAAAACTAACTGACAGAAGAAGAAGAAGAAGAAGAAGAAGAAGACAAACTAATTTTGGACAAGTTATTTAAATTAACATTACGATTGAAGTTTTATAAAATGAAAATATCAGATATATGTTTTAGTTTTAAAGTAATGTGCTAATTTTGAAGGTTTTAGTGTGGAGATGCTGTGTCCAGGTGCATTATGGGTATCTCAGTACATTCACGACAGAAGAAATGCATTTGAGATGCTCTGATCAGGCTCCACATGGACAACAGCATTAACCTCTTTTTATATTGTGCCTAAAACTCTCGTGAATATATTCTCTGACTGAGTTTATAGACGTTGTTATTGCATTTGTGCTTGCATTTATTAAATTCCACGCATCTTAAATGTAGCAGACACAGATTATCTGGAATTTTGTTTTGGCAAGTTTTCACAGTCTCTACTGCCATCTACTGGCCAGTAGTGTTCATGGCAGTATTTGCTCTAAAGCTGGGCAGACACTGTACAATATTTTCAATCATTGTACTCAGCTCCAGCTCAAAGCGTATGACAAAACCGCATGGTGTAAAAGTTCAGAGCGCACGATTTATGTTCTCACACACATTGTACGTTCAAAAACCACACATCGGACTCGTGTTTCCACAAGCAAAATGTAAACAGAAGCGTTTTTTTTCCAAACTTTATTTACATTTCTTATTTTTACAAAAACTCTCAATGGGAGACATCAAGTTTAAAAAAAAAAAGACATTACAAGACTTTACGAGTTGAAGAAAGGGGGGAAAAGAAACAGAAGCTGCTCTCCCAAAGAGATGATCACTGTTTATGCTCTCTCTGGTGTTTGCACATGGACAGTGCGAGAGGTTGGACTCTTGTAGCGCTTCAGCAGCGGGATACACTCACGACGGCCGTCCTGAATATCAAACAGGTTTGATTTTCATCCAACCATACAATTGCTGATCAGGAGGTGGTTGTGAAATGTGGCTTATTACTCCATGTATACTACATGATGAAGGACGCAGGATTAACCTGAAACTTGGCGCGATCCAAAAAATTCTCGCACGAGTAAAAAATCAGCTGAAAAAGGGCCAAAACTCGCACAGTGTAACCCCAGCTTAAGCACTTAGCATCTGGCACCAGTAGATCATGGCAGTGTTCTATTTATTTTGACACCAAGTTGGTTTTTTTTTGAAAATGCCTTTTTTTTTTTTACAAATAAAAAATAGATTTTACAAAAGCACATTTTTCTGTAAACACCAACACATGACACACCTCACATTCACGTCTTGGTGTTTACATAGAATGAATGAGTCAACCAATCAGTGTTAGCGGAGGCACATTTTATGTTGTGTGGGCCGCTGAAGAGGAGGTACTGCTGGCCCACCACCACAAGATGGCGCCCTGCTTGAAGTGCGGCCTTCAAGCACGAGAGGGCGTCGGAGCAACCAGGAGTGACAGCTGTCACTCATCATCCATACCAGCTGTCACTCATCCACTACTCATCACCACCACCATAAAGGCCGGACTGCAACTCCACCTCCCCGCCGAGAAATCAGCTACCATTCAAGTAACTTTCTCTGCTGACTCAAATCATTGAGTGATAACCTGAACTTCTTTTACAGCCGTTATCCTGTGGTGTTCTGCCTTATCTGTGGGATTGGCGTTTGGTGTGATCAGCGACGGCTTCGCCTCACACCCCAAACCAAGATAAGTGGTTAAACAGGAGCTGCACGAGTGTGTGATTGGAGGTGGAGGTTCTCCCTCCTTTACTGAACACTGACTGAGTACTGAGTGTGCGAACTCACACTCATCTGGACTGTCTCTATTTTCTGCCAGCAGTACCGGGTCTGACTGCTGAAGACAGCGGCCACCTGGGGCGCAGGGCTTGGCGGCTCCGGTGTTCTTCAGCTCCGTTGGTGGTGGAAGCTGTGTGGGGATCCAGCTCTTCTCTCGCCAGGCGTCTTCTATCGTTGAGCCTGCCCACACGTCACCTGGTGTATGATTGACAGTCCACCATATTGTTATTGTCTGTATGTCGTTGTGCGATTCACAACATTAAATTGTTACTTTTGGCTTATCCATTGTCCGTTCATTACTGCCCCCTGTTGTGGGTCCGTGTCACGCCACTTTCACAACATTTTACCCATAATCCTTTTCTATCTGTCTTTTTGTTACAAAACTTCAGAATTAGTGCATTATTCAACATTAAAAGATATCTGTTATATTTTAACTTTGTACAAATGACAGAATTGACATTAATGGAGATATTCTATCAATATTAATTTTATTTATACACCAAACCATAAGTCAGCACTGCTTTATTTTCCAAGACCTCCACCTGCCGGTAGTGCTGTTATTGAGTAGAAAGTTGAGCTTTACTGCTATAAACTATGTAGTAAACAGGAGTAGAGAAGCTTGAATCTTCGACTGGACTGGGTTGCTTGACGCGAGAATGTTTTGCTTCAAATCGCAGAAGCTTCCTCAGCTAAATTTCTTGCTGTGGTAGTCTGACTTCTGTCTTGACTCTTGTAGAGAAGAATAAACAGAAGCCACAAAAGCTGGAGTTTTAAACCTAACCAGACCCCTCCTACCGAGAGGCAGACTGCTATTGGCTAGTGACTAAACAATAGCTCTAATTACCAACTATTGTGCTCTAGTTAGCACCCTCCTAATGACAGGGCAGCTGTCCATCCTAATGATGGGACAGACGCCTCTCCTGATGGCTCCCTTGACGACTCTCCTGATGACGTGAATGACTCATTACCATGAACAAAAGACTGAAACTGCTTTGACCTGAGTACCCCATTGTAAACAGGGGACAAAGCGTGTCTCAGACCCCCTCCCCAGTTAAGGCTGTGTTTCAACTGTTTCACAAAGAATGCCTCCTTGACCCCTCTCTCAAACCATTTCTTCTCTCTGGCTAAGATTTTAACTTCCTTGTCCTCAAACGGGTGGTTAGTGTCTTTAAGGTGGAGATGAACTGCAGACTGAGGTCCACTGGTGCCCTCTCTGCGGTGCTGGTATATATATAAACAGGAGCTTTCAACAGTGGGCAGGGCAGTCAAAGACACAAGTGCTGGCTCATTGTTTGGGTCTGTAGTCCCCTTTGATGATCCCAGAAGATTGTGGTGTTAAAACTCAAAATCAGCTTGTTAGTAGTTGCAAGTGTACTGGAGACAATACTGGAATTTGGTGGTTATCTGTGGCTTCCAATAAATTTTGTGGTGGTTTATCGGTTTAGCTTTATAAAAAAAAACTTTTTAGTTAGCTAATTACCTGTTATTGAAGCTAATTTTTTGGTTAGCTGTGCCCACCACTGGATCTACTAAATATTTATGCATTTTTTCTATTGGGGTGCCTAAATTTATGCACCTGCCTAATTTTGTTTAAAGAATTACTGCACACTTTCTGTAACCCTATAACTTCATTTCACTTCTCAAATATCACTGTGTTTGTCTGCTATATGATATATTTAACTGAAATTGCTGATCCAAACAACCATTGATTTATAAAGGAAAATCATGGAAATCATCAGGGGTGCCCAAACTTTTACATAGAACTGGGTGACTTTTACATACAACTGGGTGTGTGTGTGTGTGTGTGTGTGTGTGTGTGTGTGTGTGTGTGTGTGTGTGTGTGTGTGTATATATATATATATATATATATATATATATATATATATATATATATATATATATATATATATATATATATATGGCATGCAGGTTCAAGCTTGGCTGATGCAATCACACGTGATTCAAATGCATAAGGTTATTGCAAAAAATAAAAAGGTCTGATACTTTTCTAACAGACCTCATATATATATATATATATATATATATATATATATATATATATATATATATATATATATATATATATATATATATATATATATATACGGCATGCAGGTTCAAGCTTGGCTGATGCAATCACACGTGATTCAAATGCATAAGGTTATTGCAAAAAATAAAAAGGTCTGATACTTTTCTAACAGACCTCATATATATATATATATATATATATATATATATATATATATATATATACGGCATGCAGGTTCAAGCTCGGCTGATGCAATCACACGTGATTCAAATGCATAAGGTTATTGCAAAAAATAAAAAGGTCTGATACTTTTCTAACAGACCTCATATATATATATATATATATATATATATATATATATATATATATATATATATATATACTGTATATGATTTTTTTCTATTGATAAAATCAATAAAATATGACTGCATATATTCTTAATAATAATATATTGACATACAGACAGTTCACAGAAGACATTGATACCAATCAAAATTAGAAACAGTCCAGCAGGTAACAATATTCATCATGTCCATGACTAAATATACTAAAACAAATACATATACAAATACATATTATATATTTAGATTTTGTTGTGATTTGGCACTTTATAAGCTGATTAAATTGAAACTGAATTGAAATTGAACATTTTATTAAGTCTTAAAGTAAATAAATATGAAACTGGTCACTGGATCCTTAAACTTTGGACATAATAAACTCTACATGGTGGATCCTTGATCTCTGGACATAAATAGGAATAAATAAAATCTGTAGTTTTTGTCTAAAGCATTTCCTTTCAGACATTATTGGCATGAATGTCTTTCCATATATCTGAGCTGAGCTCTTACAGCTGCTGTGCTTCACTTCAGGATGTAATTTGTACAGAAATACAGCACGTTTCATTTTTGGAGGAAAAAAACGTTTTAGTCGATTGTAGTTTCTTGTCTGTATTACAGCGTTTGGAAAGAGGTGTCATTTTATTTAAAACGGCAATTCATTTTGACATTATTAAATCCGGCTGGACTCTTGACTCGGCAGAGAGCCGCGCAGTGTTTCGAGCTGTGTGAAAAGAACGGACGATTCTCGTTTCTTGACTGCAACAAGACAAGAGTCCCAGTTAGTGACTTTAATACACACAAACGTGACTCATGATATTTTAATGGCTTTGAGAGGGGTTAAGAAGCGGACTTACTGCTTCTGAAGAGCAGCGAATCAAAGAGCCACGAGCCATTGAATCGAAGCATTGCTTCATTGGTTCACGGCTTCAAAGTGGAGTCATGCTGCAGAAACAGTTGATTACAGAGCCGCTGCAGACCAAACCCTGAATATCCGACTTTATTTGTATGTCCGTATGACTCTGAAACTCGGAAAATCTGTATAATTTATGGACTATAGGTTGACATGAAAACCAAAGCTGTATTCACCGCGGGGACATGTTTGGCACTATTTGGGATTATTCAAGTTTTTGGGTTTTTTTTTACCGGTGACGAACAATGCGTAAAAAAATTTGACTGATGCAACTGCATCGGTCCAAACCGGTCTGGATCCAGGCCTGGCAAACTTAAAATGAGCTTCAACATGTTGTTTCTTCAGAGTCTTGTGTGGTAAGCGTGCACACAGGCCATGGCGTTTAAGTGTATTACTTACAGTATTGTTTTCTTTGAAACAACTGTTCAGTTGCTCTCCACAAGTGGTCCTTGGCTCTTGGACAACTCTTCTGACAATTTGTTTCACTCTCTTGTCAGAAACCTTGTGAGGAGCACCTGGTCGTTGAAATTATGTTTTTTTTACTGCCAGATTTTGGCCCCACAGTGCTCACTGGAGCATACAGCTTTTACCCATCATGAGCTGTTTCTTGTGTGTGGTAATGAGACCTTTGCCACACACAGTGTTTCTTGTGTGTATCAATGCACCTTGGGCAGCAATAGGGCAGCGTAGTCTCGTTTAAACCCCTGCGATATCGCAGGATTTGACCACATCTGGGGACAGCCGGCACAAGCACGGCAGAGAATCCCCAGGCGGAGTGTGGGAGTTTCGACACAAACCAATCAGCCCAGCTCAAACTAAAAACGTAAACTTAAAAGCATACTCGCTGTCAGTGGTGGGCACAGTACCACTAATCATTGAAGCTAATGTTTTCATTATCAGATTAGCTGTTCAAATTACTTTGAAAACCATCATCAGACCAATTATCTTCCGATAAACTTTGGTTTGATCATTTTTAGATCGCTAACATGTTTTTGCATGTGTAGTGAATAAAGCTTTAACAGTTAAAAACGTTTGTTAAGTCTGATATCAAAGATTTTAGTGCTTATCTGGTAAATGTTTTGTTGCAGATAAACAGTTCTACTCTCTGTAAACAGGCGAGCTGGTTTCAGGAGAAACCACTCTATTCTCTGCATTCTAAGAAGAACTGGTCACAAAATAATTGCTCTTGACACCATACTAACTTACCGGCAATATCACCCAAGTCATCCAGAGGCATACAGTTTTAACTTATGTTTAAAATTTTAACCAAACTAATTTCGGACATGTTATTTAAATTAACGTCACTTCTGAAGTTTTATAAAGTGAAAATATCAGCTATATATTTTAGTTATAAAGTATTGCACTAATTTTGAAGGTTTTAGTGTGGACATGCCTCGGCAGTGCCAGTGCATTATGGGTAAAAGTTTACGGCAGCAGAAATGCATTTGAGACGCTCTGATCAGGCTCCACATGGACAACAGCATTAAACTCTTTGTATATTGTGCCTAAAACTCTTGTGAATATATTCTGGTTTACAGATGTTGTTATTGTGTTTGTTTTATGTAAAAATACCAGAAGAAACTCAGGTTGCTTCTCCATTATTTTCAATTGGAATCACTGTGAGACTCAGATTATTTCTTTGGAATATTTGTTTTTGCAAGTTTTCATGGTCTCTACTGCAATCTACTGGCCAGTAGTGTTCATGGCAGTATTCACCCGAAATATTGAGATATCTCATAATCCTTTGTGCTCCAGAGAGTTGTTGCAGTCTCTTGCTGCAGCTAAAAAAAATGTACATTTTGGTTGTATAATGTTCATTTACAATTGTCATCATGGATTCTCTCTGCGCTGTTTAAACCGCAGCAACTCTGATGCAAAAAAACAAAAAAACAACAACAACAAAAAACTCTGGTGCGCGAAGGATTATGGGTTAGGGTCTGGGCGCCAGTAGATGGTAGTGTTCTATGCATTTTGACCCCAGTTATTTCAGACAGTTGTCTAATCACAGCTTGACTTTTGGCTTTTACAAATGGCTTGTTTTTTACATATGAATAAAATGGCAAATTTTACAAAAGCACATTTATATGTAAATACCAACACACACACATCATGTCACATTAACATGTTGGTTTTTACATACAATGAATGAGTCAACCAATCAGTGTTAGCGGAGCCTCATTTTACCCATAATCCCTTTGGCATCTGTCTGTGTTTGTTACAACACTTCAGAATTAGTGCATTATTTAAAATTAAAACATATGTGTTATATTATAACTTTGTACAAATAACAGAAATTACATTAATGGAGTTATTCTATCCGGATTAATTTGATTTTAAATCAAAACCATAAGTCAAACCTTAACTTACTTTTGTGTGTAGAGTTGCGTTTAACTCCTCTCAACTGCTTCACTGCTGCAAAATATGTAGTAAACAGGAGCTTCCAGCAGTGGGCAGGGCGCACAAAGACAGAAGTGCTGACTCATTGTTTGGGTTTGTGGTTACCTTTGACACTACCAGAAGTGATCGTGGTGTTAAAATTCAAAATCAACTTGTTAGTAGTTGCAAGTGTACCGGAGACAATACTGAAAGTTATCGGTTAGCTCTAGCTTCTGATAAGTTTTTGGGTGGTTTATCAGTTTAGCTTCATAAAAGATAACTTTTCAGTTAGCTGAATAGCTGTTATCGAAGCTAACTTTTTTGGTTAGCTGTGCCCACCACTGCTTGCTGTCACCAAGCAGACCTGCGAGTTGAAGATGTGCCGGTTTAAAATGGTTTCCACTGAAACCCTCATCCTCTGAATGGTTTGTACTGACACTCCCACACTCTGCCTGGGGATTAGTCTCTTCCCACAAACAGCAGCAGTTCTAATGAGAAAATGGTGTACTGTTTTGTTTTTGGCTGCAATCATGGAAGCAGTCGCAAAAAGTGTGTTTTTTCGGTTCCCAGTGGAGAAGGGAAGACAAGGCAAATTGGAGAGGTCATGTCAATAAATGTTACTGGTTAGTGTTGTCTGGTTAGCCTACACAGCTAACCAGGTTAGCCTACACAGCTAACCAGAGTACACACACACACAACCTGCACAACCGCCTCGACATATTTGAGCTCCGGGTCATAAACAAACCACAACACATGTCCACTTTCCACCGCATTGTCACATTTCTTTATTTTGTTTTCACTTTGTTTGCGTGTAATTTGCCCAAAAACTCAGAGAAAGTGCTGCGTTTCTGTCCCCGGAAGTAGAGAAATTACATTATATCCTTCATATATTACACCTTTCGCACACCCGCCCTCAAACAAGACTGTGCTGCCCAATTACAGCCTTTTTATAGGCCAACAGTTGGGGCTGAACCAGCCAATATTAATTTGTACTGCCAAGGGGCAGGACTGCTTTTTAATTACTGGTAAATTTCTGCTAGTGTCTTGGTCTTCCATACCTTTTTGCATCGCCCTTCATGTGTCCAATAATTTTTTTTTTTCCTGTGTCATTTCACATTATTACACATAACTTAATTTCTCTATTTATTTGTTTTGATGTCTTTATATGTGTGTATTACTTGGGTTGTTACTGCCATCTAGTGAAAATTTCATGTAAATAGCACATTCAGAAATATACTGACTGAGAAAAATGGTGATGTGTTCAATACTTATCGTACCCACTGTACATATGCTAATTGGCCACTTTATTAGGCACACCTGTTCAGTTGCTTGTTAACACAAACAGCTAATCAGCCAATCACATGGCAGCAACTCAATGCATTTAGGCATGTTGCCGTGGTGAACACGAATTGCTAAAGTACACATCAAGCTTCAGAATGGGGGGGGGGGGGAAACAGGATTCATGTGTTTTTGAACGTGGCAAGGTTATTGGTGCCAGACAGACTGATCTAAATATTTTAGAAACTGCTGATTGATTGGGATTTTCACACACAACCATCTCTAGTGGTCCAAAAAAGAGAATATATCCAGTGAGCAGTAGTTGAGTGGATGGAAATCCCATGTTGATGTCAGAGGAGAATGGGGAGACTGATTGAATGTCAGGTGTCTCAACTGAGAGAGTGCTGTCAACTCAGAACATGGCGCCTTTTGGTTCCAACTGTGCTGAACTATTGAATGAACCTTTAATGCACCTTGCTGAGTGCCGCTCTCACTGGACCGACATCTCTGCTATTTTGGCAGAGATGTTGTCCTTCGTCTTGTTATGATGATGATGAACATTGTTATGATGGCAGATGAAGGAGTCAAAGCAGAAAAGTGTCAAATCACAGCCTTTTGTGTCTGATTTAACAGGTGCACGTTCAGGCTGGTGGTCTCAGTCTGAGCACGGTGTGAAAAAAATAAATGGTTGGGCATTTAATCACAGAAATTACTCCGATCCCATTTTACTCAAATCGCCGAGTGTCAAAGCTGAACTTTAATTTGTACCTCTGCTACTGTGCACATCCAGACTACTCAGGGTTTTTAATGGAAATACATTGCGATCGGACAGGACATTTTATCCGATGTGAGATCCAGTGTACAAAATCCGTTATATACGGTGTTTACTTGTATTACATGGAAAACAATACAAAAACTTTGGGACTTTTTTGTCCGGCAACTGTGAATATCCGATTTATACGATGTCTGTTTAGGTGAGTTTTACTGTATATGGGACTGAATAATAAATTTACCTCTCATAGCTTTGACGATGAAGTCGCTTCCATCCCACACAGCTGACTTTATTTTCCCAAATGTTTCTTCTGTTCAGATCTGAAGGGAATCTGTAGATCTTGAAGCCCTCGTTGTGTCTATTTGTGCATCCAAATACACAGCAACCCGGCATTTTCAGTGAATAAATAAAATACTTGGAGTTCCATGCAGACAGATTAACAGCAAACGCTATTTTGAACCCATGATTGCACCATGAGTCATGTGACCGTTTTTTTTTCTTTTTTTTTTCCAACTAGTCATGTCGCCACTGTCTCAGTTAAGGCCCGCTAGTTGAATGGGGAATTGCATGATGCTGTCATGTCAGTACGGACCAACATCTCCGAGGAACACCTTGCTGAAACTAAGCCATGAAGAATTAAGGCAGTTCTTAAGGCAAAAGGGGTCCAACCCAGTGACTGTACACACACACACACACACCTATCTATCGATCTATCTGTCTGTCTATCTATCTGTCTGTCTGTCTGTCTGTCTGTCGTGCATCTGGAACGTATTCACAGTGCTTCAGTTTTTCCACATTTTGTTATGGTACAGACTTTTTCCAAAATGGAGTAAAGTCATTTTTTTTTCCTTCAAAATTCTACTCACAGCACCCTATAATGACATCATGAAAAAATATATATATTTTTTTATTTTTGCAAATTCATTAAAAATAAAAAACTAAGACATCACGTGTATATACGTATTCACACCCTTTGCTCAATACATTGTTGATGCACCTTTGGCAGCAATTACAGCCTCAAGTCTTCTTGAATATGATGCCACAAGCTTGGTGGACAGTTTTGCCCATTCCTCTTTGCAGCACCTCTCAACCTCCATCAGGTTGGATGTGGAGTATCGGTGCACAGATGTTCAATCGGATTTAGGTCTGGGCTCTGGCTGGACCACTCAAGGACATTCACAGAGTTGTCCTGAAGCCACTCCTTTGATATCTTGGCTGTGTGTTTAGGGTCATTGTCCTGCTGAAAGATGAACCGTCGGCCCAGCCTGACGTCAAGAGTGCTGTGGAGCAGGTTTTCATCCAGGATGTCTCTGTACATTGCTGCATTCATCTTTCCCTCAATCCTGACTTGTCTCCCAGTTCCTGGCACTTAAAAACATCCCCACAACATGATGATACCACCACCACCATGCTTCACTGTCGGGATGGTGACTGGTTTCCTCCAAACATGAGGCCTGGCATTCACACCAAAGCGTTCAAGCTTTGTCTAATCAGACCAGAAAATTTTGTTTCTCATGGTCTGAGAGTCCTTCAGGTGCCTTTTGGCAAACTCTAGCCCTGCCTGCCTTTTACTAAGGAGTGTCTTCCATCTGGCCACTCTACCATACAGGCCTGATTGGTGGATTACTGCAGAGATGGCTGACCTTCTGGAAGGTTCTCCTCTCTCCACAGAGAAATGCTGGAGCTCTGACAGATTGACCACTGGGTTGTTGGTCACCTCCCTGACTAAGGCCCCTTCTCCCCTGATCGTTCAGTTTAGAGGGGTGGCCAACTCTAGGAAGAGGCCAGGTGGATTCAAACTTCTTCCATTTACAGATGAAGGGGGCCACTGTGCTCACTGGGACCACTGTACCCTTTGTGCCTCAAAATAATCCTGTTTCTGAGGTCTACAGACAATTCCTTTTACTTCAGGCTTGATTTGTGCTCTGACGTGTACTGTCAACTGTGGGACCTTATATGTAGACAGGTGTGTGCCTTTCCAAATCATGTCCAATTAACTGAAATTACCCCAAGTGGAGGTATTAAGTTGTAGAAACCAATTAAGTTGTAGCAACATCTCAAGGATGATCAGTGGAAACAGGATGCACCTGAGCTCAATTTTGAACTTTATGACAAAGGCTGTGAATACTAATATTATGTACATGTGATTTCTTAGATTGTTATTTTTAATTTAAAAAAATCTAAAAACAAAACGAACTTTTTCACATTGTCATTATGGGGTATTGTGTGTAGAATTTTGAGGAAAAAAAATTTAATCAATTTTGTAAGGCTGTAACAAAATCTGGAAAAAGTGAAGTGCTGTGAATACTTTCTGGATGCACGGTATATATATATATATATATATATATATATATATATATACGAGGGCTGTCAATAAAGTAACGGTCCTTTTTATTTTTTTCAAAAACTATATGGATTTCATTCATATGTTTTTACGTCAGACATGCTTGAACCCTCGTGCGCATGCGTGAGTTTTTCCACGCCTGTCGGTGACGTCATTCGCCTGTGAGCACTCCTTGTGGGAGGAGTCGTCCAGCCCCTCGTCGGAATTCCTTTGTCTGAGAAGTTGCTGAGAGACTGGCGCGTTCTTTGATCAAAATTTTTTCTAAACCTGTGAGACACATCGAAGTGGACACGGTTCGAAAAATTAAGCTGGTTTTCAGTGAAAATTTTAACGGCTGATGAGAGATTTTGAGGTGATTCTGTCGCTTTAAGGACTTCCCACAGTGCGAGACGTTGCTCAGCGCTCTCAGCCGCCGCCGTCAGCCTGTTCAAGCTGAAAACCTCCACATTTCAGGCTCTATTGATCCAGGACGTCGTGAGAGAACAGAGAAGTTTCAGAAGAAGTCGGTTTCAGCATTTTATCCGGATATTCCACTGTTAAAGGAGATTTTTTAATGAAAGACGTGCGGACGGGTCAGCGCGACGGGACGCAGCCGCCGCGACGCTCCGCCACAGGAAAAACACCTCAATTTCTCATATACTCACTCCACTGAAAGCCATCAAAAGCCGCCTGGATTTTACAAATGGTTATCAACACGGAGGTGTTTTTCCTGTGCCGCCGCACCGCGTCGGCTGCGTCCCGACGCGCGGACCCGTCCGCACGTCTTTCATTAAAAAAATCTCCTTTAACAGCGGAATATCCGGATAAAATGCTGAAACCGACTTCTTCTGAAACTTCTCTGTTCTCTCACGACGTCCTGGATCAATAGAGCCTGAAATGTGGAGGTTTTCAGCTTGAACAGGCTGACGACGGCAGCTGAGAGCGCTGCGCGACGTCTCTCACCGTGGGAAGTCCTTAAAGTGACAGAATCACCTCAAAATCTCTCATCAGCCGTTAAAATTTTCACTGAAAACCAGCTTAATTTTTCGAACCGTGTCCACTTCGATGTGTCTCACAGGTTTAGAAAAAATTTTGATCAAACAACGCGCCAGTCTCTCAGTAACTTCTCAGACAAAGGAATTCTGACGAGGGGCTGGACAACTCCTCCCACAAGGAGTGCTCACAGGCGAATGACGTCACCGACAGGCGTGGAAAAACTCATGCATGCACACGAGGGTTCAAGCATGTCTGACGTAAAAACATATGAATGAAATCCATATAGTTTTTGAAAAAAATAAAAAGGACCATTACTTTATTGACAGCCCTCGTATATATATATATATATATATATATATATATATATATATATATATATATATATATATATATATATATATGTTCTCCACTCAGATTGCAATAGCCAATTGCAGATTAGCCTTTCTGTCCATAATTTACCTGTATTTCAGCATGCTTGGCGCCAGACAAGCAGGGTACTGACGTTTTAGAAGCATTCATATGCTGTTCACAAAAAAATTAATTGATCTAATTTGCTTGACTCTTCCTTGTTTGCTTAATTTGGGAGGGGGGTGGAGAACATAACAATTGATGGATGGCAAGTCCTCCAGCATAGAGAAATACTGGATGAAGAAAAGTTATATTGGACGAGGCGTAGCAATGGGACCAAAGGGATCCAAAAAGGCTAGGACCAAAAGTTATATTGGATCAGTTCCCACTGACCAGTAGCATTAGAGCTTACTGCCAACAGCTAGCCAATCAGAGCGTGGCATACAATTATTGATGAGATGACATCACTAATGACATAGCGGAGGTCAGGAACTTGCTGACAGACGCTGGTTGAAAAAATGGCAACAAACATGTCAACAACAGCAGAAAATCGTCTGCCAACGAGGTTTGCTGAGTTCACAGAGAAGGAACTGGTGGAAATATTGAATAAGGATGCCAAAAACACTAAGAAGGTAGACAAGCACGCTACTGATGTTTTAGAAGCATTCATATGCTGTTTACAATAAAATAAATTGATCTAATTTACTTGACTCTTTGTTGTTTGCTTTATTTGGGAGGGGTTGAGAACATAATTGATGGATGGCAAGTCGTCCAACATAGAGAAATATTGGATGAAGAAAAGTTATATTGGATGATGCGTGTCCAATATAACTTTTCTGAATCACCACATCCATTATTTGTATATATATATATATAAATGAAAAAGTCATGGGGAGACTGCTGAGACTAAATCCAGTTAGTTTTGTGTCTCACAAGAAGTTGTGAGAGTTAAATGTGGGCATAATATTCCAGTGGGAGAAGTAGCAGAAAGAAGAGTGGAGCCCCCTGCCGGCCGGGCAGTATACTGACTGTCCCTTTAAAGACTCCTGTCCCAGTAAATGTAAGCCCCGCCCCCAGGAGCCGCCGTCCCATGAGTCATAAAGTTTGATGTCCTGCCCAAAGTTCAGATCCGAGTGGAGCAAACTTTTTTTCCTTCTGCAAAGTGAGCTGCGGTGATTTGTTTTGAGAACTATGTCTCTTTTTTGCACAAACAACTTAGAGTTTGCTTAAATACAAACAGAGACCGTTTGAAGCTTTTTGCTCTTTCGTTCCTGCGGGGTTTTTTTTTTTTTTTTTTTTTTAAGTTGGGGCTGGACGACAACAGATTCCAACTGTGGAGTCGATATGCGCTTTGTTATATTCTCAAGTATGCCAGCAAGAAACGTCAGGAAAAGGCTGTCTTTCACCTCAGACTTCGACAGCTAACTGAGAAAACACAGCCAGAAAACTTTTAGAATGACTCCGGAGAATTTCCACTGACTGACCCGACGTCAAGAATTCCAGAATTCCTGCTGCGTGTGGAAAAATTCGGGATTGGCAACGGATTGCTTTTCCGTGAGTCACTGAACTTAACTTTTCTTTATTCGAACATAAAGTTGTCAGTCTGGTTTATTGGGGTGGTTAAAAATGGATCCGATCCAGCACACCCCTCCCGCCGGACACCAGATCGTCCACGTACGGGGGGACTCGAACACAGACCTGGAGGCGCTGTTCAACGCCGTGATGAACCCCAAAAACTCCACTGTTCCTCCGTCCGTGCCCATGAGACTGAGGAAGCTGCCGGACTCCTTCTTCAAACCTCCAGAACCAAAGTCTCACTCCAGACAAGTATGCCCGCCCTGTCTCCTGTGTCCTCTACCCGCAAACACACACTAGGCCTCCAAACACACACACACACACACACACACACACAGTTTATTACCGTGTACCTCACAAGCTGCTGGAATAAATCTGTTCCTCCAGACAATCAGTACAAACACACGCACGCGCGCGCGCACAGGGCGGCCTGCAGGGCCTCTGCAAAGAAAACTGTCAACCAGTTTTGTTTTGTTTTTTTTTAAACCTGAACACCAACAAAATCTGATAAGTTATACGTGGCTGATCATCCCCTTGAACATAGTTTGTGACGTTTGCAGCTTTGATCTTTGATCGCAGGTGAACATATGACGAAACGACAGTCACACTGCCTGCTGTTCTCAATGGATTTAATAAGGGAGTTGAATCGGTCCCGTTTAACACGCACGCAGCCCCCACAAGTTGTTGAGTTTCGCACATGCGCTGTTGCGACGGGCTGCTTTGTTGCCTGCACACACACACACACACACACACACACTGCAACTCATTAAAGTCTGACACACTAAAAGTGATTTCAAGTGTATGATATTGTGTCACTATATACTGTATATACAATGAGCACATCATCAAAATGCATGTTTTAAGTTTTATATGAAGTTTATCAAGTTTCATTTTATTTTAAGGCAG
Organism: Thalassophryne amazonica; assembly: GCF_902500255.1. Taxonomy (NCBI): domain Eukaryota; kingdom Metazoa; phylum Chordata; class Actinopteri; order Batrachoidiformes; family Batrachoididae; genus Thalassophryne; species Thalassophryne amazonica. Next base: position 118,684,339 of record NC_047106.1, on the reverse strand, counting down.
TGGCTATTCACACGGCCTCCGTGTCCATAACTCTCATTTCACTATTCGCACGGCAAGACTCTGGTGGTAAAACTTGGAACTACTTGTATAAACAAACATACTGCATTAAATGAGGGTCGGCCTTTTGCCACCAGAGTTTTGCCGTGCGAATAGTGAAATGAGAGTTATGGACACGGCCGAATTAAAAAAAAATCATCAAAATCGAAAAATATTAAAGCAGTTAAGACATCTTGAATGCAGTATGTTTGTTTGTACAAGTAGTTCGAAGTTTTTCCACCAGAGTCTTGCTGTGCGAATATACGTACCAGAGTCTTGCCATGCGAATAGTGAAATGTGGACACGGCCGAATAAAAAAAAAAATCATCCAAATCGAAAAATATTAAAGGAGTTATGACATCTTGAATGCAGTATGTTTGTTTATACAAGTAGTTCCAAGTTTGACCACCAGAGTCTTGCCGTGCGAATAGTGAAATGTGGACACGGCCGAATAAAAAAATCTAAATCGAAAATATTAAAGGAGTTATGACATCTTGAATGCAATATATACAAGTACTTCCAAGTTTTACCACCAGCGTCTTGCCGTGCGAATATACGTACCAGAGAGTCTTGCCATGCAAATAGCCAAATGAGGGTTATGGACACGGCCGCCGTGCGAATGGCCACGGCCTTATTTTAAACATTAATACAGGATTTTTAAAAAAAAATTATATTTCAAATGTAAATATCTCAGTAACTACATAGTCTAGGCAAATGAAACTAAACAGGCGTGATGTTGAGCAAACTAGGATTTATTCTTCAAAATTTGAATAAGACATTCAATGGTTTGTGGATTTCATGAACAATTTCACAAGTTTTCAATATTGAGCATACTGTAACACACAAAATGCCTATTGTTTTCCAGTGAGTGGCATTTATGTAACTGAAAAGAAAAAAAAATTAAACAGAATTTTGAGTCAGATTAAAAAAATGTCTGATGATGAGTTTACTACTGAAATGATTCCACATGGACAACAAATACGGGATTAATAATCAATGAATTGATCAAAATTATGTTCTTGTAATAGGTACGCTTGGGCCTACGTCACTTCTGCTGCCATTTTGTATCGCCGCTGAAAACAAACTGTATGCGTACTGACAACAGTTGTTGATATAGTCGTCTTTACCGATGTTTATTTGCAAAGGCCTGCCGATTTGGTCGTGCCAAATAGCGTATGAGTAGGTGGGGAGCCTTGGTAGGTGTACAAAAGTTGGTGCAGTTAAAGTTAAAGTTGCTGCAGTTAAAAAGCTCGTAGTTGGATTTCAGGATTGAGCTGATGGCCCGCCGTGAGGTGAGCTACCCTCTGTCCCAGCCCCTGCCTCTCGGCGCCACCTCCATGCTTTTAGCTGAGTGTCCCGCGGGGACTGAAGTGTTTACTTTGAAAAAATTAGAGTGTTCAAAGTCACCTGAATACCCCAGCTAGGAATAATGGAATAGGACTGTGGTTCTATTTTGTGTTTATTCTTTTTTCTCTGAACTGGGGCCATGATTAAGAGGGACGGCCGTTGGCATTCATATTGTGCTGCTAGAGGTGAAATTCTTGGAACAGTGCAAGACAGATGAAAGTGAAAGCATTTGCCAAGAATGTTTTCATTAATCAAGAACGAAAGTCGGAGATTCAATGACGATCAGATACCGTGGTATTGCCGACCATAAACAATGCCAACTAGCAATCTGGCGGTGTTATTCCCATGACCATCCTTGTTTACTCGGCTGATAGCAGCCAGCCATTTATCCCTTCTGTCTGGACTTTTGTGGTGCTTTGGGAGCTCAAAAAAACGCACTTTTCGATCTTTTAACTTCTCGTGGTTGGTACAGCCGACTGCAACACACAATTGTGGCATTCTCTGTGAAAACTGGTGTATGTTAAGTAGAAAAAAATGTGGCCGAACGATGCTAGCGCGATGCACCTCAAGTAGGAAATGAGCGCGGCAGCGGTTTGTTTTCAGTGGCTCGCTGGTTACTATGCGCATTGCTATGTGCGCGCGCATCAAGGACCATGATGTCCGACCATACCTAAACCATCAGATACTGTAGTTTACACATAATACAGTTTTCGTGGTAGTAGTAGTCGTAGTCACAAGGTATGTGATATACTTTTTCTTTTTCATCTTTAATATTTAGCAATCTTTATTTGTCATGCTTAATAAATGAGACTGATAAAAAGATATATGCATATGTATAGTGCATGCATTATTATAGCAGTATATGTATGTGCAATATTTGGTGACTTGGTAGTTAGCAATGTTGACTCACAGCAAGAAGGTCCTGTGATGTCTTCCCGCCTGGTCCTTTCTGTGTCGGGTTTGCATGTTCTCCCCATGTTCACGTGGATTCCCTCTGGGTGTCCAAAGACATTGCAGATTAGGTGAATTGGAGACTTTAAATTGAGTGAGAGTGTGAATGAGTTTGTCTGTATGTCTGTGCGATAGACTAGCATCCCCCTGGGTGTACCCTGCCTCTAGTCCAGTGAGTGCTGGGATGGGCTTCAGTTCACTCATGACCCTTAAGTGGAATAAGCGGGTGTAGAAAATGAATGTACTGTATAATGTTAAATTCATTAATCGTCATATTTTTAGTGGTCATTTGCAAACAAACATTTGTTTCTAAGCAGCTGATAAATGCAGTCACCCTCACCAGAAACCTTAGTCTGTCCAGCCTGTTATCAATAAATTAGCCTCAGCTTTTGGCTGTTAACCTGAGAGAGCACCATATGTGAGCACAACTAGCTAATTTTTTCTTCCTTACCATTGTGATACCTTAGTTACGCGCGTATTGAGCCAGTCTGTTCCCAGTGACACCAAAATCACCAAACAAATCACCAAACACCACATTGTAACGGGTTGTTTGTATTAGTTGTGTTGAATAATGCAGTGCGCGCTCAAAATCCCAACTTGGATTATTGGGCCTTGCCTGGAATAGAAACCCATACATTTTGCAGTGGATCTAAAAAATGGGGAGGAGCCAACACATTTAAAATGATTGACTTTTTAAAATTAATTTGTTTTTTAAGAATCACACTTTTCTAAAAAGTGCAAACAAACAAACTATATGGAACTACTCTGTCAGAGCGTTGGCCAGATGTCTTTTTAAAAATTTTAAAAGATTCATATAAAAATTATTGTATAGTAAGGGTTGTGATTTTACTTGTAGCATTCTTTAATCAAACAGGTCCCAACTCTGTTTTCTCGTGATTTTTTTACAGTCACATTTTGTCAACCTTTAAGTTGCATGTCAATTAGAAAGTACACAGTAAATTCACCAGTGTAAAACTAACACTGACAGTGTTGAAATAACACTGCCAGTGTACATATGGTCTTACTCTAGTCAGAGTGGGACCATATGGTCACTGTCAGTGTTAATTTAACACTGGTGAGTTTACTGTGTATGATTGAACATAGTGACTGAGTTTCGTTTTCCTTTCTTTTGTTTGCTTTGCATGAATTAAAGAAGCCTGGCAAAAAGTCAAACAAACACGTATTACTCTTTATAGTAGAATTAATTTTAATACTTTTCTCTTTGTGATCACTTATTGTAGCGTAAATGTAATTATTTTGCATGATGGATAGTCAGACACACATGAATTGTATTTAACTTCATAATCTTAGAAGATGAACTTAAAGCCTCAATCAAAACAGTTTATGAGATACATTGTTTCTTACCTGAATTCACATGACCTATTTGACATTGCATCTGTCTCTTTTTGACCACAACACAGGCCAGTACTGACGCTGGAACAGGCGGCGCGCTCACTCCCCACCATGTCCGTGCACACTCCTCCCCGGCCTCCCTGCAGATGGGAGCTGTTTCCCCTGGCTCCCTGTCTGGCATAGCCTCAGCAGGTGCTTCCCCTCAACACCTTCGCCAGTCCTCCTATGAGATTCCAGATGATGTGCCATTGCCCCCGGGGTGGGAGATGGCCAAGACCGCTTCTGGCCAGAGATACTTCCTCAAGTAAGTCTGCCTGCTACAAGTGACAACAGCACCTCTCAACTCCTGTAGTCCAAATTAAAATGCTGCCTGTAACTGTTATTTTCATGATTATTTACCAATTTAATACATATAAAATACATGTTTCATGACCCTCAATAGAGAGATGAGACGATAGGGAAAATTACAGATAGTATGAACTCAAGATATTTCATGTTTTGTGTGTTCCTTTCTTCTTTTTCATTACTTTATGTCCACATTTTTTTCTACATTTAAGGCCTGTAACACATTCCAAAAAAAAAAGTTGGGATGGGGACAATTTATTTTAAATATAAGGCTTAAATCATCACTTTTACAGCCAGTTTTCTTGAGACAGATTAGAGGATGGATAAATGAACATTTTTCAAGTCACCAAATATGTCTTGGACTTCATTTGCACCCATCATTAATAAACAGAGACAGTAGGGTATTGCATGGTCAATCTATGTCATGTAGGCTGTTCTCCAAAAATTTTAGTGACCATGCTGGAAGGAGACAAGGGAAACCACCAAGATACCCAAGATAGCTCTGAAAAATTTTTAGGTTTCTGTGGATGGGAGTGGAGAAACTAGGAATTGTGTAATATATGAAAACTGTATATTACTATACGAATATACAGTACTTTATATACTATACTGTATATAAACTATACGAAAAATATACGCAAACTGCATCTGAAATTTCATGTGTTATTAAGAAAATCCTCTTCTCTACCACTTCATCATAAAGCTGTACAGGTGATGATGCAACAGACAAAAGTTGCACTTTGCACACTTTCAAACACCAAACCCTGTAATACCTTCGGAGTTTCCTGGATGTCTTGGTGGCTTCCCTCACTGGTCTCATTCCAGCATGGCCACTCAGTTTTTGATCATTCTCTACTCGACACAGATTTATGCTACAGCACTACTGTTTGTAATTCTGAATGACATGTAAATGAAGTCCAGGACATATTCAGTGAGGAAAGAGACACAGTGTGGTTGCAGAGACTGCTCACTTGTAGCAAGCTTGCTAAATGCAACAGTTAACAGCAACCCAGCCCCCTTTTGGAGGTTGTTTATTTGTCTGTACTGTACTGCAACTTGAATTTGAAGATTATCCACCACAGCAAACAAATCACTGCACAGATGAGAGAATTATGCAGCACGAGAAGTTAGAAACATTTTGATCGCTTCAGTCCTCTCTTCCAGCGCCGACAAAACAGCTCACACTCAACCGCTGGTGCAGAGATTTTGTGTGAAGTTGTGAGGTGATTGAAATGTCCTGTTGGACCTCACTGTTGCTCAGTTGGTGGACGGGGCTGTTTGCTATTTGAAGAGTTGCCATGTTCATTAACTACACGTGGCCGACCATTGAAGCTTCCTTGAGTGACAGACTGAATTCCTGAATTTCTTCACCTGCATATTACCTCCTTCAACCCCAAAGTGTGTGACAAAGGAGATGCTTGTATCATGGTAGGCTTATGTTTTAGGCAAATTAGTATTTCTTTAATACTAATAAACAGAAGAGGTGGAAATATAACCTCCATGTCACACAAAAAATAAGAATAGAAGATAAACTCATGTTTTGAGAGTGCTGCAGAAGATTCTTTTTTCTGGGTTTGTTGTTTAAGGCACCTTGACATGTTCACAAATTTGATCCCCACATTGGCACGCAATCTTGCGTACCAATGCAGTCTTGCATGCCAATGAGTAAACTCATTGTAAACTATGTGTAAACTGTGCGCGGCTGCATACCAGTGCGCAAAGAACATTTTGAAATGTTCAAATTTTCTGACAAGCATAAATTTCATGCCACTTGCATAAACTAGTTATGAACATTGCACAACCTATTCAAAAACACTGTGTGTCATTGGGCGCAGGGCATCTGAACCTGAAATTTGATTACGATTACATCTCTAAGGGCCACTTCACACATAGTGCGAAGTTTGGACAAAGTGCACACTTAGTGCGCATGATGCAGGAATCGTGTGCAAACTGTGTAATGTTGTCCCTGTTGCCAACGCCTTGTACACCTGTTGCTACAACTATTTGTGTATAAGTGTCTGAAAGACAAAGTGCGCGCTGTGCAAACCCATCACACCCTCTCGTGGCAGGTATCGGACAAATTCCAGGTGACACACACGAACATCTAACACCACTCGCATGGCACTTAGAAAATGTGTGGCCAGTCGCACTCTTGGCACGATAACAGACTGCAGACAATCACTGCCGTACTGCTGTGAAATTTGCCTAAGTTCCCCACAAGTGTGACTGTGCAAACACACACACTGAGACATGGGTGTGTGCACTCCACTCACGGGAGGTGTGGCTTCCGACAGAAGCAGCTGTGGTGATCTGTCATTCTGGACATTCCAGCAACACAACACCTACTGTGTTTGGACAGTTATGGAATAACAAGTGTCCACTGTGAAGTGCATGTGTCTGATTGCTGTATTTACGTGGACATAAAAAAAACATATCGCCATGGTGGCGACAAGCTGCAGCGAGCGAGCGCGCACGGAGCGGACACTGACAGCCCCCCAGTTTGAAACAGACCACCAGATCAGAACACGCAGCGGGTGATCTGACTATCACGTCACCCACGTGAGCTCTGTTCCACATGATGCAGTGTCTGTGCTGCGGTTTGCCATCCACAAGGCACGCGTGTTGGGCAGATCACGCACGCGGCCGACTGGATGCACCTGACCAGTAGATGTAGACATGATCAGAGCACACTGCTTCTCATGTGGTCCCACAGGTACAGGCTGGTTTTTATTTTTTTTTATTTATTCCACATAAGCGGCGTGATGTGGTTCCACACGTACCAGCTGGTTTTTATTTCTTCCACATAATCAGCAACATGTGGTGCACCTGGCACTGTTCCTGCTCGATGGATACCGGTGCATGCACGAACTCTCGCACCAGGTTCCTGCATGCCTGCCCGTTGGTGCGATGTTTTGTGTGCTAATTTCGAACTGTTTCACACTGTTTCACAGTTTTAATCCAAATGGCATCGAAACTTCACACTATGTGTGAAGGGGCCATAATAAACATAACTTTACTGCTAGGTTATCTAACTCATGAGACGGAATGAAAATGCAACTGTTTTACCAATCCATTTTTTAAAATATATTCTAAATGCTTTAATAGCATTTATAATATAATAGCTTTGAGACAAGATTCCAAATGCTTTCTGTACCACACAATGCACACGAGACAACCTGTAGCTGTAGATAATTTCTCTGTGATTCTGGGAGCGATGAGGGAATGGTTTCATCAGCCAAGTTCTGAGACCAAATGTGTCACCGACTACAAGGCGGTATGGCATAGGCTTTCATTTATATAGCATGGTGTCAATCGGGACAAAGCGGTATACATTGGCACAACGAGTTGTGCGGCAGTGCAGGGTTCAAATTTGTGCAAGTGTCAAGGTGCCTTTACAGTATTTTGTTTTTGGCTCTGTGGTTGTTAGTGTCTATGAGCTTTATTACTACTTTAAATTTGGCAGTTTTCAACCTCAAGTCTATTATTAGATGTTCTGGAGATCATCACAAAATGAGTTTAATTGGTACAGTGTTAATTTTGAACGCAAGCACTGAAGTGTCTGGTGGTATGAAGAAAATCCTTACGCTCGTAAATCAAATCAAATCAATTTTATTTATATAGCGCCAAATCACAACAAACAGTTGCCCCAAGGCGCTTTATATTGTAAGGCAAAGCCATACAATAATTACGGAAAAACCCCAACGGTCAAAACGACCCCCTGTGAGCAAGCACTTGGCAACAGTGGGAAGGAAAAACTCCCTTTTAACAGGAAGAAACCTCCAGCAGAACCAGGCTCAGGGAGGGGCAGTCTTCTGCTGGGACTGGTTGGGGCTGAGGGAGAGAACCAGGAAAAAGACATGCTGTGGAGGGGAGCAGAGATCAGTCTTAAATGCAGAGTGGTGCATACAGAGCAAAAAGAGAAAGAAACACTCAGTGCATCATGGGAACCCCCCAGCAGGCTAAGTCTATAGCAGCATAACTAAGGGATGGTTCAGGGTCACCTGATCCAGCCCTAACTATAAGCTTTAGCAAAAAGGAAAGTTTTAAGCCTAATCTTAAAAGTAGAGAGGGTGTCTCTCTCCCTGATCTGAATTGGGAGCTGGTTCCACAGGAGAGGAGCCTGAAAGCTGAAGGCTCTGCCTCCCATTCTACTCTTACAAACCCTAGGAACTACAAGTAAGCCTGCAGTCTGAGAGCGAAGCACTCTATTGGGGTGATATGGTACTATGAGGTCCCTAAGATAAGATGGGACCTGATTATTCAAAACCTTATAAGTAAGAAGAAGAATTTTAAATTCTATTCTAGAATTAACAGGAAGCCAATGAAGAGAAGCCAATATGGGTGAGATATGCTCTCTCTTTCTAGTCCCTGTCAGTACTCTAGCTGCAGCATTTTGAATTAACTGAAGGCTTTTCAGGGAACTTTTAGGACAACCTGATAATAATGAATTACAATAGTCCAGCCTAGAGGAAATAAATGCATGAACTAGTTTTTCAGCATCACTCTGAGACAAGACCTTTCTAATTTTAGAGATATTGCGCAAATGCAAAAAAGCAGTCCTACATATTTGTTTAATATGCGCATTGAATGACATATCCTGATCAAAAATGACTCCAAGATTTCTCACAGTATTACTAGAGGTCAGGGTAATGCCATCCAGAGTAAGGATCTGGTTAGACACCATGTTTCTAAGAGTAAATGTGCATGTTTACTTCACTAAATGTAAATAATCTTTCTCTAAAAGACCAATTATATACGTATGTAGACTGTTTGAATTCTCAATCAATATAGTACTGGTTAAAATTAAAATGTGAACCCAAAATCATCTAAAAAATAGACCCCAGGTTGAAAAAATGCAGGATGTCCCCTTTTAAGCATTTATCCCACCTGTCAGGAAACAAGAGTATACTTTTTCTGACAAAGTCTGTACTTGCTGATGCAAACAGTTCGGTAGGAATCTCGGAAGTTGCATCTGTGATATTTGTGATTGACCAGCAAATTGTCTAAACAATTGGGCAATACTAACTGGTTATGTTGATTTGTGGCAATACTGAGTCTCTTTAATTTAAACAAACAAGTAAAAGTCCTTCACTTTCACCTAACTTAGATCATCTTGGACAACAACTGAGTTCAGAAGATCAGCTGTAATCTTTCCATTTGGGGAAGTGATTGTTGCCAAAGGGGCTGTGGCAAAAATAGAAATGGATACCCATCGATATACGAGTAATAAATTGGAAAGTTTCTTTGATGCACAGTTTGTCAAAAGTATTGTTTGAGAAACATTTATGCACAGAGTTTAAAAGCTGAACTTGTAGATAGGAAGAAAAAACTGAATCAGCATTGGGTGATGGCAGAAACAGTTCAAGATACCAGAGAGGTGGTCTTATGCCCGGACTCGTACTTCGGCTCTGTTCACTGTGCTTTATTCTGCCTACGAATTGCAAATCTGCTACAGTGCACAATGGTAGGCAGTGTGCTTGGAAAGAGACAATTTCAATAGCTAAATTGTAGTTATTAAATTTGGTGGCCTCTGCAAACAAGAGAAGTCTTGAGGCACTGTTGCTGTATGTGGTCGTCTTTTCTTGGGCTCAGGTTTCAGTGTAGAAACAAGCTGCCAAACCCTGGAAAGGACAGACTGTTCAGCAAAGCTCATATGGTAACCAAAGTCAAATTTGAACATAGTAACAGGTATACCAGAGAGTATCAGTATCATTTCAGTGTGTGCTAGGTTTCTTTTGACACTGTGCTTCTCTGTGATCTCCGAACAGACAAATACAATTATTCAAAGTAGAGGCATACGCATGAACAATTTATGTTAAAATAATCTTCTCATTGTGAAATGTTCCAGTTTTCAACATACCTAGCTGACAAAGCTGACACTGAAACATTACATTCCCCCTTGATTCAAATACAAAGTGTTCTCTGATCAGCGGGGTCTGAACAAACATTCACTCACTCATCTTCAACCGCTTATTCCAATTAAGGGTCACGGGGGGCTGGAGCCTATCCCAGCAGTCATAGGGCATGAGGTAGGGTACACCTTGGACAGGGGACGCCAGTCTGTTACAGGGCCACATACAGACAAACAAACACATTCACACCTGTACACACACACCTATGGACAATTTAAAATTTTCAATCCATCTAACCTACGTGTTTTTGCATGTGGGAGGATGCCAGAGCACCTGGAGGGAACCCACGCAAACATGGGGAGAACATGCAAACTCCACACAGAAAGGCCACAGGTGGGAATCGATCCTATGACCTTCTAGCGCTGAGGCAACAGTGCTAACCGCTAAGTCACCGTGCCGTCCTTGAACAAACACGATAGCCTCAAATTTACTCGGATTAAAAAAAACAGCTTTCAGTACCAGATGTGTGAAGAGCTCACATCTGGAGAACATCTGGTCCATTTAGAGGACCCTCTGCTAAAATTGTACAAAAGAACGGGGGGGGGGGGGGGGGTGGAGAGAGAAAAGGCACTTCTCACAGCCTTCTTCTAGGATGACTGCATTTGTTTAGAGACTGATTGATCTTGTAACTCTGCAGACGATGAAGCAACTTTGAAAATCAAAGTATGAGCAGAAAAGTTCTAAAACATAAAGCAAATGTTCTTGTACTTGTTTTGTTAGGGGTTTATACATTAAGTAATTATTACATTAAACCAACACCCAAATTTTGCTATGCTAGAATTTTAATAACATAATCATTTTAAGATGAGGTCGCACTGCCATCTCATCATGCTCGCAACATTTGCATGGGATGTCGAATGCAGGTCGGACATATCATGCTGTGGCTGAGGGGCTGCACGAAATCATCAGCCACGTCGAACCGTGGCTGAATGGCGCGCTCAAAGCAGCATTTACACCAGCGGCCAAATGACAGAAAATGCCAGACGAGTAGCCATTCGATCCACTCTTGGCCGGAGATGGCCAGAATCCACATGCCACCCACGAACATTCAACACCCCTTGCAGGACACTTGGCCATTCGCACAGCCAGCACGAAAGTGGAGAGCAGGCCGACCACTTTTGAGCTGACTGTGCAAATGGCCGCGCATTTTCTAAGTGCTCTGCAAGTGTGCCGTTACTGAGCAACACAAATGGTGTCTGAGTGTGCTGTCCCCCCCACTCCACAACACAAATTGGATGCGACTGCCATTCCTGCAGCTTGCGCCGGTACACATCACAGCCACAGCGTCAGTGCAACGCAAAGCTGGGAACACATATTATCACATGTGCGCCAATCACCCATGTGCAAGGCACGGTGCTGCACATGTGTCTGCAAACAATGACGACGGGGAAAAATAAAAATAAATTGGATCGCCCCAACCACTTCTCAGCACACATTGCGATGACCATGCAGCCAAAGCTGCACCTGACTGCTGCATCATCACTATGCATAGCTGGTGAACACATATCATGCCATGCAGAATATCACCTCACAACACGCCACTGCAATGCTCTCCTCACATGGTAATAAATAATAATCACCTTTGCAACGTGGACACCAGCACCTCAGTGCATGCTGGACATGCACAGTAGTCTGATGTGTTCATGATATGAGCGCATGGCTTCATTCATGTCAGTTCATTACTTCCTCTTCCTGTTCCATTATGTACATGATGTACATAATGGAACAGGGGGAGAATAATTCTTGTATGGTCTGCTTTTTATAAGAGGAATTAAATATTAAACATTGTTTGTTTTGTCTGTGTGTTTGTTTTTTTACAGTGAGAACAGAATCATTACCAGTAACATGATTGTCTTGCATTTAAACAGTACATTCATTGCTCTTATAATGTTCTGTGTGCTGTCATTATTTTGTCCTTACACATTTTTGTTGATTTAGTGCACATATGTCCAGCATGTGACTGCTGCTGCTGTGTGAGTACGACGTGGTATCACACCTCTCACCTCCTCGTACTGTGTTCGTGCACGCGCACATGAGCATACATGAAACCATCGCCGCGTGATAGTTCATGCCTGTCCGACCATGTGTCCCTCCCGACACCGGGTGGGATTTTTCGCGGTTTGCCAGTTCAGTTTTTATCGCCTTTTTTTGGCCGGTTTCTGCTTTTTTCATCCAACTTTGTGTTATGTATGAAGGTGTCCTTATATTTATAGCTGGCATTAAAATGTGTCTTGTATCCAGATTGGACCTAGATATGTTTTTAACCTGATTGCATTTCCACCTGGTATTAGTATGTATCTGCATTGACCACTTGGAATCCAATTAAGATCTGTGTTTAATGTAAGTAAAAAAAACAAACAAATGATAGTTGCACGATTGTGTTTTTTGAAATGATAGAAGAAACTGTCTGCAATAGCTGAAATATCAGAGACAAATGGAAAATAAATTGTTGATTTACATAGCTGCTCCACCTGTAGTCCAAAGGATGATTTGGTTGTAAGAATGTGAGACTAGTGGGCGTGGATAGTGACCTTCACAAACACTTTTATTTTTTTTATTTTTTTATGCAGTCGGTGTTGCACCTGTGCTCAGCAATGCAGTCGTAGAAGAGGGTTGCATTTAACAAAACAAGTGTCATGTGTCCATTTGGTAGCCCCCACATAGTCAGTGTACGAGGGCTGTCCATAAAGTATAGGTCCTTTTAATTTTTTTCAAAAACTATATGGATTTCATTCATATGTTTTTACATCAGACATGCTTGAACCCTCGTGCGCATGCGTGAGTTTTTCCACGCCTGTCGGTGACGTCATTCGCCTGTGAGCACTCCTTGTGGGAGGAGTCGTCCAGCCCCTCGTCGGAATTCCTTTGTCTGAGAAGTTGCTGAGAGACTGGCGCTTTGTTTGATCAAAATTTTTTCTAAACCTGTGAGACACATCGAAGTGGACATGGTTCGAAAAATTAAGCTGGTTTTCAGTGAAAATTTTAACGGCTGATGAGAGATTTTGAGGTGACACTGTCGCTTTAAGGACTTCCCACAGTGCGAGACGTCGCGCAGCGCTCTCAGGCGGCGTCATCAGCCTGTTTCAAGCTTAAAACCTCCACATTTCAGGCTCTATTGATCCAGGACGTCGTGAGAGAACAGAGAAGTTTCAGAAGAAGTCGGTTTCAGCATTTTATCCGGATATTCCACTGTTAAAGGAGATTTTTTTAATGAAAGACGTGCGGACGGGTCCGCGCGTCGGGACGCAGCCGACGCGGTGCGGCGGCACAGGAAAAACACCTCCGTGTTGATAACCATTTGTAAAATCCAGGCGGCTTTTGATGGCTTTCAGTGGAGTGAGTATATGAGAAATTGTTTAACAGCTGGACATGTTCCAACTTGTCCTTAAGGCTTCCAATGGAGGTGTTTTTCCTGTGGCGGAGCATCGCAGCGGCTGCGAGCCGACGCGCGGACCCGTCTTCTCAGACGGGTTCTCAGACAAAGGAATTCCGACGAGGGGCTGGACGACTCCTCCCACAAGGAGTGCTCACAGGCGAATGACGTCACCGACAGGCGTGGAAAAACTCACGCATGCGCACGAGGGTTCAAGCATGTCTGACATAAAAACATATGAATGAAATCCATATAGTTTTTGAAAAAAATAAAAAGGACCTATACTTTATGGACAGACCTCGTATGTGGCTTGGAAGCACATTTGTTGTGAAAGTGTAGTGACACGGACCCACAACAGGGGGTGTTAATGAACGGACAATGGATAAGCCAAAAAGTAACAATTTAATGTTGTGAATTGCACAACGGAATACAGACAATAACAATTGAGGAGTACAGTCAATCATACACAAGGTGACGTGTGGGCAGGCTCGAGGATAGAAGACGTCTGTCCGGAGAAGAGCCGGATCCTCCTGGCTTCCACCGCCAGCGGATCTGAAGAACACCGGAGCCGCCAAGTCCCGAGTCCCAGGTGGCCACCGTCTCCAGCTGTCAGACCTGTTACTGCTGGCAGAAACAGAAACAGTTAATGGTGGCTGTGTGAAGACACACCCAGTAATCCTTCCTTGCTCAGTTCCTCCGGGAGGGAGAACCTCCTCCTCCAGAAACAAAGTCACCCGTGCAGCTCCTGTCAGTCACTTCCCCGGAAGGAGTGAGAGGCGAAGACACGCTTTCCGCCAATCCAGCTTCAGACTGTAGCCACAGGAAAACGGCTGCACACAGAACATTTAGTCACAGACAATTACCGCAGAGAAAGCTACCTTGAGTGGTAGCTGATTTCTCGGCGAGGAGGTGGAGTTGCAGTCCGGCCTTTATGGTGATGGTGATGAGTTGTATGAGTGACAGCTGGTGCTGATGATAAGTGACAGCTGTCACTCCCAGGGCTCCATCTGGTGGTGGTGGGCCAGCAGTACCTCCTCTTCAGCGGCCCACACAACAACATTTTCACTGCTGTTCAATGGGCCCTCTATTAGAAGAGGTTGGCTGTAGTTGGAGGATTTGTGCATTGTGCAAGTTTTGCATTTTGGGGCACCAGCTTCATGATGAAGTGGTGTAGAGAAGAATTTTCTAAAATGAAGACTTGAAAATTCAGTTACATTTTCCCAGAAGGCATGTGGGAGGTGCCCTAGATTTGGTATATTTTGTTGTATGAAAATCCTTCTCTGCCTCAACTGTGACCCTCAACTGTAATAAGTGGTGTTTGAAAATGGGTGGATTATCAATTCTATCTGTCCCAAATTTAAGACAGTTGCAGGTAATTTTTCAATTAAATTTTAAGGAATTATTTATTCATTGTTAAAATAAAGCAAGAGAACAGTAGCAGTGAGAAGGTCCAGACTTCAGCCCCCAATATGTTCTTAGAAATTGTGCAGTTTTTGCCAGATCAAGATATTGATCCATATCCGATTCACTTTGACAACCCTAAGCAAAAAGGGAACAGCCAAAACAATCGCACA